>NC_138370.1:93255751-93278210 GCF_054177405.1 Leptonychotes weddellii
ATGGGTTAGCCTGATGATGGGTATTAAAGAGGGCATGTTCTGCATGGAGCACTGGGTGTTATGCACAAACAATGAATCATGGAACAGTACATCAAAAACTAATGATGTAATGTATGGTGATTAACATAACAATTAAAAAAGAGTGCTACCTAAAGAGCTATTTATGATAATTAAATTGAATGTTCTAATTGGGTGAAATAAAGGAGGGAAAGGTGAAGGAATATATACCTTATAATTTTGATTTCTTGATTATACACAGGAATGTGTGGGGTTGTTTTACCCCAAGATACTTTTCTCATTTTGTAAACTGCTTATGTTGAATATTCTACTACATGAATAGAGGTATTACAGTAAAAATTATGATGCGTATTTATCTGAAAAGAAAAATGGAATTCTTTATACTATACATATTTAACAGTCTGATACAGTTTGCCAGTTCTAAACTCTGATTTGTATTTTGACTTTTTAGTGTAGTAATGTGATTTAATAAGATGAGCCAGAGAGATATTTTTGCCTTTTCTAACACTTAGCTTTGCAGTATATATTTTTTCTTTTGCCCTTGCTCTGGATTTCATAATTACTTTTCATTTTTACATTTCATTCATAGTTTTATCATATTAATGTTAATATGAATGAAAGACCATAGTGTTTGTTTTCAAATCTAAAATGTCATGTACTGTTGTTGAAGAAATGTTGGTTTGTTGAGTACCTAATTGCAGTGATATGGAGTATTGTCTGTGCCCTACACTTGTAAGGTATCTGCAAATTTTTGTTTTTGTATTTTTTAAGGATTTATTTGCGCAAGCGATCAGATCATGGTACCACTGCCTGTAAGTGATAGGTTTATTATTCAAAGATGGCCTTGACCCCAAATACACTCTTACAATTATGAGGCTGTTATTAGGTGGAGGTCTTTTTATTCTGATAATGAATCTGGTAGACTTCTAATTGAGTATGCGTTGTAGATGGGGAGATAACTTCTTTCTAAATAACCTCCATCTGTATGTCTTTGCTCAGGAGTTATATAAAGTTGGTAGAGCCTCTTTAAGTCTTTCTGATGATCTAACAAAGAAGATAAAAGGATATTTTAAATTTTTATTATTTCTGATATTCAAAATATTAGCTACTTTTGTAGAAAGTTATGGGAACTCATTTTCTGTTGCCATTTGCAGTGATGAGAGTGCTAATATATTTATATAAATATAGTTTCTTTAATGTCATTTGGCTTTTATCTGTCTACTTGAGTCTCCTTTCTTTAATTTTTTTTTTTTTAAGTAAACTCTGTGCCCAACATGGGCTTGAACTCATGACCTCAAGATAAAGAGCTGCATGTTCCACTGACTGAGCCAGCAGGTGCCCTGAGTCTCCTTTTCGTTTTTCCTTTCTTTC
The DNA here is from genome assembly GCF_054177405.1 of Leptonychotes weddellii. Taxonomy (NCBI): domain Eukaryota; kingdom Metazoa; phylum Chordata; class Mammalia; order Carnivora; family Phocidae; genus Leptonychotes; species Leptonychotes weddellii. The sequence continues at coordinate 93,257,141 of NC_138370.1, forward strand.
TAATTGCTTTATGTTAAGTGTAAAAATTTCTCAGCCACCTTTTTGTTTCTTAGAAAAATGCTATTTATTAAGTTACTACAGCTATATTTTAATCTTTCTGAGCTTCATTTCTTCCTTATTAGAATAGGAATAACCCTTGTGTATCTCTTGGGGTTATTGGGAAAATCAAATGATTTAATATGAAAGCACTCTGCAAATTATAAAACACCATATACATTTTATTTATCTCTATAAAATATATATAGTTGCATATTATACAGTTTTTTAAAGACAGAATTTCACATATACTATTCCCTATATGTTATTCTGACTAGGCTCCTATATGCTATTGGTGTTGCAGTTTCTCTGATAGGCAAATTATGTTGTTTTGTGTGTGTGTGTTTAGTTCTTATGTTTCTTGAATCATTTTCAGAATCCACTTTATTAATTTGGTGATTTTACATTATAACCTAGAAGTCTACCATATAAAATAATTTAAAAATCCTAGCTCACTTAAGTTGATTTTTTTTTCCTGCCTTCCCCCCCCATCTTCCTAAAGCTGTTAGAAGTAAAATTGATTTAAAAAACATTTTGAAGCATTTAAAAAGATTGTGTTTGCATTTTAGTCTTGTTTTCCCTTTGTATTAACACGAGTACATGTATTGTATTTAGAGAAATATCTGTTCACAGTAAAATGTGTTTTCCCATCAGCTTTTCAAATTGCTGTATCTTGTTGATTATGAAAGCCTTGTCATTTTAATAACCAGTCTTTCTAGGCTGTCAGCTAGTTCTTGAAATGGTAAAGCTGCTTTGGCATTAATGCTGGAACCTCCTACTCTCTTATTGCCAACAGATAATACTGAACAATTTAAACTATTTGATTTGCATACTCATGAAGTGATTTGCATATATGCCATCTATTTGGAAAAATTAGTTTTAAAAAGGCTAAATCCAGGAGATTACTATAGGAATGAAAAAGAACAACAAAATACTCTGCTCTGTTAGAATATAGTAGAATATTAATTCTGTAAATTTGTTACTGATGATTCAATAAGTGGTTTTGTGAGCTTTCCTTCCAGTTACCAACTCTGAAGTAGATCAAGTGAAAATCACCACAAGGTTCTCTGTACCCATGTAATGTTGTATTTTAGAAAGAACTAAAAAAAAAACAAACAACTGAACTAATCTCTAGTAACCAACACTGAGACTAAGGCTTTTATTTTTTTTTTCTTTAAAGATTTTATTTATTTGAGAGAGAGAGCATGAGCAGGGGGGAGGGTCAGAAGGAGAGGGAGAAGCAGGCTCCAGGAAGCCTGACGTGGGGCTTGATCCCAGGACCCTGGGATCATGACCTGAGCCACCCAGGTGCCCCGAGAATAAGGCTTTTATATTACTCTTGAACTTCTTGTGTTTTTTAGGGATTTTGTGTGCAAAGATTTTATTTTATACCCTCAGCTGAAAGCTAAAACATATCAAATTACCCTTATTAAAAAAAACAAACTGTTAAACATGAGAATTTCAAACAAAATTCTTGTTCTTTTGTTCTTTTATAGAAGTCAGGTGAGAATCTTTTTGATATTTGAAAATTGAAATTAATTTTTCCTTAAAAAACATTTTTCTTGTCAGTTCTGTTTAAGCCAGAATAGAAACTTATTCTCATTTGTACATATTTGGCCTACCCTCTTTGGCTTACCAGTGGTTGAGTCATGAACAGAGTTACTTTATATATGTATTTTAAAAGGCAGATGTCAAGTAATCACCTTATAAAGAGGCTCATTATAATTAGATGTGTGCATCACAGTTTACTCATGAAGAAAATGCCATTTATATAATTTCATACTTTAAAAACCACGTGCTTGAGCAGAGCCTGTATTTCTATATTTAAAAATGAAATGGCCTTTTACCTTTATGTAAAAACATGTTTAGCAACTCTTTCTTTTTTCCATTGCTCTGCTTTTAGAATGATAGCCAAACTTTCAATAAAGTGACAAATTAATTTTTGATAATATTTAGTGTTTTATTTGAATTTCTGATTGTGCCTGTCCCACTTGACTTTCCTTCTCCTTGGGGATTTTTAATTCACTTAAATGTGGCTAAAAAAAAGTAGGAATAAAACAGATGTTCAGTTGAGCAATTATAAAAGGATTTGTACTTGCTGAGAACAGTTTTTAAAATCAGACCAGCATTTAATTACTCTTTGATCTTTTCATTTGTGGTGTTCATGCCTAAATATTTTAAAACTGACTAAAGACAAAATGCTTACACAGGAGAAAAGACATTGAGGTCCAGAACTCCTGCCATAAATACAAAGCAACTGCTATTATAGGTGCATGGGAGAATCACAAAGATTTCTTTTGAAATTGCTCAGAAGCATCACAAAATGGTACTTTTCTGGATTCTGGTTTGCTGGACGCCGCTAGCAGTCATTAGCGCATTTCAGCTTCATCATTTCAGTCTCTTCCTCTTTGCACATACAGCTCTCACGACCCAAATTGCTTTGTCCCTCTTCTCCACTAGTCTCCCTCACCTCCTTCTAAAACTGAACTCAGATTTTCCAGTGGGAAACTTCTTGATCAATCTGTCCTACATGGCCGCTTTTACTTTATAGTCATTATGTACTTAATTTTTATCCTATGTTCATTTGAAATTATTTGGAAGTTATGGGATAGCTACTCCTATCCTATGTCTTTTTCATTTGTATTGTGTAGCACTTCTTGTAGAGCATGACTTCCTAACACATATTTTTTGATATGATGCATTAGATAGACGAGATACTCAGTAAGTTCTAAATCAATAAGCATGAATTATTCAAGTCACTCAGTAGCTAATGAAAACTTAAATTTAGCCCCCTTTTTTTTTAAAATAATGTGTGAAAAGTCACACTTTAAAGATGACTGAAGAAAGGTTGCTATAGAATGAAAAAATTTCAAGTCTTTTAAACGGGATGTATTAAATGGAAGCTTTAGAAAAACTAGTGTTTGCTTTGAATTATTAACCTACCCTTTGGGTGTTGCTGATATTTCTACTGTGAATATTGATATTGTGTCTTTTAGCCTCTACTCTCCCCTTGTGCAGGATCATGTCTTGCAGTAAGTGGGCAGAGAGCAGGATGGGGGAGTTTGGAAAGCTCCAGTTCAAAAGTTCTCAGACCATGGGCCCAGGTCTTTGTATTCATGTACACTGATTATCATATGTGAAAGCATGTGAACTACCATGTAACTAATACCATTGTGAATTAATGCCATTTTTAAATAAAGGCAAATTCATTTAAACGTTTTATTGAATTCATAAAAGCTCAACCACTAATACTAGAAACACCACCACTGTCAGTGTGGCAGTCAAGTGTTTCGACATTGAAAGAGGGTACCAGTGCCCCAGGAGTCTAGGCACCACTGCTGGAGTCCAGTTGCCTAATTTTAAAGATGAGGAAACTGGGCCCAAGGAAGTGAAATTGACCCATCTGGACCTCACACAGTGTCAGAATTAAGACTAGAGCAGAGCTCAGGTGTCCAGTGGCTCTGTAATCATAGTACTTCTCACTAGAGCTATGGACTTCATAAAGGGGAATGGGATTTGTGAGAGTGGGTGGGACAAAGAGCAATAACCCTTTCTTAGATTACTTTTAATTTGAAGTGACTTTTTTCTCCAGGGAATAAGAGGCAAGTAATGGCTTGATGAATGGCTTGATGGAGATAATGTTATGTAGTGCTTATGAAAATGGTTTCATTTATTACACTGTTAATTTTTGACTTTTTGGAGCCTCGATAATAGTGCAGTCATCATTTTCATAGTACTCTTAAACTTTTTGAAATCATTTTTCAATTATAATTTTAATATCTTTATAAAGCCTTGAGAAACAATTAGGGAAGGTTTGGTGAGCGCCCCCCACCCCCCTTTTAGACCTGGGAATGCTGATACACAGAGAAGTTCAATGAATGGCCTGTAGTCATGGACTTCTTTGTCTTTGAATATGGGTCTCTTAACCCTCAGTTCTATTTTATGCCCATTACCTATGTTTTAATTTTGTGGCATGTCTTTGCTATTCTGTGTTCCTTTAGCAAGGGGGCAGATTTACCAGAAAGATTGAAATGCTAGGTGTCAATTTGGCTTTTTGCTAGTACTTATGAAGAGAAATCAGTTTATGAATGTATTGAAATTGATAAATAACATCTAAGGATTATATGTGTGCCTTTTTTAAGTCAGTGATTTGAAATATGTGGAGCTACGGTAACTGCTAAATAAGTGACTTTCTGTTTGTGGTGTTTCTGTTTAGTGGTAAGTCTTCTGTCATGTAAGTTGGCAAAAGATGTAAAATGTGATACTTTGCATGTACGGTACATACAATACAAGGATTATAAGAATTAAGGGTAGAAAAAGCTCAGTTATGTATTCACTCTACAGAAGGAGGGTTAAGACAGTGAATTGAACTAGGGAGTAAGTAGAAGAAAGTTTGTATGAGAAAAGTGATTTTAAAAGCAGCACTTTAAAGCCTTTCTATAGCCAGGTGAAGGAATTGTGTTAAAGTCCAGAATTTCATGAATTAGAATAAGAAATTGTCATATAATGGAAAAGGGACCTTAACTGTAGGATTGATTCTGTTAATGTTATATTCAAGGTAAATGTTCTTTTGCAATATGTGTTTGTAGTTTGGTAGGAAAGGTCTTAGCAAGTAAAATATAGTATATATGACTAATATTATTTATGAGTACCTTAGTAAAACAGCTCTAAGAAATAGGAAGAACTTTCTATCTATATGAAATTTTTTCATCTTACAAGGGAGGCTTTGTTTCATTACTATCCTCATAATTTTAATTCATCATGTCACTTAGAAGAAGCTACTACCCAAACAACAGTCATAAGAACCATAAAATGAAGAGCTTAGGAAAAAAAAAAAGTTGACAGTATGTTGCTGAATGAAATGAACTTGCTGTTAATACTGAGAAGTTAAGAACAAATTATAGTCACCCTTGTAGGTTCATTGATTAATATAACAGATCTGTATTGAGCACTTACTATCTTTTAGGAACTGAGGATGCTGAATGAACAAAAGAGAGTTTCTATTTTCATGAAGCTTATAGTGTAGTGATGGGCGATGAAGCAAACATATACATAAGGTGTATGCAGGAGTTGATTAAGAGCTGTCAAGGTGATGTGTAATAGAAACTGATTCTGGAAGACTGACTTTAAAAAAGGATGGCCAGGAAAGGTTTCTGAGGATAAGACATTTGAATTGAGCCTTAAGAGAAGAGGAGAAGTGGGCAAGAGCACATGAGGCAGAAGAAATGACAAGTGCAAATAAAGGACAGATTTGACGTGCTGGAACAACAGAAAGGGCAGGTGTAGTTCACATGCAGTTAGGATGGAGGGGCTGATCAAAGCTGGACAGGTAAGTTGTGTCATGCAGGGTCTTGTGGGCCATGGTAAGAAATGTGGATTTTATCTTGAAAACATTGCTTAGGCATTGAAATAATTTAAACAGGGACACGACATGATCTAAAGTATGTTTATAAAACACTCATCCTGGCTTCCCTAAGATAACAGATTGAGGAAAGGTGCAAAAGTAGAAGCTATAAGAGTAGTTAGGAGACTGCTGAAAATAGCGGTGGTTATGATGCTGATTTGGATGCATGTTAGTTTTGTGGGATTCCCCCCCATAATCTACATTTATTATGGCTGCAGATTCAATCCTGTATTTTTCCATTGTCCATTGGAAAGCAGTTTTATAATAATCACTGTTTTTTGATCAGAACAATGCCATGAGAGGCTTTTTGTTATAACCTACTCTGGCAAGAAATTAGTTTTAGGTGGAGAATTGTATATGTACTTACCTATGATTGAATTAGGCACGTCCTTTATATAGCTTTGATTAATAATGAAATAATAATAATAGTGAAGGATTTTTGAGCTCTTACTTTGTGCACTCTAGTGCTTTCAAATCCATTTTCTCATTTAATCTTCACAATAATCATATAATGGAGACACTTGTATTATCTACAATTTGAAAGTAAGGGAATCAAGGGATTGAGAAGTTAAGGAACTTTCCAAGGTCACACAAAAAGAAATGGTGCAGTCAGAATATGAACCTAGTTCTTTGTGATACCACAGCTAAGATGCTTAAAAAACAACAACAAACTAACATATACCTCTTATTGAGAAACAATTTACATGTAATAAAATGTTCGTATCTTAAGTGTATAATTGAATAAATTTTGGCAGTTGTAACCACCTATGTAGCCCCCTCTCCAAACAAAATGTAGAACATTTCTATAACTGCAGAAAGTTCCTTCCAGTCAGTTCTCCCCCAGCATCCTCCCACCCTACAGACAAATACTTTCTAGCTTCCATTACCATATGTTGGTTTTGTCTCTTCTTGGACTTCATATGAATGAAAGCTAACAATATATTCTTTTGTGTCTGGCTTCTTTCACCTAATATGACATTTTGGGAGACTCATCTATTCTGTTGTTTATTTCTTATTCTTTCTTATCTCCAGGGAGTAGTATTCCATTATATGAATATAGCGTAATGTATCAATCCATTTACCTGTTTAGGGACACTTAGATTGTTTCCAGTTCTTTGCTATTTTATGAATAAAACTGCTATGAATATTTGTGTGCAAGATTATGTTTTCATTTCTATTGGGTAAATACTTAGGAGTACAATTTCTGGATTAGAAGGTAAACTACGTATTTACCTTTTTAAGAAGCTGCCAAACAGGTCCCTGGAGTTGTTGTACCATTATACTTTGCCACCAGCAGTGTATGGAAATTTCAGTTGCTGGACATATAACCGACATTTGGTATTGTCAGTGTTTTTATTTTAGCTATACTAGTGGAGATACAACGTGGTATCTTACTGTGGTTTTAATGTGCATTTCTCTAGTGACTAATGATGTCGGGCACTTTTTAATGTGTTTATTGTCCATTAGTGTGTTTTTTTAAAAAAGATCTTTGCCTTTTTCTTATAGATTTTTAAGGTCTCTTGATATAATCCAGGTACATTTATTTTTGTCAGATATATGTAGAGAGAGAATATTTTTATTATTATTTTATGTTAACCACCATACATTACATCATTAGTTTTTGATGTAGTGTTCCATGATTCATTGTTTGCGTATGACACCCAGTGCTCCATTCAGTACGTGCCCTCTTCAATACCCATCACCAGGCTAACCCATCCCCCCACCCCCCTCCCCTCTAGAACCCTCAGTTTGTTTTTCAGAGTCCATCGTTGAGAGAGAATATTTTCTACCAAACTGTATTTGCCTATTCATTTCCCTATCATTGTCTTTTGAGCAGAAATATTTAATATTTATGGAAGTCCAATTTATCAGTTTTGTCCTTTATAGTTACTGTTTCCTGTGTCCTAAGGAATCTTTGCGTGCTTCACAGCCATATAGATTTTCTCATGTGTTTTCTTCTGGAAGATATATTTTAGTTTTAGAGCTCAGTCTTTGATCCATTTAGAATTTATTTTTGTATGTGGTATCAAGTAAAGGGCAAGGTTCATTTTTTCCTCATGTTTATTTTGTTCTAGCATCTTTATTGAAAAGACTTTTGTTTCCCTTTGAATTGCTTTGGTGCCTTTGTCAAGTCAATTGACCATATATTATATGTGGGTCATTTTCTGGACACCATCTTGATTCATTTGTCTTTAGTGCCAGTTATGACAATGTCTTGTTTATTATAGTTTAATCAGGTAGCATATGTTGTCTATTTTTTTCAAACTAGTTATCTATTCTAGGTTCTTTATTTTTATATAATTTTTAGAAGTGGCTTATCAATTTCTTATAAAAAACTGCTAGGATTTTTGTTTGAATGTCACTGAACCTATAGACTAATTTTGCAAGAATGGGCCTGTTGAGTCTTCTGATTAACGCATATGGTATTAGTGCTATGTTTATTTTATAGTCCAGAATATACGATCATTTAGCAAACACAGGAAATTCTCACTCTTTTAAGTCTGTTAAAACACCAGTTCTCAAAAAATATACATTTGGTGTTGAGGGGTTATCCCATGAAAGTGGGTGAGGTATGCTTCATTACCTTATGAGGAATAGTTAAAACTTCACCTTTGTAAATGGTTCTCAAGAAACATTGTTTTCCAAAAAAATATGTAGTCTTTTGACTACTAATGTATTTTTTATACTGATGAAAGTATGATCTGTCATGGTTTAATTAATTTATCTAATAAGCTGGTCTGTGGTGACTAGTATTCTCATAAAATATTGCATGTAGAATGTGGAGAAAGAAAATCTCTTAAAGTAACTATGAGTTTGGCTGCATTTTCTAAGTCTAGGGGAAATGTGTTTGCCTTATAAGTACAACAGAACTAATGAAAATAACAGCTTTTGGGATTTGAGTTTGCCAGTGTTAATAAAATAGTGATTCAGAGCATTCATCTTTCAATACATAACATTGGAGGAGTAACAGAATATGTAGCTCACAGGGTTCTTCTGATGATTACAGCAGAAAATCTGTGTCAAGTGCCAAGCACATTGCTTGGAGTAGGGTAAGCTGTCCATAAACTTCTGTCTGTTTATCTTTATCTAGATCCAGGACAAGTTCTGGGTACAGGTGTTCGACCTGTGTAATCTCATGTGCTTTTGCTTTAGAATACTGTTGTAGACCTCAGTATTCAGACTTTTTGTAAACGTGCTACCTTTCTCAAATATTTGGTTTTGAGTCCTACATCTCACTCAGTTTAGATAGATAGATATATGAAACCTTAGTATCCATTTTACTTGAAGTATTTTTTTTCTTTCACTGGACTTGAACTATTCCTAACTTAAAGAATGAAATTCCATAATTTTTTTTTCTGAATCCAGTGGTAGAGGCTAATTTATGGACCCATGGCAATACACCAAAATATGTATTGTTTTTTTACTTCTAATTCCTACGTTATAACTGAGTTTTAGCATATTCACTATGTGAGATGTTACATCACATCATCTTTAATGGTATTGCTTGGAATGTGCAGCTAATTGATATAAATTGTTACTATTACATAAACATAACAGGCTTTCAATCTACATATCAGCTCTCAGTATAAGTCAGAGATGGAGATAGGGAAGCCGGAAAGGAGGAAGGAATGTATGTGGATATTGTTTAATGCTTTTTGTCTCCTATTTAAGCAAACAAATGATTAATAAGGGGATGATTTATTTTAAATATTAAGAAAAATAGAATTTTATTCCAAATACTTTGATTAATATTATACATTATTTTTGGACTTAAACTTAGGGATCGTTTTTCTTCCTGTGTCTAGGGTGTGAACATCTGTGTGTGTATATATATATATATGTCTCTGTGTGTGTTGTGAATTTATCTCTATATCTCTAAATCTATTTATGCAAATTTAAGTAATATGCAGATTAAGTAGGGTCACCCTTCTTTGACAATATGCCAAGGAACCTAGGGAATATTTATTTCCAAATTTTGAGTTGTTTAAGTGCTAAATGGTTTATAATTTTACATTGGAAAGATATTGAGGAGCCCAGAAATCCTGTTTGGTTTGGAATTTTGTTTTATGGCTGGAGCATTTCACTTGCAACACTACAGAGATAAATGGTCTCTCCTCGCCACCCCCACCCCAAGGCAATTTTAGTCTGCCAACAGGGTGATGTTCCCTATATATAGATCAGTTAGCAAGTTACAGAAATGTTTATGATTTCTAAAGGCTTTAATGGGTATTAATTTGGAAAAACATAAGATACAATTCCAGATGATACACATCTTTTAAACAAATGTTTTTTATGGGATCTCCTAAAGAATATACCCACTAAAATATTTAACATTCCACTTAAACTCACTTATCCTGTTTACTAGGTGCTTTTTTTCTTATTTGGGTTTTGGTTATCTAAGCATAGTTTAATTACAATTTTTATAATTGTTTTAAGTGTAAAGACTTTAAGAAATATTATTGGCACAAATAAATCCAATAACAAAATTAGATTCAGTAAGATTTACATATTGGAAGCCAAATGTGATGGTTCAAACTCATGGAACTGTGTAACTTCAGGTATTTTTTAATGAAGGTGATCTAAACAAAGAGCAGCTTAGCATGCTATGCTCTGGCATTAAAATAATTGCATTTTAAAAATGAGCAGTACTTGTCTTTTCACATTATCATAACTTTGAGAATAAAAAGTTCTTGTCAAGATGGTAATTCGACATTTCTACCAAATAAAATTGATTAGATATATTGATCAACTAAACCTTTCTTCCCCCTGACCAGGAAATAAAAATAAAAAGACACTATTTGTATAACTATATATGTGTATATGGATGTGGTCTATATATGTTTGTACATATTATTAAAATTGCTTTGAAATACAGTAAGTTTTCAAAATAAATTACTCAGTTTTTAAGAAGTAATACCTTTTTAGCACTAAAAAATTACATGCTTGTTTTTAATTTGTTAGAACCAAAGCAGTGAGATGTCTGAGAATATACTATTAATAAAATCTGAATTATTGGGGTACCTGGGTGGCTCAGTTGGTTGGGCGACTGACTCTTGGTTTCAGCTCAGGTCGTGATTTTGGGGTCGTGATTTTGAGCCTGGCATCGGGCTCCACACTCAGAGGGGAGTCTGCTTGAGATTCTCTCTCTCTCTCCCTCTGCCCCTTCCCCTGCTCGTGTTCTTTCTCTCTAAAAATAAATAAATTTTTAAAGAAGATATCTGAATTATCAAAATTCAGAGGACTGAGTAAAATCTTCATTAAAGTGTTAGGATTCATTTTATTAACATAATTTGTAAGAACATATCCTCAGTTCTGAGAGCATAGTGTATGATGCTATTGCAAAAAGGCACAGTGTTTTGGTTTTAGAATCTTTGTGCTCACAAGATGAAGGTTTGTTCTTTCTTTCTGTGTATCAGCTGACTTTAATTTTAGAGCTTTTAGGTTCATAGCGGAAGTGCAGAGATTTCCCATATACTCCCTGCCCCAACATGCACATCCTTGGCAACTATCAATATCTTTCCTCAGAGTTGTATATTTGTTACCGTTGATGAACTTACAGTGAGACATCATAGTCACTTCAAGTCCATAGTTTACCTTAGGGTTCACTCATGGTGTTTCCATTCTGTGGGTTTTGACAAATGTATAATGATATGTATCCATCTTTATGGTACCATATAGAGCAGTTTCACTGCCCTAAAAATCCTCTGTGCCCTGCTTCTTTAGTCTCCCTCCCCACTAAGCCCAGAAACTGTTGTTCATTTTATTGTCTCTATAGTTTTGCTTTTTCCAGAATGTCATATAGTTAGAATCATATAGCGTGTAACCTTTTCACATTAGCTTCATTTACTTAGCAATATGTATTTAAGTTTTCCTCCATTTTTTTTAATGCCTTTTGATAGTTCATTTTTTTTCAGAACAGTATATTACTCCATTGTTGGATGAATCCCAGTTTACCCCTTCACTTACTGAAGGACATCCTGGTTGCTTTCAAATTTTAGCAATTATGAATAAGGCTGTTATAAATATCTTTGTGCAGGTTTTCGTGTGGGCATGCATTTGTAACTCTTTGGGGTAAATGCCAAGGAGTGCAATCACTGGATTGTATGGTAAGAGTATGTTTAGTTTTGGGAGAAATCACCAAACTGTCTTTTAAAGTGGCAGTACCATTTTGCATTCCTGCCAATAAGACTTCCTGTTGTTCCACATCTTTGTTAGCATTTGGTTTTGTCAGGGCTTTGGGCTTTGACCATCCTAATAGGTGTGTAGTGGTATTTTATTGTTGCTTTAATTTGCAATTCCCTGATGAAATAAAATGTTGAACATTTTTTTGTATGCTTACTTGCCATCTGTATATTTTCTTTGGTGAGATGTCTTTTCAGATCTTTGCCCATCTTTAAATAAAATTGTTTTCTTACTGCTGAGTTTTAAAAGTTTTTGGTATATTTTGGATAATAGTCCTTTGTCAGATTTATCTTCTGTAAATATTTTTCCCAGTCTGTGGCTTATCTTCTCAATTTTTTGACAGTGTCTTTTGTAGAGCAGAACTTTTAATGAAGTCTAGCAGCTTATCAGTTATTGCTTTCATGGGTCATGCCTCTGGTGGTATATCTGAAGAGTCATCCCCATACCCAAGATCATCTAGATTTTCTCCCAATGTTTTCTTCTAGGAGCTTTATAGTTTTGCATTTTATATTTAGGTCTATGATCAATGTAGAATTAACTTTTGTGAAACGTGTTAGGTCTGTGTCTAGATTTTTTTTTTTTTTGACATGTGGATGTCCATTTATTGTAGCACTGTTTTTTGAAGGGGCTGTCTTTTCTCTATCGTGTTTGTCAGAGATCAGTTGACTTTAGTTATGTGAGTATATTTCTGGGCTGTGTATTTTGTTCCATTGATCTGCTTGTCTATTTTTTTGCCAATATCAAACTGTCTTGATTAATGTAGCTTAATAGTAAGTCTTAAAGTCATATATGTCAGTTCTTTAACTTGTTATTCTCTTTCAATATTGTGTTGACTCTCCTGGATCTTTGTCTTTCCATATAAATATTAGAGTCAGTTTGTTGATATTCACAAAATGACTTCTAGGATTTTTATTAGGCATGTATTTATTTTTAATTTTAATTTTTTTCTTTATTTTAATTCCAGTATAATTAACATACAGTGTTACTTTAGTTTTAGGTGTACAGTGTAGTGATTCAGCACTTCTATACATTACTCAGTGCTCATTTTGTTAAGTACACTCTTAATCCCCTTCACCTATTTCATCATCTGCCTATCCACCTCCCCTCTGGTAACCATCAGTTTGTTCTCCGTAGTTAAGAGTCTGGTTTTTTGTTTGTCTCTTTCTTTTTCCTTTGTTTGCTTTGTTTTTTAAATTCCATATATAAGTGAAATTATATGACTGACTGAATTATTTCACTTGGATCCTTTAGATCCATCCATGGATGGCAAGATTTCATTCTTTTTTATGGCTGAGTAATATTCCTGTGTGTGTGTGTGTGTGTGTGTGTGTGTGTGTGTGTGTGTGTGTGTGTGTACATTTATCCATTTTCTTTATCCATTCATCTGTCAATGGACATGGGTTGCTTCCACAATTTGGCTATTGGAAATCATGCTGCAGTAAACAAAGGAGTGCATATATCTTTTCTAATTAGTGTTTTTGTATTCTTTGGGTAAATATCCAATAGTGGAATTACTGGATCATAGAGTAATTCTATTTTTAACTTTTTGAGGAAACTCCATACTGTTTTCTAGAGTAGCTGCACCAGTTTGCATTCCCACCAACATTGCACAAGGGTTCCTGTCTCGCCACTTCCTTGCCAACACTTATTTCTGTTTCTTGTGTTTTTGATTTTAGTGATTAGGCATTTATTTTTAATTAATTTTTTTTGTTTTCTCATTTAAAAATATTAATTTTTTATTGGAGCCTGTTTAAGTTTCTAGTGAAATGGACAGATCATAAATATATAGTTTAATGAAGGATGGCAAATGCATTCGCCTATCTAACTCAGGTCTCAGATCATTTCGTCACCACAGAAAGTTCTTTAGGGCCATTTTCCAGGCCTACTGTGCCCTACTTCCTACCCAGCCAACCAGTGTTTTGATTTCTGTCACCATAGATTACTTCTGTTTCTTTTGGAACTCTATAAAAATGGAATCACAGGTTATTTTTTACTATTCTAGAACTTCATGTCAGGGAATCATGAAGTACTCTTTTGTGTCTGGCTTCTTTTATTCAACATAGTGTTTCTGATATTCTTTGTTTTTGCATTTATCATTAATTTATTCCTTTTTATTGAAAAGTAGTATTTTATTATATAAATATTACCACTTCTATTGATATATATATACTTTATAATATATATAATATGTAATATATGTGTGTATATATATGTGTGTGTGTATACATGTGTATATGTGTATATATAATTTTAGAGACCACGTGCATGCATGAGCAGGAAGGGAGGGGCAGAGGGAGAGAATCTTAAGCAGACTCCACACCCAGTGTGGGCTCAATCTCATTACCCTGAGATCATGACCTGCGCTGAAATCAAGAGTCCTATGCTTAACCAACTGAGCCCCCCAGGCAGGTGCCCCTTATCTAGGTATTTTGTACTTCATTGTAGATTTCAGAATTTGCTTGTAAATATCTTCCACATTTTGCTGGGATTTTATTTGGCATAACAATAATCTACATAGCAATATGGGGAAAATCAGCTTCTTAACAATATTGTGTTTTCTAATCCATGAACATGACATATAAAATATAAAACATAACTTTTTAAAAGGTCTTCTTTAAATCAGCAGTGATTTGTAGTTTTCATTATAGAGGTTTTGCTCATTTTCATTAACTATATTCCAAGATATTTTATTTTAATGTAAATTATATTGTGTTTTGAATTTCATTTTCTAATTGTTCATTTTTAGTATATAAAATAGAAATTCATTTGAGTTTTGTATACTGCCTTATCCTGCAAACTTGTCAAATTCACTTCTTTCATTTTTTTGGTAGGTATTTAAATAGTTTCTATGCACAGAGTCAAGTTGTTGGGACGCCTGGGTGGCTCAGTCAGTTAAGCGTCTGCCTTTGGCTCGGGTCATGATCCCAGGGTCCTGGGATCGAGTCCCTCATCGGGCTCCTTGCTCAGCCGGGAGCCTGCTTCTCCCTCTGCCTGCCACTCCCCCTGCTTGTGCTCTCTCTCTCTCTCTGACAAATAAAATCTAAGAAAAAGAAGAATCAAGTTGTTTATGAATAAAAATCCTTTTACTTTTTCCTTTCCCAACTTTATGCCCTTTATTTCTTTTTCTTTTTTTTTCCCCTTTATTTCTTTTTCTTGATGAATTACACTAGTTAGGACCTCCAGTTTAGTATTAAATAAAAGTGATATGAATGAAGACAGTAGATATTCTTCACTTGTTTCTGATGCTAAAGGAAAAGCATTCAGCCTTTCACCATTCCATTTGATGTTAGCTGTAGTCTTTCTTAAATATCCTTTATCAGATTAAAGTTTGTTCTATGCTTAGTTTGCTAGAGTCCTCTTCCCCCTCCCTCTCCCCGCCCCCACCAACGCCCCCATCTCTCCTCCCTCTTCCTATCCTTCATGTGACTTTTTTTTTTTTTTTGGTCAGTATTTGATATAATTCACCAGTGAAATCATTGGGCCTGAAATCTTATACATGTGAAGGTTTTGATTATGAATTAAATTTCTTAAAAATGATGGGCTATTCATATTTTCTGACCTTTTCTTGTGATTTTTTCCTTTCAAGGAATGTGTCTGTTTTATTTGTTACTGAATTTATTGGAATAATATTCCCTTATTATCCTTTAAATATTTTTGTGATACAGAATTATGTCATTTTCAATACTTAATATTGGTATTTTGTGTTATTTTCTCAGTCTAGCAAGCAAGTTTATCAATTTTATTAATCTTATCAAAGAACAGATTTTTAGTTTCATTGATTTTTCTGGTTTCATTTTTCTATTTTATTGACTTTTGCTCTTTCTATTTACTTTTGGATTAATATGCTTATATTTTTTTCTAGCTTCTTAAGGCAGAAGGATATATTGTTGATTTTAAGACTTTTCTAATATTAGCATTTAAAGATGTAAATTTCTCTCTAAAATTGAATTTTTAAACTCACATTTTTTAAAATTATACTTTATTTCAAGATAATTATAGATTCATATGTTGTGGTAAGAAGTGATATTGAGAGAGCCCCTGTACCCTTTACCCATTTTCTTCCAATGGCAACATTTAGCAAAACTTTAGAATAACTCCACAACCACAAAATTAACACTGATACAATCTACTAATCTTATTTCACCAGTTTTACAATTCACACACATGCTTAGTTCTGTGTAATTTTATCACATGTATAGGTTCTTGTATCCACCACCACAGTTAATGTACTAAATAGCAAGATCTTTTCCATTGTCCTTTTATGATCCACCTCCCACCCTGCAAAATTCCCATATCCCATTCCTAACCCTGGTACCACTAATTTTTTTTCATCTCTATAATTTTGTTATTTGAGGAATAGTATGTAAATGGAATCATATAGTATATAGCCTTTTGAGATTAGTTTTTTAATTTTAAAAAATCTTTTCAAGATTGATTTATTTGAGAGAGAGAGAGAAAATAAATGAGGGGAGGGGCAGAGGGAGAGAATCTCAAGCAGACTCCCTGCTGAGCACAGAGCCTGATGTGGAGCTTGATCCCACAACCAATGAGAATCATGACCTGAGCTGAAACTAAGAGTTGGACACTTAACTGACTGAGCCACCCAGGCTCCCTGAGATTAACTTTTTAAAAAACTCAGCATAATTCCCTTAAGATTCATCCAGTTGTTGCATGTATCAATATTTTGTTCTTTTTCTTTCTTCAGTATGGATCAGCCACAGTTTGTTTAACCACTGACCTGTTGAAGGACATCCCTGTTGTCTTCAGTTTTGGGCTGGTAGTAATAAAGCTGCTGTGAGCATTTGTGTATAGGTTTGTGTGTGGGCATAAATTTTCATTTCTCTGGGATAAATGCCCAGGAGTGCCATTGCTGGGTATATGGTAATTGCATGTTTAGTTTATAAGAAACTGCCAGACTGTTTTCCAGACTGGCTGAGCCATTTTAAATTCCCACTGGCCACAAATGAGTGATCCAGTTTCTCTGCATTTCGCCAGCATTTGTCACTGTCTTTTATTTTAGCCATTCTGATAAGTGTGTCGTGATAATCTCATTGTGGTTTTAATTTGCATTTCCTTAATGGCTCCTAATGTTAAACATCTTTTCATGTGCTTATTTGCCATCTGTATTTCCTCTTTAGTGAAAAGTCTATTTTTTTTTTGTTCATTTTCTAATTGAATTGTTTGGTTTTTACTCTTAAATTTTGAGAGTTCATTATATATTGTAGTTACTAGTCTTTTGTTGGATATATGCTTTGCAAAAATATCCTCCCCATCTCTATAGCTTGTTTTTTCATCCACTTAACATGGTCTTTTACAGAGCAAAAGTTTTTAATCCCGATGAGGTCCAATTTATCAGCTTTTCCTTATATGAATCGTACTTTGGGTGTCGAGTTTAAAATTATTTGTCTAGCCCAAAATCCTGACAATTTTCTCTTATTTATTTTTAAAGTTTTACATTTTGAGTTAATTTTTTGTTTAACAGGGTATATTTAGGTTGAGGTTCACTTTTTTAAGCTATGTATAATTAATTGCTCAAGCACCATTTGTTGAAGAGACTGTCCTTTGTCTATTGAATTGCTTTTCTACCTTTGTCAAAATCACTTGAGCATATAATGTGGATTTTTTTCTGGGTTATCTATCCTTTTTCACTGATTTATATGTCTACCTCTCCTACAGTACCACATTGACTGGATTAATCTAACTAGTAAGATTATCCTGTAGAGTGATTTTTCCTCCTTTATTCTTCTGTTTCAGAGTTCTTTTAGCTATTCTACTTCCTTTGCATTTCCATATAAATTTTGGAATAATCTTGTCAATATCTACAAAAAGTATTACTGAGATTTTGATAGGAATTGTATTAAATTTGTAGATTAATTTAGAGAGAATTAACATCTTTATTGAGTTTTCCATTCTATGAATATAGTATGTCTCTTATTTAGATTTTTGATTTCTCCTGTCATTATTTTGTAATTTCAGTACACAGATCCTATACAAGTTTTGCTATATTTGTACTAGGGAATTCACTTTTTTGTTTAGCAGTTGTAAAAGGTATTGTTTTTAATTTTGGTTTCCACATCTTCATTGTTAGCATTTGGAAATATTATTGATTTTTGTGTATTGATTTTGTATCCTGTGACCTTGCTTTTTTTTTGTAGATTACTTGAGAATTTTCTTTGATCTGACATATTTTTTTTAAAGATTTTATTTATTTGAGAGAGAGAGTAAGAGAGAGAGAGACAGTGCATGAGCAGGGAGCCCAAGTGGGGGTTGTGCTCCATCACAGTACCCTGGGATCATGACCTAAGCCGAAGGCAGACACTTAACCGACTGAGCCACCCAGGTGCCCCATGATCTGACATATTTTTAAAAGATCACTCTGGCTCTCCTGTGGAAGATAAATTGTACCAGGGCAAAGGTATAATCAACAAGTACAGTTAGGAAGCTATTAAATGAATCCAAATAAGAGTTATGGTGATTTTCTATAGTAGAGAGAAGTGGTTGGATTTTGTTATATTTTCAGGACAGAATCCATGGGAACCTTCCTGAGACGAAGAGAGAAGTTAATGCTTCTCCAACCAGTCAATTTTAACTATACCGTTACTGTTATATCATTATTATTTTAAAATAACTTCTGTAGAGATGGGTATATATATAATTGTTATAGGATACGGAGAGATTATCCTTCAGTTTTTCAAGAGTATTTAAGAACATTATAAAAGAATTGAGTTATTGGTAATACAAGTGCCCAAGTTGTTTCCAGTGTTTCCTAGCCACTCCAGAAATGTTTGTTGATGATAAATTTTGAAGTGATTTGTTATAAGCAGATTAAATCTATTAGTAGCTACTAGAAGCTGCTTGTGAACTATTTAGGGCAAGAAAGCTTTACTTCACATTAGTGGCTTAAAAGACAGAAGGACTAAAAAAAGAAAAAAAAAAAGGACTTGCTCCTTTCTAGGCAAAGTAAATTTGATGCAGAGAGTAGGCATACACATATTTTAAAATATATTTTATATTGTTAAGAGTAATTCTTATTTGTGAGTAAAATTTAATAGGCCACAGTTACAAAGTGTAAACTTTAAAGGTTCTTCATCAAACCCTCTTTCTACTTTGCAAAAATTATCACAGTTTATCTATTAGTTACCTGTGTATAAGATTAGTAGGTGTACTTATTTAACTGGGACTACTAATTTCAGAAGGAAATAAAAGGCAATGAAGTCCTTGAACAGTTCCCTATTCAATAATCAAAGATTTTAGGAATGCAAGTTCAGTCTTCCCCTCTTCTGCCTTCATAATTTAAAACTAGGACATAGAGATTTAATAAATCATTTAAAAGTTGTATTTACAAAAAGGCATTTGGTTTACCTCCATACTCATTTTTGGGAGTAATGACTTTGTTTTACTTTTGCTCATGCACATGATATAAGTACCGTTGAGAGATATATTTATTGCACAAGTTTCAGGTAGTTCCAAGCCCCTGCATTTTTTGAGAATTTAATTATGAGCATGCTCTAAAATTTCATTATATTGGATTCTCCTAAAGGTTTCCATAAAATTTAAAAACCATTTATCTTATCATCCTTATATTTTTTAAACTCCTATTAAGTGAAAACCACCAAAGATAGTTTTTCTGCCAGCAAGGTGAAATTTATATTGCTTTCTTATGTTTTACAGTGTTTTTACAAGCATTTTCTTTAGGTATTGATACTCTTTCTTGTTGATCTTGAAAATGAATATTAAAGATAGACAATTCTGGAAAATATAAACTACCCACAAATTAGAATTTATTGCTTTCTGAGACATCTACCTTTATGTCTTAATTTGTAACAGTAACTGCATTCTAGGAGAGAGAAAAAATGTATCTCAGTGGTTTATTCAGCAAAATGCTAGATTTATTTGGACCTGAACACTTTTAAAAGTTAGGGAAGAGCAAAATAGGTTAGAAAAAGTTAATATTTTATAGGAATCCTTTCAAACTTTTAACTTTGAAAGCTATATAAAAATAATTAGAATATTGAGTTTTTGTTTACTTTTATGTGTTCATAACAGTATCATTGAATTGTTCTTCTTTTGGTTTGCAGAATACCCCTATATGGTACCAAGTATGAATTTGTGGGGATTCATTTTTAGAAACACATAAAACTAAACATTCTGCTCATTAATGAGTATCCTTCCTTATGTTACTAGTACACTTTTGCTGGATGTCATTATTTTTACGTAGTTTTTTATTAAAAGGGAAGATTTTGGCTTAGAGGTGAGTTCTACAGGCTTGTGATTTGTTCAAGATTTATCAAATGACAAGACTTTGTCATTCAAGCAACAGAACCCTTCCTTGTGGCATATAATAGAATGGTACTTGGCTCTTCAAATTTGTGTTTTGTTTGATAAAAGCTGAGCAGTTGATCAAAAATATAGACTAAGTTTAACTAGTCTAACAGTTGTGATCCATATTTTTTATTACTGTCAGAGCAAATGACTGAGATGGAGCAATCACAGAGAAAGTTGGTGTGGGTACATACTTAGAGGACTTGTACCTTGAGGCAATCCAGGGAACAAACTCTTCAGCAACCTTAGTCTTCTGTGATGTGGCATGAATATAGCCTTTTCTCTGTTTCAGAGTGTGAGTTTTTTCAGAGAAAGTAATGAGGGCAGTATCTCTTAATGTGTGTGGTAAAGCGTAATGACTCTTGAAATTACTCCAAAGCAAGATTTGGTCTCCCAGTCAGTGTTTTGCAGTATAGTAATGCCCTGGAAATGCCAGTAAGGTTTTCTGAGCAAAGATAATTATTTGATCAAGTCGATATGAGAAACTTTTGTTAAATAATCAAATATATATGTATATGTATTTACTGTAGGATATCTTAGAGCCAATGTGTAGTGACATATGTTGTAAAATTCTAAGAAGGAGATATATAGTTTTTGGTGTTGCCAAAACCCACTTGATCACATAAACCACCTATAATATCGGAAAGTGTGAGAGTGCTGCATAGAAATTAAGAAATATTTCCTAAACATGACTTTCTTTTCCTGTAAGAAAAGAGATTGGAAACAAATATGGTGAAATGTTAATATTAGTTTAAACATGGTAAATTTTTTTATTGCATTATATTCTATATAATTAAACTACCACAGAAAAAAATGCATTCACAGAGACTTGAGTTTTTGCAGTTTTAGTGTTAGGGAAGCATGGAAGAGGAGACTTTTGCAATTACCATAAAGATAGCAAGTGCCTTAATGATGTTTGAATATACCTTGAAACTTCCAAAATGTCTAATTTTGAGATGAAAGAACTAATGGTTCCTGGTAGTTAGATTTAAGTGACTAAGGAGTAGTTAAAGTCTTTAAATAGCAGTATACTTGTACAACATCTAGGCGTCCAGCTTGGGAAACACTATTTCCCATCAGCTTTATTTATTTATTTTATTTTATTTTATTTTATTTTATTTTATT
>NC_138370.1:93278710-93301851 GCF_054177405.1 Leptonychotes weddellii
ATCTGTTGATAGACATCTTGATTCTTTCCATAGTTTGGCTATTGTGGACACTGCTGCTATAAAATACATTGGGGTGCACGTACCCCTTCGGATCACTACATTTGTATCTTTGGGGTAGATACCCAATAATGCAATTGCTGGGTCATATGGTAGCTCTATTTTAAACTTTTTGAGGAACCTCCATACTGTTTTCCAGAGTGGCTGCACCAGCTTGCATTCCCACCAACAATGTAGGAGGGTTCCCCTTTCTCCGCATCCTCGCCAACATCTGTTGTTTCCTGACTTGTCAATTTTAGCCATTCTGACTGGTGTGAGGTGGTATCTCATTGAGGTTTTGATTTGGATTTCCCTGATGCTGAGCGATGTTGAGCACTTTTTCATGAGTCTGTTGGCCATTTGGACGTCTTCTTTGGAAAAATGTCTGTTTGTGTCTTCTGCCCGTTTCTTGATTGGATCATTTGTTCTTTGGGTGTTGAGTTTGATGAGTTCTTTATAGATTTTGGATACTAGCCCTTTATTTGATATGTCATTTGCAAATATCTTCTCCCATTCTGTCAGTTGTCTTTTGGATTTGTTGACTGTCCCATCAGCTTTAAATTACAACTCTTTATAACTCTACGAACTTGAACCTAACTCTAAAGATAATGAGTAATTTAAAATAACTGCAAACAACCATAGTCCTCCTGGGTCATTCTTGGACCCATTTTCAAGTAGGTCAAAGTTAATTGTTGTCTACCCCAGGCTTCCCTCAAGCTTGTCTCTGTCCCTCAGGAATTGGTGACTACACCCTTTCCTACAAAAATATGTCATGAGCTGTTAAATTCACATGGAATAAAATATGTGTTTGAGGATGAATAATGAGTTTCATTTTCTAATGATACTTGCATTTTAAGTAGTTTGAAAAACTTACACCAAAATAATGAATTTCTAAAAGTGGAAGTTAAGGCTTCCTTCTGTAGATTGGGGGTAGATGTTTTGATAAGCGCCTTCCTGTGACCTCTCAAATCCATCACTTAGAAAATGTGTGTTATACTTAGGAGACAAATGAACACTTGTTTGTAACAAGGAAAATAAAATGAGGGGAAAGTGTATTTAGTGGAAATGATAGTTATTTTTAAAATTGCAAATTAGAGACAACTTAGAAATCATACAATCTCTTTACCCTGAAGAATATTCAGTATTCAGATACTCTTTATATGCATAGAATGAAGTATAGGCTAAGGTGATGACATAAGAGGAGAGTTAGTGAAGGCCCAGTGATAAGCTTCCAGTAAGTTGACTCTAGGGTCATTTTCACCCCAATAGCCATTATAATAAATAAATTTCCTATATCATTTTTTTTAAAGATTTTATTTATTTATTTGAGAGAGAGAGAGAGAGCACATGAGAGGGGGGAGGGTCAGAGGGAGAAGCAGACTCCCTGCCGAGCAGGGAGCCCGATGCGGGACTCGATCCCGGGACTCCAGGATCATGACCTGAGCCAAAGGCAGTCGCTTAACCAACTAAGCCACCAAGGCACCCAATTTTCTATATCATTTATTTTCATAGGTCAACATAAAGGCTAGTTCCATGCTGATACGAATCTCTGGGGAATAACTATTTCATTGCAAACCAATATTATTATATTATTTCAATTTAGTTTAGCAGTTTCCTTGAGGCCAGATTTCATCAACTCATTTAAATTTCTCTTTTAGTTCAAACAGGCACAAATCACTAAGTAGAAATATGTTCACACCTATGCAAGTAGATATCTATAATAAAGCTAAAAGCTTTAATATAATATTTAAGAATAAATTAAAGCTAGTAGCTTTAAATAATTTAAAGCGAATAGCTTTTCACTTTAGTATAGATTTTGAATTCCTCAATATTAAATATTTTCTTTTTGGAGTTTGTTACAGTTTCTGTTGAGATAGTTTGTGTAAAAATGGGAGATCCAATGGCATTATCCATGGCTGTGTTAGTATTTTGAAAATGTATTGCAAAGAATAAGTTGGGAAATTCTAATTTGTACATATATTTTATGTATATATGCATATATATTCAACTTTGTATGTGATAATAAAATAGATAATACAGCATAATTGATATGTGTTTTATATGTTTACAAACATGTTTAGATACAGAAATGTTACATATTTACATTTAATAAAATAAAATTATATTTTTTGGTAAATTCATAAGTATTAGAAATTAAAACTACCACAAACAAAACTTTCTGACAGTTCCACAGGATTCAGATTTTAGAGTGTGAGGTAGATAGTATTTATTATGTAGCACACATTTCAGAATTAATCCAAAGAAGACATGCTTTAGAGAAACATTTGATCTCTTACTGTAGGAGTTGTGCACTTGATCAATACCCAAGTGCTTATTAAGGCAGTTTCCCATTTCTCGGTGTGAGTTTAGTAGATCTTAAGTCAGCGATCTGTGCTTCTGTATTTTCTCTGGAAATAGCACAGACTTGCCCTCCGCTTCTGGCACTGCCTCACCTGGCTGCTGAAGTTGTAGTGGCAGCAACAGCTGAGGCAGCAGCAGAGTGTCAGGACGAATGAGTCCATGGGGGATGGACCTGCAGCCACACGCAAGATTTGAAGACGTGTTTCAGGTTTGGTTAATAGAGGCACATTCTACCAATTAAAAGATTTATCCCTTAATTATAATCCCTCTATTTTCATCTTTGAATAAATAAGGAAAAGGAATAATTGATTGACACTTGGAACTGATTGTGTGTGGTGTGTGTGTATTGAATAGTAATTTCAGTTAGGTGCCAAAGAGCAAGGTGTTTATTGTCGTCTTCATGGGTAGAAACACAGGGCCTCAAATAGTTCTGGGAGCTCAGAATGTGTCTGTATTTATAGTTTTAGTTCCTTGGCTTTTATTCCACCAGCCTTAAAGAACGATTTGCACGTCTTGGGTTTGTGCCAGGTGGGAATCAAAATCCAGGCAAGGATTTATTAATTACTGTGTCCTCTATGTTCTAGAATTGTCCTCTTTCATTGGCCTTTAGTTAGTGATGAGTTTCTAGTTTATGTCCTGTGTAGCCTAGAAAATACATGTAGCTTAACTTGCTGTAGACATACATGTCATTGAAATCTTTTGACCTTTTCACAAATATGTAAATAAGTCTTGTCAAAATATCTTTGTTCTTAAATATCCTGAATATAAGTGTCTTTGAAAATCTGTACTTCTGAGATCTGGTGTATTCAAAAAGGTTGGAGCTTTAGACTACTGCCTTCCAAATGTCTTAATTTGTTTCTATATTTTACTTCTCATATCAACATTAGACAATGGAAATAGAGTTAAAAAGTGCAGGTTTGCCCCTCTCTTCACATGGCATTAAAGTAAAAATAAGTGCCATCCCCAAACCCCAGGTTGCTTTTGCTCACCAAAAAAAAAAAAAAAAAATGGAGTTCTACCTAGTAAATTCCTGTTTATTTTCTGGGAAATTTATATCAGTTCTGAAAGCTCTCTTATTTAAGCCTATATCTCTCATGGTAGTTAGCTTTTTACTTCTGTATATGCAAAGGCCTCCTTGAAACCCCCCGAAGAGATTGGACTGTTTATCGATGTGAGTACCCTGTGGCATTTGGGTTTTTTTGGACACTTTGGGTACAGGGACATATGACATTTGGAAAGCTGTCAGACTACAGCAGTTATCTAGTGCAATCTTGTTAGATTTAGATAATCAGCTCCCAAAATATTGAAATCATTCCACCCTGTTCCTTTTACCTTTTAGGTACATATTCCCCTATTTAAAAATAATCTCTTCTCTGCTAGCTTTTCTGATTGTCCTGTGTTCTAATTGAATTGGAAGGTGATAGACTAATGTTTTAACCACTTGTTTCAGTTCAGAAGCTAATATAATTCAGTGAATATCAATGCATTTAAAATAAAAATACATAGGGGCGCCTGTGTGGCTCAGTGGGTTAAGCGTCTGCCTTTGGCTCAGGTCATGATCCCAGGATCCTGTGATAGAGCCCAGCCTCAGGCTCCCTGCTCAGTGGGGAGCCTGCTTCTTCCTCTCCCTCTGCCATCCCTGGCTTGCGCTCTCTCACTCTCTGTCAAATAAATAAACACAGTCTTTAAAAAAAATAAAGTAAAAATACATACTATTCTTAAATTGCAAAAAAAAAAAATCACTGATCTTCATTTTTCTGGAACTGGAAAAAATATTTTGAATTTTTCTAATTGAAAAGGATATTTTAAATTTTTTTGATTGAAAAAAATTTGAAAAATTTTCCATTTTTCAAATTGAAAAAAATATTTTTGATTTCCATATAAAGTGTTCCTAGAGGAAAAAATAGAATATAATATAGGTGCCTACAGAAATAAGATGATTTTGAGAGAATGTAATTTGTTTCAGAGATGATGGGATGATTTAGTCTTAAAAAATGGACAGGAAAATAATTTTTTATAGCTAGATCAGCTTTCTGTATCAGTATTTTTCTTACTTTAAAATTTTATGTAGTTAGGGGGCACCTGGGTGGCTCAGTCGGTTAAGCTTCTGCCTTTGGCTCAGGTCATGATCTTGGGGTCCTGGGATCAAGTCCCCGCATTGGGCTCCCTGCTCAGTAGGGAATCTGCTTCTTCCTTTCCCTCTGCCCCTCCCCACTGCTTGTGCTTTCTCTCTCTTTCTCTCAAATAAATAAATAAAATCTTAAAAAAATTTTTTTTCATGTAGTTTGGTTCCATTAAAACACACACACACACATACACCCTTTTATTTTGAAGGTAATAAAACACGCCTTAGTTTGATAACATGTTTTATGGGTAGGTTATAGACTGTTAGGAAGCTTTAGCTCTTAAAAAGATTCTCTCTAAAGCTGTGAAGAAAACTTTCCCCACTCTTGATGTAAAAATTACTAGGTGATTTGCATGCTAGAATAATTTTACTGTAGTGTCTGTGAAGTGGTCAGAGTGCAGAAGTACGCCCAATTACCAGGCAACAAATAGCAGGCTAAAAGATGTGAGCTGCAATTCTTGAATTTAATTGTCAGTAAAGAGATTCTCCAGTCATGCGGCCCAATTCCTGGCAGTTGTTTATAGAATTAGTTGCTCATGGATAATCTGTTCCCAGATTTTGTTTTCTGAATGTGAAACACCTTGGAAGCCTTCAGATTATACCAGCATTGACCAGCATTGACCTTGCTATAGACACTTAAAAAAGTGAGCTGTGGCAACCTTTAAGGGAAAACGTGGAGCCTTTTTGATTTACCCCAATTTCCCTATGATACAGTAACATGGTACTCTTCAAAATAAGGCTTAGACCCTTGAACTCCAATAAGAGGGAGACAGGAAGAGGAGAAAAAATTAGAGGATGGGAAATTATAGACTGGATAGAGGTCTTTTTTTTGATGGTTGGTACTATTACTTTCCTACTTGACAGTTCTATGAATAATAAGAGCAACAATTCAGGAAAGTTTCATGGTATTTATATCTCTATTCCTTTTGGAAAATTGAAAGCCTCATGTGTTGTGTCTATCAGGGAATGGAAGGGAGCTAACATTACCCGAGCATCTAATATGTCTAAGAAATTATACCAGATTCTTCACACAGATAATCTCAATTTTTTATCATCCCAACACTTTTACAAGGTGAATATTGCTATCTATAATCCCCTTTTAGTGATGAATGCTTCCACAGAGTTGAAGCATTTTGAGGTTAAAAATCTTGCCCAATGTCACATTAGGGTTTGATCCAAAGCTATTTTCCTTGCATTGCTTCCTATAATTCGGAGTAGTTGACTGTGTTCAGTAACAGCTAATAGTTCTCTTTATGCAATTTAATGTCTTGATAAAGAATATGTAAAAAAATAGAGTTTAAAAGGATCTTATAAATCAGATTGTAGTTCTCACTCTTAACCACTCTAGGTAAATTAAATATCTGTAGTTTTAAATAATTTTGGAAAAGATTCCATTATTTCCCTTAATAATCTAAATCTGTCATTGCTTGGATTTAAGCCGTTTTCTTCTGGTTTGTCCTAAATAGAGATGGAGAACAGCTGGTTACCATTCTCAATATAATAGTCCATATATTTCAAGGACATTAAAAAGTATCCCCTCAGCTCTTTCTTTAAAGCCAGAATACTTGTGTCCTTTTGATCTTTCTTCTTTTTCCAACCCTTTCATCATCAGTGTGGGCTTCCTTCCTTTTTATTTCTCTGCATTCCCTTTCAGATGTGGAGATCATAACTGGGCATGGATATCCAGCGTGAGTCAAGCAGTGAAGAGTAAAATAAGAAGCTTACCTCAGAGTTTCTAAACTAAATTTCTATTTATGAACCCCAGTAATGTGCTTGCTTAAAACACAACAAGAATGGTGGCTTGCTCTCACATTTCACTTACAGGTCTGCTATGGTGCAAGATGTTTTTTTTTCCCTGTTGTATTTCACTTATTTTACATAGCAGCTTATGTAAAAGCTATGTATTTCATATTCCAAAATATGTTATTTTGCAGAATGACAAATAAGAACTTCATAAGTTTGAAGAATATTTTGATGGTGAAGAAACTTTTAGAAGATTTTAACAACATAATCACTTTGAACACGTTAAAAATGCTTTGTTCTTTATATATGGTGGGATCTTGAAATATTTCATATATACCTAAATAGTTGATAATGCAGCTTTGCCTCAATGATTTAGCTAATTACATAGGGGTTTTCTAATATACCAACTCCATTTTGAATACTATTCGAATCCATCAAAGTTCTTTGTTTCTAGCTTACTTACTAATGGGAACTGAAGCTTGCTATCTATTGTAATGATCTATTTTCCTGAGGAAATATTAAATAGTATGAAATATCAGGCCAGGTTTTAGCTATATGATCCTTTAAAACTTACTCCAGAATGCACATTCTTTATTAAAATACCCAGCATTTTTTTCTTCCCACTTCAGAACATTTTTAGTTTATAAAATCACTTTGTTTCCTGGCAAGAGTTGTTACTGTAGTATTTTTTTTCAATTTTAGATTTGCTTATTTTGTTACTCAATTTAATGCCAATACTTTGTCTTTTCTGTTAAGGGTAAGGAGATCAAAGTTATTTTTATTTAGCTAGGGAATGTCTTGTTTTTATCCAACTTAAATGGGGGATAGCTTTTATTAGTGCATTTACCATTTTCATTCTCTATTACAGTGTTGTAAATTTGCCAATTCAGAATTGAAGTTTTTTGCACATGCTTTCTAGTTTAATTAAAAGTTTATGCTCTCTCAGTAAGTACTACATAAAGTTATTGAAAGGATGTTTATCACTGGGTTTAATAACATCGAATCGATCCTTGATAAAAATTAGCTTTTCTCTGTAAAATGTATCCCTAAAATTAGCCATTTTGTATAGAAAAAAGTTTTTGGCTGAGTACAACTATTGGAGAAGCATTTTGAAGTCTCTTCTTACCAGTTGGTTAACATCTTCTTTACATATGAATGACCCATTAAATTGGACAGTTTTTAGAGAGTTAGCAGTATTGTCTCTTTAGCCTTGATCTTGGCATGAGACATACTGCCTGGGTCTAGGCACTTCTTGTCTTCCCTCCCACCACTTTCAGCAGTGGTATTTTGTGACACAGGTGTGCATACCACTTCCTGACAACTATTCCAGTGCTCCTTTTCTCTGAAGCCTTGTTCAGAGACTAATGGAATGGGTTTCTTCTTTGAATTCTAGACATAATTCTTTACCTCCTTTTAATTATGTTGGGGAGGCTTACTAAGAAGATGAATGTAATTCCCTTTAAATTCCATTCACCATCAGTTTTTTTTTTTTTTAAAGATTTTATTTATTTATTTGAGAGAGAGAGAATGAGAGACAGAGAGCACGAGAGGGAAGAGGGCAGAGGGAGAAGCAGACCCCTTGCTGAGCAGGGAGCCCAATGCGGGACTCGATCCTGGGACTCCAGGATCATGACCTGAGCCGAAGGCAGTCGCTTAACCAACTGAGCCACCCAGGCACCCCTCACCATCAGTTTTTAAGAACATTCAATCTCCAGTCAAACAGGTCTACGAAGAAAATAAAAACCACTACTGAATAGTCTCTCATAAGCGCATTTTTGTTAGAACTTTTTATTTTGAAATAATTTATGTTTACGAGACAGTTGCAAAGATAGTATAGAATTTTCTCAGATACACATCACTTAGTTCAGGGCTGAAAGTTTTAAAGGCAGAATCGCTTACAGTGTTTCCTGTTTAAAAATCAGGAGCTGGCTACCTTTTAAAGGCATGTGCAAAGGCCTTTGGATGGTTGAGAATGTGTAGATGGTGGTATTGTGGAGTACATAGCTGCTGGGCACCAACACTTGGCAGGAATGAGAAGAGTTGAAGGTCTGAACAAGCTTTTTTTTTTTTTTAAGATTGTATTCATTTATTTGAGAGAGAGCGCGTGAGCAGGGGTCGGAGGGAGGGAGAGTGGCAGGGGAGAGGCTGAGCAGGGAGCCGGACATGGGGCTGGATCCCAGGCCCCTGATCATGGGATCATGACCTGAGCCAAAGGTAGGTACTTAACCGACTGAGCCACCCAGGTGCCCCTGAACAAGCTTTTGAAGTAGGGAGTGCTAGGCTCCACCTACCACTTTTAAGAAGGAAGGGGTATTTCTAGAACCTCTCCTGCCTCTAATGAAACATAGAATGGTGGCAGAAACTGAATGTCAAAGGATTTGCTGTCATCTTTTGTTTTTCCCGCTGTGGTTTGACCTCTGCTCTAACTTTTAGACACTCTTATTTTATTGAAGCAATTTATTCTCATGTGACTTGCACTACTATAAAAGCCTTATTGATAATACTTTTTTGGTCATTTAATTTCACTGCTTTATTCTTCACTGATTGATGTACTTTTGCACTTCAGTGGATTCATTGTGGGCTTTATCGTGTGTATGGGAATTTGGATTTTTTTTAAGAGGAGGATCTATAGATTTTATGAGATTTTTCAGGAGTGTGTGTAATCACTCCCTGCTTTCTTCCTTCTCCCCAAATTAGTAACCCTTCTGCTCCGGTATGAGAAAGATCATATAGAAAATGTCAGGTAAATTAGATTGACATTCCACATTGCTAGTGGGATTTTAAATGTATATTCTCTATCAGTATATATTAAAAGAAAAATGTTTCCGGGTGGCTCAGTCGGTTAAGCATGTGACTCTTGATTTGGGCTCAGATCATGATCTCAGGGTCCTGAGATCGAACCGCACATTGGGTTCCATGCTAGGCCTGGAGCCAACTTTACTTAAGATTCTCTCTCTCTCCCCCTCTCTTAACTCCTACCCCTCCACCTTGCACACACGTGTGCTTTCTGTGTCTCTCTGTCTCTGTCTGTCTCTCTCTCAAAAAAAAAGATACATGTTTCTATCCAGAATGAAATTTAGTTTTGGGTTTACTTTAAATAAAATTACTTTAGATTAATAAAATTTAAGTTGCTAGTCAGGAAAATTAATTTTCCCTTTTTCTTATAACATTAAAAATGTTAAAACTTTATAAACTTTTTTTTTTCCACGATTTTATTTATTTATTTGACAGAGACACAGCGAGAGAGGGAACGTAAGCAAGGGGAGTGAGAGAGGGAGAAGCAGGCTTCCCACAGAGCAGGGAGCTGATGCGGGGCTCAATCCCAGGACCCTGGCATCATGACCTGAGCTGAAGGCAGACGCTTAACGACTGAGCCACCTAGGTGCCCCTAAACGTTGTTCTTATAACATTAAAATTTATTTTTTACAATTTGTAAAATATGCCAGAATATCTCAGTGCAGTCAAACAGCTTATAACCATGAAATTTTAGTAGGCACAAAGAAAAATAAATTACAGATTATGTTAACTTTTATACTAGAAATGTTAAGGACAAAAAGTATGGGAAGCTTGTTAGGTTACTGGGGGAAAACTAATGGAAATACTCATCTTATATATTTATAGACGACATTCAAATTTCATTTTAGTATCCCTTCTGACTCCCAGATAAGCACCTCTTACCTCTTTAAGAACAATATTGTGTTTCTAAGGCTATTTTATATCAATTATATTTTCTGGGGAATCATAAAATTAGCACAAAAACAAGAAAAAAGCTTTTGAATTATTGAGATTTCAGAAAGCATGATTTTGCACATGAAGCATCTGGTCTTTTTTTAAAAAAAAAAAAAAGATGTTATAAGAAATAGAAAGCTGTACCTGTGGCATAAGTTTGAAATATATTTTGAGGAAATATACTTTCCATTTTATGCCTTCTATAAAGTAAAATAACCATTTCATCATGAGAGATTATGCAATTCTTACCCAGTTATCATAGAGTTATTTCATTGCATCTCAAATTTATTTTTCTCATTCAGAGGGTATTTAAAAAAAGAAAAACATTTTTAAAGGTCTGAATCATTTTAACTTTTTAAAAAGTGTGATTTAAGGACTCTGTAGTGCATTGAAGAAATTCTCACAGATTTGGTGACCAATTAAGACTTAACTCCTTTTTATTTTTTATTCTACTGTAGTACTTTTTCCAGACCACTAGGTGTTATTATATCACCTATCTGTGTTCCCCACTAAACTCTGGACTGCTGAAGGGCAAAAATTGAATCCTATTAAATCCATATTCTCACATTTAGCACAAATCAATCTGTATTCTCAATAGCTAGAACTCAGTAAATGCCGTTTAAATGAACAAATTCACATTTGTTGAAACACCATCCTCTGTATTCTTTAGCTGTGCTGTCCAATATGGTAGCCACTAGCTATATGTGACTAATGAACACTTGAAATGTACCTAGTCTGAATTGAAATTTGATGTAAGTATAAAATGCACACTAGATTTCAAAGACTTTGAATGTAAGATAGTCATTAATATTTCTATTTTGATTCCATGTTGAATAAGAGTATCTTTTATATTTTTTGATTAAATAAAACCTATTAGAATTAAGTGCACACATTTTTTTGCTTTTTTAAAAATATAGCTGCTAGACAGTTTAAAATTACATATATGATTTGCATTAAATTTCCATTTGATAGTGCTGTTCTAAAGCAAGAGTTGGTAAATGATGGCCCATGGGTCATATCTGTCCTATTTTTATATGGCCAATGAGCTAAGAATGGTTTTTACATTTTTAAAGGGTTGTTTTAAAAAAAAAGTATATGCAACAGAGACCATATGTGATACACAAAGCCTAGAATATTTACTCTGGCCTTTAATATAAAAAGTTTATCCCTGTTCTAAATAAGTTAGGAGGTTATAACTCATGGTTCTTACCCTCCAGTTCCTTGTCGTTTAATGGAAATAACATTTTTGAAATGTTACATAACACAATTGAAGTTTTATTAAGTGAGAGTGTTCAGTGTTCAGGCATTATATGATGTTCAGGTGGTCAAGAGGTAGAACATGAGGATGAGACGGCTTGGGCAGGCAGAGCAGTGGATGTGGTGCTGTGCTCCCCAGATTCCCCTTCAGTATGTTCTTGCTATCTCAGCTGGCTGGGAATGTTATCAACCCCTTTAGGGATTACCTTTGCAGAGCTCCACCTCACCCAAGGTCACACCCTTCCCAGGGTGGCTGGTATCCAGTGAATGGTCAGATTGAGTATAAAGGCCTCACCATTTCAGCAAACCTTAGACAATTTTGAAGGGCCATTTTAGCTACAGAGCTCCTGGAAGGTGCTGGCTGAGGCTGTCATAGCTCAGCTTTTCCCTCTACCCAGTTCTGCATCCTTCCTGCCCTTTCCTCAGGTTTTGATCCCCAGGGCATTCTCTAATTAATGTGCTGCATATTAAACTCCATCTCAGTCTGCTACCTAGAGAATCAAACCTGCATTGGGCAAAAAGGTAAATAGTATTCCACTTGTTGAAAGTTGAGATGACAAAGGGACAGAGGCAAAAACAAACAAAAGCTCTATTGGGGGTAGTGAAATTAATTACTGGGTAGTGCAGAGTGTTTTATGTTTGAAGTGAGGGGCTAGAAGATTGCCAAAAGGGCTTTCTCCGGGGGAGAACAGGAAGCTTTTTGAACAGGGATGTGACATAAAGAAAACAGTGTGTTAGGGGAGTTAATCTAGTAAAGAGAAGTGCAGATTATAGGTAGCAAAATTATTAAAAATATATCCATTTCCCCAGCAATTGCACTACTGGGTATTTACCCCAAAGATACAAATGTAGTGATCCGAAGGGGTATGTGCACCCCGATGTTTATAGCAGCAATGTCCACAATAGCCAAACTGTGGAAAGAGCCAAGATGTTCATCGACAGATGAATGGATAAAGAAGATGTGGTATATATATACAGTGGAATATTGCAGCCATCAAAAGGAATGAAATCTTGCCATTTGCAACGATGTGGATGCAACTGGAGGGTATTATGCTGAGCGAAATAAGTCAATCAGAGAAAGACGTGTATCATATGATCTCACTGATATGAGGAATTCTTAATCTCAGGAAACAAACTGAGGGTTGCTGGAGTGGTGGGGGGTGGGAGGGATGGGGTGGCTGGGTGATAGACATTGTGGAGGGTATGTGGTATGGTGAGCGCTGTGAATTGTGTAAGACAAATGAAGGGGGGGTAGATTGGAGGGGGAGACGAACCTTGAGAGACTATGGACTCTGAGAAACACACTGAGAGTTCTAGAGGGGAGAGGCGTGGGGGGAAGGGTTAGCCTGGTGATGGGTATTAAAGAGGGCATGTATTGAATGGAGCACTGGGTGTTATATGCAACAATGAATCATGGAACACTAGATCAAAAACTAATGATGTATGGTGATTAACATAACATAATAAAATTTAAAAAAAGAAAAAATATATCCATTTCTATGCTAAGTTTTCATCCATGTTTGATTTTGTGGGTTGTCAGTAAGTGATGATTGAATTCATTGTTTAACTAAAGTCTTACTAGTTGAGATTTGAGAACCTGAAATTATTCTGGCATTGTATTTTTTTGGAACTTTTCTGAAGGCTGGATCAGATTCCCTGTCTTGAGTCTAGTCCCAAAGAGGGTAGGAAGAGTGCCCTTCTAGAGTGTCCTGGGCTCATCCAAAAGGCTGCCTGGCATTTTACCCACTCCAGTTTTTCCAAATGCCAGCTGACACAGCTGAGCCTACTCCTGCCAGTTGAGTTTTCTGTGACCACTTTCTTCTCTTCTACAGAGAAAACAGAGTTGCGCACAGCTAGAATCAGGAGGGGAAAACTGAACTGGGTGGTCTTCCTAGATAGGTAGATGGCACAGTTTATCTGGGGGCCCTTGTGTTTCCTTAACAGTTTTACACTGCTCTGTCTGATTTGGAGGGAAGTGTTTTTATTTTTGTTGTTGTTTCTCGATCTGAAGGGGTTGGTTATTTGATACTGCTATTTAGAGCTAAGGAGGAGAAGCCTTTGTTACCAGGGCTGGGAAGTGTGGCACCAGAATAGGCTTTAGAATTATGCAAATAAAGCCAGTATCAGTGACTCTTCTGGAGTTGAAATAGTCTATTCTCTTACCAGTGTTGCAGCTCCAAGAACCAGCAGGAAAAAGAAATATTATTTATATCTGTATCTATATCTATATACTCATACATATTTATGTATAAAATATATGGTAATTTTCTCAACCTGAAAGGATTAATCCTCCCTTGGCTTTTATTACAAATTGGTGGCATTTACTTTACTTAAATTTCATTGACAAAAGCAAAGATGGGCAACATGCAATTATGAGCTTATTAAAAATAACCCTTTGACAAGGCAGTGAAATGATTGCCTGTTTGAAATTGGCAGATTTTCTTAGGGTGTTTTATAAAAAGTAGCCTCAATCTTTGCTGGCTTTGGTCACAACTTCTGAAGTAAATTCAATTTCAGTTGGCCATTGAATATTATATGCTTGTCTTTCCATGAAATAATTTTGTAAAATCTTATATGCAAAAAGTACTAGATGGAGAGATTATGGACAAGTAGGAATGTAGGATGCTTAAGTACATAGTCCTTTGAAATGAAATAAACAAATAGTAGAATTAGCTTCTTAACATGATTCATAGTTGCAACATTTGCATTATAAAAGTGCCTAGTGGGTTTCCTTAAAAGAATGACGGTCTCTTGCTCATAAATCTTTTCTTAAAACTTAGTGTCTCTGGGCGCCTGGGTGGCTCAGTCGTTAAGCGTCTGCCTTCGTCTCAGGTCATGGTCCCAGGGTCCTGGGATCGAGTCCCGCATCAGGCTCCCTGCTCGGCAGGAAGCCTGCTTCTCGCTCTCCCACTCCCCCTGCTTGTGTTCCTGCTCTTGCTATCTCTCTGTCAAATAAATAAATAAATAAATCTTTAAAAAAAAAAAAAAAACTTAGTGTCTCTGATTCAAAACACAAGTGAAGACATGAAATATTTTTAATTAATGCAGATCCATAGGAATGAGTTTCTTAATTTAACTTTGCATCATACAATTTGGTCTCTACATTAAAAATATTTTGTGTCTGCTCTCTATATAACTATATCAGAGTTCCCAAAGTGTGTTTTGTTTTTATTTTATATAGGGCTAATTTTTATTTCCCATGAATCTTCTTATTTTTGTTAGGGATGGGAACAAGATGATTATGGGTTTAATCATTTTTTAGTTATGGAGGAAGTTTAGAAAGTGAGGCAGGTTGGGAGGGAGAAGAATGTGGTAGTGTCACCTGTCTTCTAGAGCTCTTAGACTGATCGATCATAGTTAACCTTTTGATAAACTTTTTAGATTGTATGCTTGAGCATTCATGACATAATATTAAAAGGAATCTACAGTACTTAAATATGTCAGTATATTTCTGAGAGAATATGGTTGTCTGGAAAGTAACATCTTGGTAGTACAAGTGTGTGAGTGGTGTTATGGAAAATAAAATAAGAAAAAGGATATCAGATAAGCAGAATAAAATAGCATTTTATATGATGGTTTTTACTTTAATTTTATGGCATATTAGAGTTATAGCTCTACCTCTACTGTTTGCCAGTAAACATCCTCTGTGCCTCTAATCTGTTCAAGCTGGTTCCTTAATCTTTAACTCCCTGTACTGGTAGATAAGCCCAGGGATCATATCATATTTCTTTAGTTGGTAGAATCCCTATATTTTCATTCTTACTAAATTAGTCTAACCTGTAAGACTTTAAAAATATATCACTGAGGTAGGTATATCCTTTCTTAGAGGCACTTTGGCAATATCTTATATAATTGAAATACAGATATTGCCATTGATCCAATAGACACACTTCTAGAATGACATAATCCCAAAAGTGTGTGTGTACACATAGAAAATGTTTCTTGAAGTATTGGTAATAGTAAAAACTGGACATAGCATCCATGTCTATCAATTGGAGACTAATTAAATAAACTAAATTATTGAGTACCATGTTAAAAAGTTGATATAAATGTAAATAGAAAGGTGTAAAAGATATCATTAGATGAAAGAAAAACAAATTGCAGAACAGTTTATATAGTGTGATCTAATTTATTTAAATAAAATAGAAAATGTCTGGGTATATAATTGTTTCCTGTCACCATATTTGGTGAAGGACATGCAGGCAGTGAAATTTTGGGAGTGGGAGCCAGGGGTGAAGAAGATGGGATTTTCATGTTTACATTTTCCTTTTTGTACTGTTTGAATTATTTTGGCAGTAAACATACTTGTAATATATTTTAAATTTAAATGTTAACCACTGATAGAAAAATAAAAATATATACAATAATAATAATGGTGCTGATAGCTAATATTTGTTGAATGCTTATAGTGGACCAGGCACTATTGTATACATATGGCATATATTTATTCACTAAATTATCACAGGCACCCTACCAGGTAGAGCTATTGTGATCCCTGTTTTATCATTGATGAATCTGAGGCACAAAGAAATATGTAGTTTTATGTCCAAGTCAATGTATGAGGAAAGAGTCAGATAAAGGCATTGGTATAGAATGAATGTTACCGTTTATAAATCTCTCTTTTTGTGACCTACAAGACTAAACATTGTGGCTTCCTAGTTTTGTGAGCAGGAAGGAAAGAGAAGGTAGGTTCTTTTACCCTATGACTTCAGCAGTTCTTAGGAGTTTAATTCAAGGAGAAAAATGTGTATTTGATAAATTCCAAAGACTTCTTTGAGGGAGTTATTTCCAGGGGAGAGATCAACTATGCTTGGGAATTTTTGTAGGTATTTCAAAACAGAGTGGTATTATATGAGTCATTTCTCATAAGAACTGGCCTCGTAGAGTAAGAAAAAATCCTTCTCATATTTTCCAAGGTTATTGATGAACAAATGATTTTCTTTCTTGCAATAGTTATCCACTATAGAAAGGAGAAAAATAGCTTTTAGATCAGGGCTTTGAATGCATTTTGGAATAGTGCTCTTTCATTCAATAGATATTTATTGTGTGCCTGAGAAACCTATAATTTATATATTTTAACAACCAAATTCAAACTCCTGTGGCTCTCAAAATCTTCCACAATCCACTTCCCTTTATGTCGATTAACCTCTTCCCTCACTGTTCTACAGGAAACTCCTCAGCATCAACTGGCCTGTTTAGTCTGGCTTTTCATCATTCCTCTGGAGCTGCTTTTTCCAGGAGAGGAACTTAAGCACAGGGCTTTTAGTGTCCTTGACATCCATAACAGGGCCTGTACCATGGGAGACTTACAGCTTTTGAACAAATGAATGAATGAATGCATTCATTTTGGTCTTCATATTCTTGCACATACACATTTCCATATATAAAGATTTCCCTTCGTTTCTTTCCTCAACCTTTTCAAAACCTTCAGACCAGAGTCATTGTACTTCTGGAGAGACCTTTGGTCAGTATCACTGACTACCTGGCTCAGTGCAACAGGTCCTTACTGCCTCCTGTACCAAATCGAGACTCCTTTGAAGTTTAGGGACACTGTGCTCCTCATACATCCAAGTGTTATTTCTTATTAGGCTGTTTTTCAGACTACTTCAAAACATACTTACACATTACCTTTTCTGTATCTCGTGATGGAACCATCTTTCTCTTAGAGGAAAGAGTTAAAAACATGGCCTGTGAACAGATGACCTGAATTCAAATGGTGATTGTTTCACCTTCTAGCCATGTTAAAATTTCTTAAAGTCTCTGAGCCCCAGTCTCCTTTTAAAAAGAAAGAAAGTCCTAGAAACTTGTGTCTTAGAGTGTTGTTAAGGATTCACTAATCTATTAAAGTGCTTAGCACAGTGCCTGGTATATTGTAAGCATTCATTAAATGTTAGCTATTATGAATGAGTTGCTTCTTTGTATATTTTGTCTTACCTGTGAAGTTGAGGAAGTAGGGATTGCTTCTGGACTGTGCAAATACTGCTACTTAATAGCTGTTGTTAGTAGATTATTAGTAAAATGGATGATAATCCTTAAGAGGACAAGGCAGTTGGCTGAAATCTGTTATGAGTGATTGTGTAGAGATTTTAATTCCTCTTGCTTGTTTCTTGTGGGTCCACCAATTTATTAAACACATAGTTATTGGTTACTTACTGTATGCCACGCACCATTCTAGGTTCTGGTGATACAGTAGGAATCAAAATAGAAGAAAATGCCTGTCTTCATGAAATTTATATTTTTAGTCATAAGTAAAATATACATATGTGGGATGGTAATAAGGGCTATGGAAAAAATGAAGCAACAGAAGGGGGCTAAGGTATAGATATACAGAAGCATATGTGTGTATGTCTGTCAAGGGGTGTGGATTACAATTTTAAATATGATGGTTAGGAAAGACTTCACTTAGTACAGCATATTTAGGAAAAGTTCTGAAGAAGGTAAAGGAATAACCATATATATACCTGTGGGAAGCTTTCTAAGCAGAGGGATCAAGAAGTGTAAAGGTCCTGAGTTGATAACATATAGGCTATGTTCAAGGAACAACAAGGGGCCCAGTTTGGAGAAGGATGAGTCAGAGAGAGAGAGTAATAGGAAATGAGGTAAAGTGTGTGTTGGGCCGGGGCAGGTACAGATTATGTACGATACTATAGACCATAGCAATACCTGTGGCTTTTGTGCTGTGTGAAGTGGGGATCCTTGGGAAGGTTTTGTGTGCAGGAATAATATTATCTGATTAGGTTTCAGTGAGATTACTCTGGCTGCTGTGTTGAACAAAGACTACAATGAACAAGGGCAGGAGCAGGGAGACAAATTGGAGGCTATTGCACTGATCAGGGAGAGACAATAATGTTGGCTTGGACTTGGGTGATTGTAGTGCAGGTGGTGAGAAGTGGCTGGATTCTGGTTATAATTTGAAAGTAGAGCCCATAGGAGCTGCTGACAATTGGATATGAGGTATGAGGGAAAGAGAAGAGTCAGGGATGAGATGTGGCCTGAGCAACTGAGATAGGAAACACTGAAGAATCATAGGTTTGGAGGGAAGGAACAAGAGCTAAGTTTGGACATGCTAAATTGGCATGCCTTTTAGACATTCAAGTAGAGATAGAGAGCTGACCCTTAGATATAGTTTGGAATTCAGGGGAGAGGTCAGGGTTGGAGATCTAGATCTGGGCTTGTCACTATATAGATAGTATTTGAAAGGTAGAGATTGGATAGTGAATAATTTGCAAGTTCCTCCTGGCCTTCTCATACCTTCTTTCATTCAGTTTCTCTATCTTTATTTTATCATTCTTCTTATTTATGTTCTCATCCTACAAAATACAAATGACAGTAATATTGTCAGTTATCATTCAGCTTGGGTGATGTGGAGGAGCATTGTATTTTTCTCATTTTGAGATAGTCAGAAATAAGTATTCATTTTAGCGCGATGAAGGATTCTTGATGACTCTAGTTGTGATAGATCCTGTTCTAACTAGAAAGTCGGAAATTTTTTTTATGTTTGTTTTAACAGTATCTTTGTATCAGCTGTGTGCTAATCAAGGTCTACCCATCCACAAATCAGGCTATAAACATGTGTAGAACACTATGTACCTGTGCTGTGGATGATATTAGAGAAGTGTTTTTCTGAAAGTTTCTGGCCTCAGGAAACTTACTAATTAGTTGAGAGCCTGGGCACACACAGGTAAACCAATTAAACACAATGTAAGACAACATTTAATTGTGCCTTAGGTTGTGTAGTTTAGCATTCAAGGGAAAAGCTTATTAAAACTAACATTTTGAGGGGCGCCTGGGTGGCTCAGTCGTTAAGCATCTGCCTTCGGCTCAGGTCATGATCCCAGGGTCCTGGGATCGAGTCCCACATCGGGCTCCCTGCCCGGCAGGGAGTCTCCTTCTCCCTCTCCCACTCCCCCTGCTTGTGTTCCTGCTCTCGCTATCTCTCTCTCTGTCAAATAAATAAAATCTTTAAAAAAAAAAAAAAAACCAAAAAACTAACATTTTGATATTTTTGGTAATGTCACTAACATTTTGATATTTTTGGTAATGTCCTAGTAAATTATTTTCATCATGTGTGGGTGAGATGTGCTGTCCCTTCTGTCTGCCCAATACCCCATAGGTCTTGATGAGTCCCTCGAGAGGTATTAGAATCAGTGTCGCTAGCTCTTTCTCACTGAGGATAATAAGCATGTGACCCACATTCCCAAAGTAAGATCCTCTTGTAAATCCAGATGCTGATGTTTTCGTTCATAGAAATGCCCGCTTTTTGAGAAAGTATTTTTTTGGTGGGTTGCCGATTGCCTCTTATTCTTGATTATTAACTTCTCAAAATATAAACATATTGGTGGCACTTGAAGAGTAGCTTCATTACAAGAGCTGAAAGCATTAATGAAAGCTTATATTAATGCTTCATTAATAAATCAGCAGTGGGTAAGAAACTAGATCTTCCTTTTCCTGAAGACCTTAATGTATCTCCATGCTCCATTGGCTTAGAGGTCAGGAAACTCCTAAAGTTTGAGGTCGGATGATATCATATGGCATTTCCATTCTCTGGACAGATTGGCTGATTCTTACACCCCTAGATTAATCCACTAAACCCAGGTAAACTAACTACTTGATATGGATAATGAATGAATCTTTTACTTTCATATAAGGTTTTTAAAGTCTAACAAACATGAGAGGTTTGTATATAGAGGGAGAGAATTTTAGTTTTTGCTTAGCAAATA
Source organism: Leptonychotes weddellii (assembly GCF_054177405.1). Classification (NCBI taxonomy): domain Eukaryota; kingdom Metazoa; phylum Chordata; class Mammalia; order Carnivora; family Phocidae; genus Leptonychotes; species Leptonychotes weddellii. Next base: position 93,298,682 of record NC_138370.1, read on the forward strand.
AAAGTGAGGGAGAGTGGGTACATTAAAACTCATTTTCATTTAGCTTTGAGATGCTTAATGGAATGGTTTTGTAGTAGATAATGTCTTCTTAATTGGGTTCATTTTAGTAGGTATTAAAATATTACTTAGGGTAGGAAAGTCTGCAACACTTCCTTTGAATAATTCCTAAAGAGTTTTCATCTAGACACGTGAAAACATTTTTACTGATAATAAGATACTGTTTTATTTTTGTTTGATTTGATTATAACCATATCCAGCCTTAAAATTCATAGGAGAAACTTAAATTCCTAGGTCCTGAGCAAAAATTTCCAGTAGAACCCCATTAGCTTTCAAAAACCATCCCAGTTGGAGTGTAGTGATTCTGAGTAAGAATTAGACTCAAGGAGAAAGGAAGTAAGGCATTAATTCTTTCTTGTCTGCTGCTTGCTGCTTTTGTGTGGTGTTTCTATTCTTCTCTGTAAGGGTCAGAAACAGGAGTATTTGAATGTCAGGAAGTGAGTTAGCTGATCTTTAGCAAGGGCTTCACTGAAGCTACCAACAAAAGACAGTATTTTGTTGGGTCATCTCCAAATACCTCACATCAGTGAAGTCTCAAAAAAATCTGTTAACATTTTGGAATTTAGCCAAACTAGTTAAGTCTGTCTTTGGCTCTCCTGACTTCCAGGCTAGTCTCCTAGGAGTTGTTTTTATGGGAGCTTTGGAGTCCATAAAGTTTACAAATGTTGCTTCTGACAACACAATGGAACTGCACTGGGAAGTACTGCTACCCAAGGAGATTGTTTAGGTTTGGCTTTCTTATCCTGACCCCTTACTCAGAGTCTTCCTTGCCCATTGTTCTACTTTGTAGATGATATTGGTAGGAAGGTTAGCTCAAGAACCAGTTTATAGCCAGCTGCTGCAGATCTGTTTTATTTATTTTTTCACATCTCCTGTGGGTCGGAGGGAGTTTAAATGATTTCCTGTGGGCTTCTGCCTAAAAAAATAAATAAGGAAGTAAATATAAGGTTTCATTTACCCTGTGACTTGATGAAAATCATTATAAGCAATTCAGAAAGTTGTATTGATATGTCAGTGATAGCTTTGTTTTAAATGATAGTCAAATAATATTCCTAAGAATAACAAAATTTATACGCTTATGTTCAGGAAATATATTAGGTGTATACATTGATGTTTTGTGGCATGCATGTTTTCTATAAATATTTAGTACATCAGGAACTAACACTGTGTAAATGTAAATTATCAAAATTTAGTATTAGTCAAATAGTTGACCCACTGAACATTATAGACATTTTTATTTAGTGGATATTATCAAATTGATATTACTTGATTTTATTTTTATTTATATTCCAGTATCGTTAATATACAGTGTTACATTAGTTTCAGGTGTACAATATAGTAGTTCCATACATCATGCCGTGCTCATCACAAGTGCATTCCTTAATCGCTGTCACCTATTTCACCCATTCGCCACCCATCTCCCCTCTGGTAACTGTCAAGTTTGTTCTCTGTAGTTAAGAGCCAGATTCTTGTTTGTCTCTCTTTTTTTTCCTTTGCTTATTTGTTTCTTAAATTAAGCATATGAGTGAAATCATATGGCATTTGTCTTTCTCTGATTTATTTCACTTAGCATTATACTCTCTAGCTCCATCCATGTTGTTGCAAATGGCAAGATTTCATTCTTTTTATGGCTGAATAATACTCCATTGTGTATATGTATATATACCACATCTTCTTTATCCATTCATCTATCTATGGACACTTGGGTTACTTCCATATCCTGGCTATTGTAAATAATGCTGCAGTAAACATAGAGGTGCATATATCCCTTTGAATTAGTGTTTTTTGTACTTTTTGGGTAAATACACAGTACTGCAATTACTGGATCATAGGATAGTTCTACTTTTAACTTTTTGTGGAACTTCTGTACTGTTTTCCACAGTGGCAGCACCAGATGCATTCCCACCAACAGTGCACAAAAGTTCCTGTTTTTCCACTTCCTCACCAATACTTGTTTCTTGTGTTTTTGATTTTAGCTATTCTAACAGTTATGAGGTGATTTCTCATTGTAGTTTTGATTTGCATTTCCCTGATGATGAGCAGTGTTAAACATCTTTTCATGTGTCTGTTGGCCATCTATATGTCTTTTTTTGGAGAAATGTCTGCCCATGTCTTCTGCCCATTTTTTAATTGGATTATTTGTTTCTTGGGTGTTGATTTGTGTAAGTTCTCTATATATTTTGGATACTAACCCTTTGCCGGATATGTCATTTGCAGATATCTTCTCCCATTCAGTAGGTTGCCTTTTTGTTTTGTTGATTGTTTCCTTCACTGTGTAGAAGCTTTTTATTTTGATGGAGTCTGATGTTATTTATTTTAAATATATTTTATTAAGAGGGCTAAGGGTATTTGTTTTCATCCTTTTCTGTTAGGGTTGAATTGATATTTTGGTGTATGAATGGAAGAAATATGGTCAACAGAGAAATTCTTATGCAGAGCCAAGGCACCTGGAATGAATGAAGAATTTTGAGTGTAGAAATAATCTTTTCTTAGATAACAAGAGGTTGAAGATTGAGACACTTAGCAAGGACTCTTAAATTATTCAGTGATTTCCTCAGTAGCATTTTAAGTTGTGCTTATGTAATTATTTCATGGTTGACTTTATTCTTCTCATGTATTGCTCTTTTTCTTTGTCCTTTTCTCAGGAGTAGGAAGAAAATTTCATTAAAACACAAAACAGTTATATTTATTGGCCACACTTCACAGAAGACTCATTGTATAATTTGGCCAGTTTCCTTCATCACCCATTTAAATAGTGTGGCAAGTGTAATTGGGATTTCCCCAGCCATTCAGGCACATCTATGAATCTTTTTAAATGTAGATGCAGCCACAGAATGGCTGTAGCCCAGGAAAGTCTACTCAGCCTGATGGCATTGCCTTTATTCCCACCAGATTTCTTTCCACCCAATTTTCCAATTTAAAAGGTGTAATTAGCTTTAATCTTATAAGAAAGTATATACCTCATGTCCTAAACTATTAGTAGAGCAGGCATGGTACTTAAGCCTAGGAAATTATGCAGAGCATGTAGAGTTATCAGTTTTCGAGTTTTCGAGAGCGTCGTGATGGATAATCCATGTCTTTTTAATTTCAATGGAAAGTGTTCCATTCTTTTG
>NC_138370.1:93301951-93325633 GCF_054177405.1 Leptonychotes weddellii
TTTTTTTTTTAAAGATTTTATTTATTTATTTGACAGAGAGAGACAGCGAGAGAGGGAACACAAGCAGGGGGAGTGGGAGAGGGAGAAGCAGGCTCTCCGCAGAGCAGGGGAGCCCGATGCGGGACTCGATCCCAGGACCCTGGGATCATGACCTGAGCCGAAGGCAGTCGCTTAACCGACTGAGCCACCCAGGCGCCCCTGTAATAATAATTTCTTTAGTGCAGCAAAATAATTTCATTTTATGTCTAAGGGTTTTGGGTCTCAGGGCATTCACAAACAGTCCCTTTCTTATTTCCTGTGATCTATTACCAGTATCAAATGGAGAATTCAGAGAGAGGAACTGACACAAGACTAGGGAGAAACTAATAGATACAGACCTGCAGTTCTTGAATTTTGATTTCATAGTAGCTTATACATTCAGCACAATACACAGTGCATGGTAAAAACAATGAATAATATGTCAAATATATTCAAATTAAAGCCTGCCTAGGATTGATCTAGAAATAGTTCAACATTAGTAAGAAAAAATTAGCTATTTTAAGGTAGGGGAGAGGTCTAATTATCCTTATACATGGTGAAAGGATAAGGCGGTTGCCTGGGAAACCATTCAGTAGACACTTTGAAAATATAACTCTGGTTATTCAATAATAATAATATTTCCAGTAACTCTTCTGCTTCAGTTTTTCCAAGGTAATAACTGGAGACACAGGACTAGAATTTAGCATAGGCACAGATCTACTCAGGACCTTCTCACAACTGGGGGTTCACTTTCCATTATTTCACAGATCACTTCCCTAAATGTCCTGGAACCCTCCCCCATACATTCCTTGCCAGATGCTTATAGGAATTCAAGCAAGATGTTTTATTGGCTGGGGTGGTTAGACCTCTGACCTCTTGTTCTTCTCTCAGAATTTTATCAGCACCTTTACCGGTATGAATTCAAGAATGGGGGTGAGGTTGCATTGGAGATGAGTTATAAATCATGCTGAATTGTACCAGAATCTTCTGTTGCTTTCTTTGGCCATCACATTTTGAACTTTGTAAGGTTATGTTCTTTTCTTTGGTTTAACTACCTTTGGTTCATCTTACTATTCTTGATCTGGTTTCATGTTGTCATTTATACATGGATGTTCTCCCGTGTTACCCCTTTCCCCACCATGGTACTTTGGGTATTCAAACTAAGTTAATGTTAATTCCTATGCAGTAGCTTTGCCATTTATTCAACTAATAATTATTGAGAACCCATTGTGTGCCTGGCGCATAGACTTTGGAGAAACAGTGTTAAACATGGCAACAAGTTCTCTGCCTTTAAGAAATTAGTATTTTAGTGGGAGTTAAAGAATGGTAGGAGATGGGAACAGATTTCTTTTAAGTAAGTAATCAAACACATTGATAATTTCAGATTGTGTTAAGTGCTATGAAGGCAATAGACAGGGGTGGAGTGATGTGATTCAGATTAATAAGATGATAAATAGTGGGGCTGCTTGAGAAAGAGTAGTAAGAAAAGGTGGTATGTTGGTAACATTTGAGCAGAGGCCTGAATGATGAGGAGCTACCCATGGGAAAAAAAACTAAGGGAATAGTAGTTATACCAGAGGGGGGAAAAGTGCAAAGTCCCTGAGACAAGAATAAGAAGGGCATGATAGAGGAAAAGAAAAGGCAGTAGTGTGTGTGGAATATAACAAGCAAAAGGGAGAGTGGAATGAAATGAGGTTGGAGAGAGAGGGAATGACTGGTTGATACAGGTCATTATAGTCCTTGAGTCTTAAGTTGTTTTCCCCATGAAACACTCTGAGGTGGAGATTTGCATGAAGGAAAGTTATTGGGGAATTATCTCTGGATCAGCATCTGTGAGGGAGTAAAAATGGACTGGGCAGAGTCAGGAGTTGGAATTATAATACATCCCAAGAAAGGCCTCAGTCTGTCTTTTGGTAGGCTGTAGAGTGGGGTTGGCCCTTCGACAGTGTCCCATCTTTAGGCAAGGAGCTGGGTCTTTAAACCTACGTATAGGCCATTAATAAATGCCGATATGACCTTCACTGAGAGGACTCAGCTGATGCAGCTCACAACTCCTGGATAAGGCCTCCTCTGAGAGCCAGCCACGTCCAACAATCTCAGCAGCTAAGGAATGAGTGCCTTGGTCCTGAACAAGGGTACCACAGCGTTTATCACACTACCAGAAGCATTCAGTATTGAAGCTTCAACTTGTTTTTCAGAACACTGTTTACATTTATATTTTTGAATAGTTGGTAAATAATTGAGGTGACAGCAGACCCAATTACACACACACACACACACACACACACACACACCCCTCAACAGTTCTGTTTTGTTCAAGGTAAGGCTGAAGGGGAGGATAGGAAAAGCAGTAGGGATTAGGGAAGAGTCTTCTTTCATTTTTTCCCATCTTCCTCCTCTGTTTTGTTCTAATTTATCCGTTTAACTATTTTTTCAAATGTGTTCATGGTTCTCTTTATATGTTAACCTCTTCTGCTTTTTTCTTCTTCCGTGGTCACTTTTTAGTAGAGGACCAATTTCGAAAGAGACTGAAGACGGTGTTATAAATCTATCTGAACTGTTTAGACAGGAAGCGATGATGCGGGTTAGGGTAGTGGAAGTTGGAAAGCAAAGGTAAGGTGGATTTGAGACATTTCAAGATTGGAGAGTTGTCACTCTGTGTCAGAATACATGAATGAAGGAATGCAAGGAGTAAAGAGGGAGGAGCATGTCTGGGCAGCAAGGACTAGAAGAGGATAAATTCTGCTCTGTGGAAGGTGTTTCTGAAGTGCCTCATAGGACAGCTGTATGAAGATGGGTCTCTGGCAGCCAGAGATGTTTGCAAATCAGAATAGAGGTCAGGCTAGGGACATGGATTTTAGAAACCTCTATGTGGAGAGCATAATTGTGTGAATAGATGGTTTACTATGCTATTTCTAAAGTCAAATACATGTAATTGAAACCATGTCATTTAACTGGAAAATGGTGGAAAGTTGTTTTATTCTCACATATTTGAAGACTGGGGCATGGTTAGAAAGGAGAATGACCCTCCCTACCCCAGGGCTTTCAAGATCTTTTGAATAAGGTTGCTTTCCAGATGAAATTCTGAGAACATGCAGATATCCTTGTGAAGGGCGCGTGTTTGGCAGATACATAATGTAAAGGAGAGACCCACTTAGTCAACCTCATGCTGCTTCTGGATGGCAAGAGTTTCGGACTGCTTTGGAATAGACATAGTTTTGATAGCTGATGTTGGAGTGCAGAATTTTCTGGAAGACTTGTTCAGATTTAGCGACTATTAAATGTTTTTCCTCTGCTGGGTCTGATCTATCTAATCATTGTTTTATTTGGTAAGGTATGACTGTTTATTTAACTGAAAGAAGTTTGTGTGTGTGTGTGTGTGTTTCAATTTGTAAAGTAGGTGTTACTCTGTCATACTGCTTTAGAAGTTTTAATTCATGTATTATTTTGTAAGAGAAAATCACCCGAAAATTACAGTGTTTGTAGGAGATTTTCTGTAATGATTGAGCCAAGAAGAGATGTAGGAAACAGGTAGGGTGCCTCAAGATTTAATATTTCATGTTAAGAGTAAAAGGAGAATAAAAATATCCCATTTGTATTGGGCTGCTTTTATTTTATTGACAAGATCAGTCAGAAGTTACCCATTTTCAGCTGGTGGGTAGGTGTTCAAGGAATTCTTGAGATTCTTCTTATAAAGCATACACCAGATAAAAGGCTTTAGAAACAAGATTTCCTTGTTTATTATTTTTGAAGGTTTTATTTATTATTTGAGAGAGAACACAGGTGGGGGTGGGGGTGCAGCAAAGGGAAGGGGAGAAGCACACTCTCCCACTGAGCAGGGAGCCTGACGTGGGGCTGGGTCTCAGGACCCTGGGATCATGACCTGAGCTTAAGGCAGATGTTTAACCGACTGAGCCACACAGGTGCCCCAAAAGTTCCTTGTTTAAGCACAAGACAAACTTGGTCTTACTTGTGGCAGACTGTTTTATTACCCTTTGTAGGACTGTTGTTAATTCTGAGTTGGGAGGGCAATGTCCATCAGTCCATTCCAGTCACTAGTGCTCCTGACAATGGGACTGACAATTTTTTAGGCTATCAGTTCTTTTCATCCTAGTTGGTTAAATCATTTGAATTGGATTTGATTGATGATGACTTGTCTTGCCCTTAAGAAGATGGTTTATGGGTGCTTGGGTGGCTCAGTCAGTTAAGTGTCTGCCTTCAGCTCAGGTCATGATCCCAGGATCCTGGGATCGAGACTTGAATTGGGCCCCCATGTTCTCTCTCTCTCTCTCAAATAAATAAATAAAATGTTTAAGAAAAAAAAAAAGAAGATGGTTTATGACCACAGGCTAGTTGATGTTTATTCAGTCAACAAACATTTATATACCACCCATTTGTGTAAACACCGTACTGTTAGATGTTTTGTTACTGTTATTCATCATGGCTAAGCAATGATTTGTAACCGATTAGCTGGGAACATAAAAAATTATTACTGGCTCTGAATTATATTTTCCTCCCCTTTAAGAACACACGGCTAAGGAGTACCTGGGTACCTCAGTTTGTTAAACGTCTGCCTTCGGCTTAGGTCATGATCTCAGGGTCCTAGTGTGGAGTCCCGCCTCAGGCTCCCTGCTCAGCAGGGAGTCTGCTTCTCCCTCTGCCTGCAGCTCCCCCTGCTTGTTACAACTCTCTCTGACAAATAAATAAATAAAATCTTTAAAAAAAACCAAACACCTGGCTGAAAATCTAACATGAGGACTGATGAACTTATTTCCCTCAAATGAGGGTAAGCCAGAAAAAGGGAAGAACTGTTAATAATTTCTTGTGCTCAGTTTAGGAAAGGTCACAATAGAAACCAATTCAAAGAAGAGAGTTCCCAGGTGAATTTTTGTATTGTGAAACTCTCCTTTTTTTTTTTCTTTCTTCCACTTATGTTATTTTCTTAAGGGAAATTTATTTTAAGGGATAATCATTTGAACAATTTAGTGTGTGTGTTTATGCACACATATTAAAAACAAGAAAGGAGCTTAATATGTTTGCACTAAAACTTGTGGCATAAAATTTCACACTGACCAGGATGGATGAGAATCATTCTTTTATTGATAAATCAGGGCTGAAAGTTTTTTTCTCAATGATCATATTAAAAATATATTCATTGTTTTATAAAATACTTGGTTTGTGGCTCAAAACTTTTGCAGATTTAATTCCCCAAATTCCTAATTACTTGGGGAAGAAAATGATTCCAGAAGTTGTGTACGTCCTTCTTAAATTTAAAGGTAAACTTCTCAAAGGGGCAATAAAAATCCTCTTTTAAGAAAATTAGAGATCCCAAAGAAATATTAGAATTATTACATCATGTAGAAAAATAATTTAAAATTTTGGCAATTTTGTTGTTAGCAAAAGAGGAAAAGTAAACTATTCTCTTTAGTACCATTGGGTTATGGATGTTTTTACAGATAATTGAGAAAACCTACAGACACTGACACGACAAAGATGTATCAGAGTGTACCTTTTCATATACATAAATCTCAATTATTTGGACTTAGTTATTTGAAAATATTTTGATTAATTATTTCCATTATTTTCAAGGTAAAAGTTAATTTAAATAGTACTGTCAGAGATGTTGCTTAGAATCAAGTACAGACATTTTAGTGATTCAGCATTCATTCATCATTCATGTAATTTATCTTTTTAAATTATAATTTTCAAAGAAAATATGAGAAAATATTGTTTATCTCTCCTAGTTCCCGAGGATATCTATTTTTATTCTAATAAATGATTAATTTTCATGACTATATTGACATAAAATTAAAATGTCTCAACACTTTACAATATTACCTATTTTTGTTTTCATAATTTATAGACCTATCACTGTCCTCTAGGTTTATGAGTTTCCTTTTTAAAATCTGGAATGTAAGTTATGTATATCTGTTATGTAAGGTGGTATCAGGGGCTCCTCCACATGATGGTAGGCCCAGGGAATCATTTACAGAATCTTGGGAGATAGGTTGAGATGCCATTTGGAAAAGATTGGATTTGGAGAGTCTCCCCTTCATTCATTTGCTCTCTTTGGGTGCCTTACTAAAGGCAGTCAGTAAAGAAGGAGGGACTTTGCTCATCTCTTCTGTCTTGGAGGCCTGTCCCATGAACTGCTGTCCGCTCTCTGCACATGTGCCCACCAGAGAAGAGGAAAAGCAGGCCTAGCCTTTCAGGGAACCCACTGCCGACAGTGGGGTGGAGTGGGGCCACTGCTTATATAGTTGCTGAAGCACATTATTTAAAACTGACCTCAAGACTTTGAACTGCTCAGTCTATTTTTAGAAATAATGACACTAGAGCATTTGAGACCTGATGTTATTTCTAGACTGAAGAGTAATATTATTTTTCTGAGAAATAGAATTTGGGGATTTTAAATGGATTTTTGGGTAAAGATTTCTGAAGCCTTTCCAGTCAATGGGACTTTCTGGGCAGAAAGAGATGGGAGCAGTGTGCTTCCTCTATTCGTGCTGAACTTGGACACGAAGACTGAAAGATTGCCATGGAAGGAGTGCATAATTTTCCTTGTCCCTTATTCTGAGGGAGTCCCCTAATGTACAAAGAAGAAAGAAGCATTCATTCTTTTCAGTCATCTACCTTCCAAGTTACTAAATTTTAAATCCCAATGATACATATAATATCTACTAAGTTGTCTATGGGGAGTATGTTTGTGTTTCTAAGTTGTAACCTGGCATGTCTCTTGGCTTGCCTAAGAGATTTGGAGACACACACACACACACATCTGATTTGGAATGTATAAATGGTAACTTTTTATGTATATATATTTTGTATTATGTGTTATTTATATGGTACATCGTTATTGTATTTGGATATTTGTACAGGGAAATGTCTTCACAAATCCATTTAATTTTTACAGAAACAGTTTTCATTAGCCTCTGAATTGAAATCCTTGCCTTTAATCTTTTCCTTCTCTGGTTTCATATTCCACAATATCTTTATTTTTTTAAAATAACAACAATAGCCAGCACTTTGTTTTGCTTATTATAATGCCACGCACTGTTCTGTTTTTATGTATAAACCTCTCAATAACTCCATGAAGTAGGTACTGTTAAAAATTCTCACTTTATAGAGGAAGAAATTGAAGCACAGAGAGGTCAAGGAGCTTGCTGCAGGTCACAGACCTCCTGAGTGGTAGAGTTGATATTTGAACCCAGGCAGTCTCACTTTAGAATCTGCATACTTAACCACTATATCATACAGCCTTGCAAACAGAAACGTGTTTCCTCGGCCTTCTAATTAAAACTCACATTTTCTGTAGCAGAACATGCTAACTTCTTAGCATAGGACTAATTTGTCAGCTCTTTATGATTCTCCTCAACTCATGTTTGAGGTTATTGTTCACAGTCAAACATTAAACTATTTGTCCTTCTCCAAACATTCCAAATATGTTTTTTGACTTTATACTGTTAATCATGATATGCTTTTGTCTAGAATTTGCTTCATCATTGTCTAACTGGAAAGCCCCTACCTATTCTTCAATGCCTAGCTCAAACTTTACCTCTTTTATGCATTGTGGTAAAATTGTTTTCTCTTTCATATATACTTAATATGTAACTGTTTTGGTACTTGTCTCATCATATAGTGTTGTTTATCCATGTTTTTTCTTCTTGATCTGTGGGACTTCCTGAGGTTAGGGATTGTTTTCCTCAGCTTTGTATCCTCAGTACAGTTCATAGTAGGCACTCAGGAAATAGTGTGAATATTAAACGGAATTCAACACTGAATCAGTTTGCATCCTAGAATTGCAAGAAGGTAGAAGCAACCTGAATCTGGCTGCAAACTCTATTGACAAGAAAAGGTGTCATGTGCCTTTCACTGGGAGCTGCTGTGTTCCCACTGCTGATTGCATGTGACCATCTCATAACCACACTCAACCCTCGGGCATGTTGCCATGCTGCTCTGAGGGGCCCTGCCTGGTTTTCAGTCAGAGTTTCCTGTGCAGGTGGTGGAGGGTTTTGAAATGCCTGAAACTAAACCATTACACCCACTTAAAATAGTTTCTCTTGTCTGTGTATGATAAGAGGTAGGTGGGAAAAAATTAGTGTACACAGACTATTTCTTGGAGTTGAGATTGCCAAATAAATGTCATGAATGGGGTAAAAGAACACATGTGAGTTGTGTTTAGAATATTTTGCCCTTCCATTCTTCTATTCACTTTAATTTAGAAAGTCAGTTTCCAGATGTTGGATGAGCATTGACTGATTTCCCCGTACCCTCTTTTATTCTGTTTTCTTGATTATAGGTCATCTGACGCAAGTGTATTTAGGGAAACTGGCAGATGACAGAACATGGTGAAACCAAGAGCATTTTATTTCTCTAAGGAAAGTAGTGAATTCAGTCAGATTTTTTACAGTCGTAGAGCACTGTGTATTTTGCCCTTCTTTAATACAGCAAAACTTTGACGACTTTATTTTGACTTGAATTGGAGAATGTTTGAATGAAAACATTTACTTTAATAATAGTGGAAGAATACTTTTCTTGTGTTTACTGTATTAAATGCTAAGATGATATAATTTCTAATTTTAAGTAAGGTAAATGACAAATTATATGTCTCTTCATGATTTCGGCAAAATGGAAGGTGAGAGATGGAGATTACTTGAGGATTGTAGAGACCTCTATTGGAGTAGAAAAGGAAACAAGATGACAAGATTGGGCTACTCATAACTGCACTATAATTTATTCAGTATTGGACTGGAAATTGAAAGCTGAAAAGCACTGAGATAGGGATTTGAATTTTAAAAGCTTATATACTTTAAATATTGATAATCTACAGTTTAGAAAAATTAATAGAATTACCAGTTTTAATTTAATTTATAAAAATCTGAATGTGTATTTTTTCATTTACCCTATTCTGTTTTTAATAGTTTATTTAGAATTATTAAAAGAAAACTCAGTACATTAATATATTCTAAATCTTCTATCAAAATAGTTAAAGCATTTAGCTTTATTCTGTGATGGAAGGTTTTATGTATGTAATCTAATTTAATTCTTGTAGTTACCCTGTAAAGCATTATCATCTTTCATCATGTGCACACAGAAAAGGAAGCTCAGCAATTGCTCCAGAAAATAAGGAGCCAGAGCCCAGGATTCAAAACCCAGATTCACTGCTGACTGCATCCCATGATTTTTTCCCTGTGTGGAAAATTTCAGTTTTCACCAGAGATACTCCTTGAAATAAGAGTATCAAACATTCCAGAAGTACAAAAGTACAAAACTGACAGTAACTTGTAACTGGAAAAGGCTATTGTTTATATTAGGTATGTCATTTGGCATAATTCAAGCAGAAGTCATCTAGATAAATGATTTATTCATATTTCAGTTGTCCTTGATATCTCAATACTTTGATTAAATGGTGGGCTAACCAGGTATTTATCTATGATTTTTGCCCTCAATAATATGATCACTTGTATTTATAGCTTGGAATAAATTTAGGGTAAAATTTGAGGTCAGATTTTGTTTTTTAGTACAGTCTTGAAGTTTTCTGTGGCTAGTGAGTGATCTATTGGGATGGGCCATGTCACTCACTAACTTTGCCCTGAAAATAAAGAATATATAGTATATCTCATTTTCCATTTTTAATCTAGAAGCATCATACATGAGAGATGGAAGGAAGGAAAGGAAAAGAAATATAGCTTAAGCTTAAATACAGCTAGCAATAAAACTGAGTATTTGCTTCGGTAAATATAGTCAACAGGGACCTGGTACCTGGTCTTCTATTGGTACTTCCTTAATTTACTGAATGATTATAGGAAACTTACAGAAACTTCTTTTGTGTTTCATTCTCTCTGACTCTTAATTTAGGATAATGCTCTTTGTGACCTACCTATTTCACAGAGAGATGGTATAGATTAATTAGACCCTACTGGCCAAGTGCCCAGTGCCTACCCTAGGGGAAAGGAGTTCCATAAATCAGACCTGTCATTAGGAGGCCTTTGTCTCGGGTCCCCAAACAGGATTGTGCCATCACTCCATATCCCAATGGGAGTCACCTATATTCAGGCCAAGGGCAGGTTTTCCCATGAAACACAACATTTTTTCTTTTAGTTCTATGTGACCAGGCAGATTTCTACTTGTGTGGACCTCAGTGTCCTCACCTGTAAAAGCAGCAGTCCGTAGCCAGATAATTCCTTATTTATTTATTTATATTTTTGAATTATTTAATTATTTATTTATTTTTGAGAGAGAGGGAGAGAACATGCGTGCGAGTGCGTGCATGTGCAAGGGAGGAGGGACAGAGGGAGAGGGAGAGAGAGAATTTTAAGCAGGTTCCATGCCCAGCATGGAGCCAGCCCTGTGGCGCTCAATCTCATGACCCTGAGATCATGACCTGAACTGAAATCAAGAGTCAGACACTTAACCGACTGAGGCACCCAGACAGCCCAAGCAGATAATTCCTAAGAAACTTACCCTAGAGTAACTCTAATTTATAAATGTGTTTTCTTCTCTTGGCCCGCCTCGCTTCTTTGACCTATTAAACAATTTTTTAAGCTCATGTGCTATTAAAGAACTGTGGCAGACACTGAGATGGGCCATTCAGATCCCCCTCTAAGGAATGCCTTGATGGCCAGATGTGGGGCAGGTAGTCAGAAGAGCCTCTAACAGTCAGAGTCAGCTTCAGCTGCAGAGAGCTGGCTCTCCCATGGTCCAGTTGGTCAAGGCATTTTTGGACTTGCATCACAGTTCACGTTCACACTCCGCCTGACCTTTCTCCCTTCCCCATTCTTTTACAAGTATTGATCCCTTTAAATATCTTGCACCCCACACTGTCTTAATTTCTGCCTTCACAGAACCTGATCAGTGATAAGAATTTAAACATAATAAGCAAATGAGACTAGTAGAAAGGAATTCCTCAAGCCAGAAGTGAACAGACTTCTCTATAATAGGCTTGTAGCGTATTCTGTAGTTTATTAATTTGGAAATAATATTTTCATATTAAAACAAAGCTCACTCAAAAAGGAAAAGTTCAGTCACTATTAGGTTTGTGATAGAATTTTAGTATAGAACAGTTGCATAGGATTTTTCCATTGGACATAGAGCCTTTGACAGGTGAAGTTCTTAGTTCTATTAGTGGCATTTATAGTAAATTTTTAAATTTTTATTACCATTTTTAATCCCTAAGTAAATCTACCTTAATCTTTGTGTTTAGTTGACTTTTATCAGTCTTTGGAAAGAAACATCATTACATCAAATATTATAGCTCTGTCCAGTATGCGTTAGAGATACATACTTTGAAGTATTTTTTAGCTGTTCCTCAAATACATCATTGTGTTAACAGAAGCCATCCTTCCCTGTCTTCTTTCTTTTTTCCTTTATTCCTTCCTAATGGTTTGGATTTGGTTATCTTTTAGCTTGATATCCTTATGAAGGATGTATGCTGATTGTTGCTAAGAAATTAAATTTTATATTGTAATGGAGGGCTGATGTTTCCTTGTTTCTTCTTTGATTTTGAATTTGCATTTAGAGATTTGGGATAAATTTTTTTGGATTTTGAAATGAGAGTTCTACAAACTCAATTATGTGACTTTGTGAAAATTTGATTTCTCCCTATCCATGATTTAGGGATATAACTTAGTATTTTTCTGTTTTCTTTTACATGTTATTGTTGATTTTATTTTAACCCAGAAGAACAGAGACTGGTCTGTATGGCTGGCATTTAGAGAAGAGTTAAAGAGAAGTAAAGGGGCTTGGGAGAAGCAAGCATTTAAAAAACAGCATGTATTAGTAAAGAAGAGGATAAGAGACTAAATTCTGGCATGTGGGTGTTACTAAACCTTAAACTACTTTTGTTTTTACCCACTTTTTGTTTATGTTGTGGTCATAAATGTCAGTTACACTAAGCCTTTATAAGTTTAATTAGCTCTTTAGCAGTAACAACTTTTCATACTGTCTAATTTGTTTTTTCATCTACCCATGCAGTCATTTTAACAAATTTTCATCTCTTGATGATATTGGTACATCAGACCCCCAGAGCAGTACTACATGAATGGAATGTGTTCCAGGGATAAAATAAAACCAAGGCATAGTACACATTGTATTATTTCTTTCATGTCAAGTACAGGCACAAGCTAAACTATACTGTTAGGGGTCAGGATAGTGGCTACTCTGCTATGGGAGATTGGGGCTGGGAGCCTGAAGGGTTTTGGGTACTGGTCATGTTCTGTTTCTTCACCTGGGTGCTTGTGTGGGTGTGTGCATTTTGTGAAAGATCATTGCACAATATACTTATGGCAATCCCATATGCTTGTTTGTATTTTATACCTAAATAAATATTTTTTCAAATATCAGACTGGGGAAATGCCCTTGTGTTAGATGTACTTCACATCCACCTAGACTTTAAGAATTCCAAAACCAAATATAGCATCACAGAAATGGGAAAGATCTCAATCTAGCCCACTATGTCATGAGGAGGTATAGATGCGTAGAAGGCTTTGAGTCTTGCAGGTGTCCTATGGTGCTATGATTTCACATCTTACAACCAAAGAAACTGATGTTCAGTAAGGTCCTACCTGCTGCAGAGAACCCTGATCCAACTGTCTCCTTTGCTTGAGTTCTTCTGACTGTGGGGCTCAGCCTGTCCATAAGAGTAGCTCCTTCATAGGACGGTTCTTTATTAAACAGGGGATTTGAGTTAACATAGCTTACAAAGACTTCTAATGACAATTCATACAAAAAGAGTTTCTTTCATTTAACCCTCAGGTAACCTGATCTTCAGGTGACCAGAACTATCAAGTATAAAATAGTCTGTATGTTTGAAATTTTATTCTAGGTTTCAAAATCTTTGCTGTCAAAAATAAAGAAAGAAAAAAATCTTTACTTTCATGGCAGTTTATTTCACAGCTGTTTAAAAAAAAACAACAGCAGCAGCTTTGGATGATCTTTGAGGCTTGAGTCAAGGTGCTACCAGATACTCTTCTATGTGTATTTATGCAGATTTCCTACATAACATTAGTATGATATCCCCTTCAGGTTTGTACTTATTTTGCCCTCAGGAAAAGCCACTTTTTTTTTCTGTATACATGGGCCTGTTTTTACTTGACTGATTACTCAAGGCCTATAGTTCAGATTTTAATTATATCATATTATGTTATATATTCATATATGTAGTATATATATAATATAAACTTGGTTTTTACCTTTTTGATAATCCAAAGAGTAATCCTATCTTTGTCAATCCAACAAGCATTGAATTTTTTAGAATCTAGGCTCAGTTCTCATCCAGTGGCCAAAGCTGACACAGGGCCTTCTTATTCAGATGCTTTTTGTCTTATCTGATTCTTACAGAAGCCTCTCGATTGATTAACCAGATTATCCTCATATATCTATGGCCACTGAAGAAGGAAGTAAACCAAGTTACATCAAGAGTAGTCTCCATTCTTTTTTTACTCCTGCTTTCTTATTTGTACTACCTTTTTCCTGTTTACTTACACATTCATTAAAAAAATATTTATTGTTTCTTTATTATGTGTCAGACATTGTCTTAGGTATAAGATATAAAATGATGAACAAAAATAATCAATAGATCCTGCTTCCAGACCTTACAGTTTATTGAGATAATCATTAAAAAGAATCCTACAACTGAATAAAACAAATCACAAATGTGGCAAGTAACAATGAAGTGGAATTTGTACTATGTATGAGAGCCAATAATATAGTATTTGAGCCTGTTAGAAATGGCTTCCTTGAAAAGAAAACTTGTTTTAGAATATGAAGAATGAATAGGTATAAATTAGACAAGGAAAGGAGGAGTGAGTATTTCAGCAGTGGGGATAGCATGCACAAAGGTTCTGAGGTGGAGAATTCATGACACATTTAAGGGTCTCAAATGGCTGGAGGTGAGAGTGCATAGGGATGGGGAGGAAAGTGAATAATGGAGAGGACTTATGGATTGGGAGAAGTGGAAGAGTCAGTGGATTGGTGGTCCTGATGGTTGAAAAAAGTTACCTAGGAGACTCTGAACACACTGTTTGGAAAATGAGCAGTTGGTGGTTGGAGAGTAGGGTTTTTAACTTCCTGACTGTGGAGGAGGATGACCAAGTTTCAAGGAATGACTACAAGAGTGGTGACTGAAATGGGCCAGAAGTAATCTCCAGATCACTGGAGACAAAGTGGTCAAGGAACTGAGAAGCCCTGTGTGGACGACTTATCCATTTGTTGAAGTAGCCTAACATGTTGGCAGGCTGCAGATGAAGACTGGCTATGTGCCACATCTTTAATAAACAAAGTAGATTGAATGGTAGGGGTACAGGGAATGGATGGGGGAAGGAGACCCGCTAAAGCCAAATAGAAATTTCCTAAGATTTGAATGGTTTGTATGATAGAGATAGCCTGGATTTTGAGTGATCTCTTTTCCATATTCTCCTTGTATTTTGGCCAGTAGATGGACATAAAAATCAGAGCTAAAGGAGTCTCCTCATTTGGGTTACAAATTCCAAGATGACAGGAGCTATGTCTTAATCACTTCTGTAGAGCCTGTGTAGATCTTCTTGGCTTACCCAAATACAAATGGTAGATGTTGATGAATAAAGCATAGTAATAAATTATGAATGAAGTAGACAGTGCAGCTATTTTATTTTCCTACAAGCCTGTAAATTTTATAAATTTTACATGACATTTTATCTCTGTGACTATAATTACATTTGCATATCCATTATTTACATATTAGGCTCATGTTTTTTTCTCCCAAAAGTAAACCTTTTAACTAGAGTAATTAATTTCCCTCTGATTCCATGGGAACTTTACCATTTATGCAAATATTTTGAGGAACCAATTAGTCAGATCCTTTTGACAGAAATTGCATGGAGGGGCATCTGGTATGATCAGGTATGTTTTGTCTGGGAAGGATCTTCCTGCCTCCCCAAATTCCAGTTTGTAAGCTTTTATCATTCACTTGTTTAGCCAGCCATCCAGCAGTCTGTCTTTACTAAGCAATTGCTTGAGAGATTCAGGTAGTTTACAAAAGTATATAAACTATGATTTTAAAGTCAGAAGTAGTATGTTATGAATATGCAAAAAAACTGGCAGGACATGGATCAAGATGTAAATAATGGTATATCTGGGTAGTGGTGTTTTAAATGATATTTATTTTAGCTGAAATATGCATATATTTCCTATTTTTACAATAAGAGTTTTAAAAATAATATTAAGGTGAAAGAAGGTAAATAGGGATGGGGCAAATAAGTCAGGAATAAGACTATGTGAAAAGGAAAAAAGATTGTGCAGGAGACAGATGATTTGTCAAGGATGGAATATGCACGGGTGGACTACAGCTGCATATTTGATTATGCTGCGAGAAGCTAATGCAGGATGCTCTCTTCAAAGGCCTCTGGTCACAGTTCCATATTTCCAGGTCACTTGGCAGAATTCCTACAGTCTCATGTTTTAAGAGCAAATGGTATGGGTTTCTCGCTAGTGATGCTGGCATTTTATTTCCTGGGGGGAAGTAGCCATTGATTTCTTTTAACTGTGATACAAAAAAATGATGAACTCCCAGCGGTTCCCCTGCCCCCTTCCCAGCTGTTAGGGAGTCTTGTTTTGGATCTCATAATACCTGTGGATTGACACAAATCAGATTTTTTTTTTCAGTGTCACTCTACAGACAGTAGACATTTAGCAGCTGGGCAGTGGGTCTGTTCATTATAATGGGAATAGAAGTTAATTTCATATGTCAGTCCAGGGCAGATATTTTGCTGATGGCTTTAAAGTTTTCCACAGAGAGGCAAATATCTTCCTCTTCTAGAGTTTAGAAAGAACCAAAGTCAATTTGGGTGACATTTAATATGCCTCCTTATAAACTATAAGCATCAGGCCAAGCAGGGTTGCAAAAAACTTTTGCTTTAGAGCTGGCCCGGTTTGTAATGCCATGCCAGTGGCAAATATGTCTTCTAAATGATTGAGATAGAGAATTCTAGGTAAAAGATAAATATTCATTACCAATGCATGATGAAGGATGACATCTAGAATGATGAATTAAGAATGACACTCTCTTAAGTCCAGGGAATTCTGTCCTGCATTACAGACGCATTATAACTTCAAGATCAGATGGAATAAGATGATACACTCTATAAACTGTAAGTTATCTAGAAAGTTTTTAGGTGATTGGAAAGTACACAGACGTATTTCACAGGCATTCTAATGTAATCTGTTCTTTTAGCTCTGCTTCCAAAGGGAATTGAACATGGGAACTCTGAAAGCAGAAGAATGCAATGTGAAAGAAATAACAATATTCAGCAAATCCAAATTCTAGATGGTTTTAGATTTGTTAAAGAAAATATTTGTAACCTCCAACTATTATATGAAAGCACTATAATCAGATCATTTGCACCCCGCTGAAACCCCCTCTCCTCAGCTCCCCCAAATCCACTGTACCTATTCACTCCTACCCTGGAAGAAGTCTTGGTCAAATCTCAGAGCTTTGCACTTCCTTTGAGTCACCACAACAGTCTCATTTCAGAAATTAAAAAGTCCTGACCAGTGTAATATCATTTGAAACTTCTCTCCTCTGCCAAGTCAGGCCTGTTTCACACTTGAGAGACTCCAGGGACCAGAGGAAGGTGTAGTACCCAACACTTTGTCACCTCACTTCCGCTCCCATTCGCTGGTTGCTGTTTGTGCCCCTTCAGGACAAAGCTATAAGGAGCTGTGCGTGTTTGATTTCACTGGTACTGTTCTAATCTGGACTGCTACTGTCTGAGAGATGCATGATTACTAATCTCATGGGACATTTTTGTGGGTTTTTGGGCAGTTCCTCTTAGACACCACTAGTGACCATTTTGCTAACAATGGTCATGTTTCCCCTGTCTGGATGGCCATGTTTTTAGCTGCCTTTCCAGCTCCTGGGCTTCTGCCATTCTACTTCTCTTTTGGGTCACATTGGCTCTCCATGTAGTTCTCGTGGGGATTGTCCATTGTAAGATAATCTATTCCTCCTCGGGGCCACATCTGGCTCATGGGAATGTACATCTTTGCCTTGCCAGTGGTGGAAGTATAGCCTGTTCACAACAGAGCCTACTTTGCTTTGCAGTTCCAGAGCAGCTAGCCAGACAAAATTTCATGCCTTTAGAGTCCAATTTAAGTAGGAAGCCATTCTTGTTTTTCTCAAACTGTAGGAGATGAAGCTCTTCAAATATTTCTCTCAGACACACCTTTTCCTCCCTCAATTTAGTGCTCTTGAGTAAGCTCCTTTCCAGTGTGGGGTAGAAAGGGATGCAGAGTGTTCTGAGGACTCTGTGCAGAGCAGTTCTCCCTCATGTTCTCATTATCTGCTCTTATACAGCTGGAAATGAGCAATGGGCTCAGAATGGCGAATGGCTTCAACTGACCACTTGACAAATCCTGAATATATGGTTTTAGCATCTTGTATCTGACAACTAGGTAGTTTCTAGCCTTCAGAATTTCAATTAAAACTGAAACTTTTATTTTAATATCTTGTTTCAGTAGTATTTTTTTATTTAGGTAGCTACATTAAACTTCCTATTTGTGTGTGTGTGTGTGTGTGTGTGTGTGTGTGAGTGTGTATAGGAAATAAAAGCATCCACAAAATGTGGGTAAAGTAGAAATACATGATTAAATATGTAGAGACAAGACGAGGTGTCTTGAATTTTTCTACTCGGGGAGTATAGTTCAATGAATGATAGTTTCACTTTCCATCTCCAATTTGAAGGGTATTATTATTATTATTATACATGTGATTTCTAGTTTAATTATTAGTTCATGAGTAGTTAGACTATAATAAGTTACTTTATCTTCCAAAATATCAATCCATGTCCTTGTGTCTGCTTAATAAAAATGCTTAATAAATACGTTCATAATGAATATGTTTTTCTGAATAAGTATCATGTCTGATCTAGGAATTTTTTCCCCTAAATATAAGCATAAATCATCTCATAATGTAACATTCTCAGGGGAGAGAGCAATAAGTATAGTTCTTCACTTTTATAAGATTTGCTTTTTGCCCTTAATTCCTTACAGATTTTATATTGGAAGTCATTCTTTTTCTCCCTGATTTTCAGGTTGGTGATCTTTTTGCTATGGTTGGTCACTCATGACTAATGTAATATAAGTTATGTATAACTTTTTAATGAGTAGCTTACCAATATAAACGAGTATCTATTTACTTAAAGAAAATTAATATAAATTTTGTGAAGAACTTATATTGTGTGTGATTTTTTATATGTTCAGAATTTGAACAATAAGTTACCTTCTTCTACTTCTTTGTAACTATAATTGGGAGTGTGGATCCAGGGACTGCAGCTTATGTAGTTTAAGAGATTCTCCCTAAAGAAAGAAAACAAAATTACAAATACAAAATGAAACTCAAATGTAAATATATATTTAGAATGAAAATAGTCACAAGAAATGAATTTTGAGAAGCTGACATATATTGCAAAGCAAAACGAAATTTAGAAAATTAGCAAAAAGTTGCTCTTTCTCCTCTACACACCCACACTCGTGGGGTGATTTGTAGTACAAGTTCACATACTGGGGTGCCCTATCATCCCACAACAGCCTGGGAGGGGGGTATTCTGGGAAGCATTCTTACTTTGGGATGACTAGTAATAACACAACTATACCCAGTCGTGGCTGTGAACCAGGTAAATATGTTTCATTATATTCAAACTAAATTGAATCCTCGACTTAGCTTCCCCTTTGCTAGATCTCAAACATGTTTGTGGCCACTCCAGGATCGTTCAATACAAGGGGGAGATATGATTGAGGGGAAGAGGCGATGGAAGGAAATAATCATAACTAATTGTGTTGAAACATCTTGTCTTGCAAGTTTTATGAGAACATGTAGCTAAGATCCTCTTAGGGTCCTGAAGTTTAAGATTTGTTAGCTTCACAGTTACCTCTGAGGGAAACTTATGAACAGAAAAGTGAATAACTGAATGTTTCAGATGCTTAAAGGAATCATAAAAGTCCATGTGTCTCTCCTTTCTTTGTTTCATTCTTTTAAATTGTTATCCAGGGGCGCCTGGGTGGCTTAGTCAGTTGAGCGTCTGACTCTTGATTTTGGCTCAGGTCATGATCTCAGGGTTGTAGGATCAAGCTCCATGTAGGGCTCTGTACTCAGCACAGAGTCTGCTTGTCCCTCTCCCTCTGCTACCCACCCCATCCTGCTCGTGCTTGCTCACTATCTCTCTTCCTCTCTCTCAAATAAATTAACAAGTAAATAAAATCTAAATTGTTATCCAAAGTTATTTTTTTATCTTTGTTTTTAATGTATTAATATTAAACTACATAAGAAAAATGTCCTGTGGAAAACTATATATTTTCTCCTTTTCATGTTTTGAATAAATTTGTGTATTTGATTAGCAGAAAAACGTATTTAAGAATAGCAAAATATGTTTACCACAGTAAGAAAAATTTATTTTTGTGAAATCACTAAAGTAAATGCTCTCTTATGTTACTGTGCAACTGCCTGTAAAAGTCATCTGGGCCACTGGAAAAAATGGTAAAGCATGGATTGTATTTATCTTCAGTATGCCTTGTTTCCATTCTGGGTCCTTGGAGTCTCTAGGTAGTAAGTTTAAAAGATTTTAATACAGAATGTCTCAAGTGACTTAGCTCTGTTATGCCTAAACATGAGAATGGAATTGTGCAGCTAAATTCTTCCAAAAGCACAAGTAAAATTACACTTAGGGGAGAGTACTGTGTAGACCAAATTCTAGAGACTGAGGGCAGAATGAGATATAAAATTAATCTCATTACCCTTCTATAGGAATATGAACAGAATAATTTTTCAAAATGCCATGTGACTTGTTGACATACAATTAAAATAAAGATGAATAATCCTTTTAATGTACTGTTGGATCCTATTGGCTAGTATTTTGGTGACAGTTTTTGCATCCATGTTCATCATGACCAAGTGGGATTTATTCCTGGGCTGCAAGGTTGGTTCAACATCCGCAAATCAATCAACGTGATACAATACATTAACAAAAGAAAGAAAAGAATCATATGGTCCTCTCAATTCATGCAAGAAAAGCATTTGACAAAGTACAGCATTCTTTCTTGGTCAAAACTCTTCAGAGTATAGGGATAGAGGGTACATACCTCAATATCATAGTTTAAAATAAAAGGATAAAGTGAAAGATAATATTTAATTATGAATTTAAAAAACGTTTGTTAAATGAATATGATAGCTTTAAATCCATATACATCATACTCAGGCTTCTCAAATAGCTCTTTCTAACTTACAGTGTGGTTTTAAATGTGACCTACTTAAATGGACAGAATCTATATTCCTACCAAAGGAGTGCATCATTTAGCTTGAAGTAATTTCTCTAACAAGAAAAATGTATTCAGAATGTAATTCAAAAAATCTTTAGGAATAAGACCTCTGAGTAGCCACATTGTAGTGCTTCAGAATTCATGCACTAAAGATTGTACCTTTAGTTCAGAAAAGATCTCTTCAGGTTCTCACTGACAGGTTATTTGTAATTATTTTATATTTTCATATCCTTGTTTTCCTCCATTCTTAATTCATAGCAGTTATGAAACAAGGAAAGGGCAGTTGTCATTAATTCATTTATTTTTTGACAACAATTTATTTAATGCCTGTTATGTGTACCTGAAATTGTTTTATGTACTGAAGATACAGCAGGAGCTGACAGTAAAAATGTGAAGAAATAGAAAAGGTGTAATAAACAGATGCAACAATACAAAACTTACAGTACTTTAGGTCCATTTTGTTTAATCTCCCCTCTTCTGAAAATGGATAGCCAGGCAGGTGTGGTTCTAGATGGGGAGCAGGGCTGTTTCTTACTTGAGAGTGTAGTTTCTTAGAAACCAAACAAATGTGACAAAGTTAAGAATCGAGTTGGGTTGGTTATAGTGAAGAAGCCAGAAAAGCGGGATTAACCTGCCCTCAAATATTGATAGATCTAAGGCGCTGATCTCAAACTGGCTCACTGGGCCAAGGAACAACCAAGGAGGTAGGAGCAGGGAAGGTAGCAGCGTAAGCTCGCAAGCCAAAAGGTTAGCAGAACAAACATTAATGATGGAATTGGATTTTAAACATTCTATTTTCATGGACATGAGGGGTGACTCCTGCATAACTGCTATATAAGATAATTTTATGGGTTGGAATCTGTGAGGAGGGGAACCTGGAAGAATCCAACCCTCTTAGGTGTGGCAAATCCATGTCTTCCTTAGGTTGTATGTTTATACTCATGGGTGTGTTTGGAGGGAAAGGTGGTAAGTGACCAATTATGATAGCCACCCTCCCACCCCTGCCCAAACCATCCCTTAGCATTGCCTGTGCTGACAAGGTGATTCCACATTGAGGGGCGTAGGGCAGACTGAACACAGGGCAGTACCCTGGGGGCTTTCACACCTCAGTAGCCTCTGAGGGCTTCACTGAATTATAGCAGAGTAGCAATGACAATAATAATGACCCTAGGGTATCAGAAAAGGTTAAATTATTTTATATGTAATTTATTTAAGAAAGCAATGATTATTAGATTTACGCCCAAGAGGTTAGTGTTTTAAGTTGTTTGTCATTTGGGGTAGGGGAGGTAGTTACTTTTGAAATTTACTTGATGAAAGTTCATTGGCTAATGTTGGCTGGATAAGTAAGTTGTTGCTTTATGTAGCTTTAGTGATACTCCTGTTGCTCTGTGAAAGTGATTCAGGGCTAGCCCTTTAATTTCCATTTGTGATCAGAGTCACTCTCCATAAAGATTAAAATTTGATTTGGAACAAGAGTGAAGGATTTAGTTCATTAGGCTTGAAATCACATTTATCACCTCATTTGAAATAAATACCTTATTAAATTTAAAAAGTATCTAAAAGTATCTTAAAGCTGGGAAGAAGTGACTACATTATCTCAAAATTCTCAGAAACTTTTAAAATGCTGAGGTCTTTGTACTGGGTAATACTATTCCCTGCTGATACCATGTCAAAACTGAATGATGATATATTTTCCTTACGGCATTGTTTATAGGGTAGATCTTCAACCATCCATTGCTAACAGCATGTTTCTTTTCAGACCTGACAATATTACAGCCTGAAGGGGTATAGTTTTATTCAAATAACAGTGTGGACTTGAGCTTCAAAGGAAGAAAAAAGTCAAACTATTATAGTTTGAATACTTTAATAAATATTAAATGATAAATGAATCTGATTCTACACGAGCTGCAGGATGTGTGGATAATAAAAGAAAATCTTTAGATGGTGATAAACAGTATTGGATGTCTTGCCTTTTATAATCTGCCCTTGCCTCTTACCATTATAGTTGTGAGAGCTGGGGAAGGATGATGTAGGGATGCATGATTTTTGTTGCCAACTGAATTAAAAGTAAAGGAAATTTTAAATGTAAAACTTAATCATCTCTTTAGAAGGATAAATACAGAAATGTGTTTTGTGTTTACTTGTATATTTCTTTTTTTTTTTTTAAGATTTTATTTATTTATTTGACAGAAAGAGCACAAGCGGGGGGAGCGGCAGGCAGAGGGAGAGGGAGAAGCTGACTCCCCGCTGAGCAGAGAGCCGACATGGGACTCGATCCCAGGACCCTGGGATCATGACTTGAGCTGAAGGCAGACGCTTAACTGACTGAGCCACCCAGGCACCCCTAACTTGTATATTTCTAAATGAGAATATTCTAGAAGTAGCTTATCTTAAGAACGAGAACCTGTTAAAGAGATAGGGAGTTTGAAGAATTTACATTTTACATTTATTTGAGGCATTTGTAGTTCTAGACGATGGTAAGGCCGGAGAATATCTGTCTTTATCTTTGGTAATCCAGATATAATGGATACACTGTTAGATCCAATCCAATGCTGTGCTGATTCTTAAAACGCTATTTCTATTTGAGTTATTAATAACACTATATACCCACATTGAGTATAGAGATTACTTAATAACACTATACATGTTTAAAATATTTTTCAAAATTCCTAAAAAGAAGTATTATATGACACAGTTTTTTTTTATAGAATATACCAGTGGTTCTCAAAGGTGTGGCCTGTAGACCCAGGAGTCCCATGAAACCCTCTTAGAGAATCTACAATTTCAAAACTATTTTCATAGTAAATCTAAGACATTATATGCTTTGTGTGTGTGTATGTATGTTGACGTTTATACCTATGATGCAAAAGAAATAGTGGATATAATTGCTGGGACCTTTGCATGAATCAAGGCAGTGGCATCAAACTATACTCTTCATCTGTATTTTTTAGTACTTATAGACTAAAAACACCTTACTTCACTGAGGATTTCACATGATGAACCAGTTAAAATTATTACTGTTATTAAATCTTGACCTTTGATCATATATCTTTGCAACATTCTACATGATTAAATGAGAATGTGTAAAGCACTTTTACTGCACACTGAGGTACAATGGTTGTCTCAAGGAAAAGTACCTTGCAGTTGTTTAAGTTAGAAGCTGAACTAGATACTCTTTCATGGGATACCATTTTTACTTGAAATTACAACTGAAAAACTAGTTATGATTAGTCAGACTTAGGTTATTGAGAGACATTTTCTCAAAATGAACAAAGTGAGCCTGTCACTTAAGGGAAAACAACTGACAGCATTTATTGCCAATAACACAGTTCAGGCTTTCAAACAAAAATTAGAATTTTGGAAAATTTGTATTTGCCC
>NC_138370.1:93326133-93483396 GCF_054177405.1 Leptonychotes weddellii
AAAAAAAAAAACCAAACATATAAGTTCATGACTTTATTGATATGGCTCATAAAGTACATTGAGAAGGTTTCAGATTTCACTGGCAACTAACCTTTAAAAAACTATCACTTGTTGAGTTTTGGGATGATATTAAAGAACAATATCCACAATTATCTGAAAAACTATGACAGTACTCTTGCTTTTCCAACTGCATATCCTTGTGAGGTCTGATTCTTTTGATATACTTCAACCAAAACAACATATTACAGTAGATTGAATATAGAAGCAAACATGAGAATACAGCTTTTATTAAGCCAGACATCAAAGAGATTTGGCAAAGATGTAAAGCCGTGCTACTCTTTTTTATTTTTTTTTATTTCAAAATCATTTTTTGGGTATAGTTGATACAATGTTATAGCAATTTCAGGTGTACAACATAATGATTGGGTAAACATTATGCTCTGTTTACTGTAAGTGTAGCTACTATTTGTCCTTATACATTCCTATTAAAATGTCACTGAATTTTTTTTAATTTTATTTATTTATTTGAGAGAGAGCATGAGCAGGGGAAGAAGCAGATGGAGAGGGAGAGGCAGACTCCCTGCTGAGCAGGGAGCCCAATGCAGGGTTCTATCCCAGGACCCTGGGATCATGACCTGAGCTGAAGGCAGTCGCTTAACCAACTGAGCCACCCAGGTGCCCTTGAATTTTTTTTTTTAAATAACAGTATTTTTCATGAAAATGTTACTGTGCTGGAGTTAGAAAATCAACATTTTGCTACTATCATAGTAAAGACTGGTTCAGGCAGGAATCATCGCTGAATGCACAATCTACAGGAGAATTTTGATGAAGACCAAGATGTTTTCCTGGCCATAAATAGTCTCACCATATATTTATTAGTGACAAAGGAAAAATTAAAAAAGAATAATACTCAGCAGAGAAATTCAAAGCACCTTGACCTGGCTATCAAAGTCACCATTTTTGAGAAGCCATTGGGCAGTGTATACTTTCATATGTGACAGCTGGAGAAGGATAGTGTTCTAGTTGAGAATGCATCGCCTAAATCAAATCATGAGCAAACATTTGACAATACCAAGATGAGATTCATTATTTTTAAAAGATAGACATGGTATTCTTCAAAATTGTCAGGTCATAGAAGGCAAAAACTGTGGAAATATTCCATATTCAAGGAAACTAAAGAGAGATGACAACTAAGTACCATATCTGACCCTAGGCTGGATCCTGCGTTAGAGGGCGAAAATCCTATAAAGGGCATCATTGGGTTAAACAGACAAAATTAGCATATGGATGGTAAAGTATTGTATTAATGTGGCATTTGCTGAAGTTGATAACTATACAGTGATTGTAAGAGAGTATCACAATTTTAAGGTAATACACACTGAAATTTTAGGGGTTAAAAAAGGGCCTTCATGTTTGTAACTTACCTTCAGATAGTTCAGAAAAAAAATTAGATTAGGTATAAATATAAACACATATTTGTGTGTTAAATATGTGTATACATGTACACATACACAGACATGTATACATACATAGGATATAAATGATTTTTTAAATGGGTAAAATGTTAATAGATGTATCTGAGTAATCTGCTGTTATATAAGTGTTTTTAGTACTGTTCTTCAAATTTTCTGTAAGTTTCAGTTATTTAATTTTTAATTTTATTAAATAAAAAGTTTAGAAATTAAATGCAATAACTTATGTTAATGTAATGGGTTCACTATTGTTTTTCAGTTAGCAATAATTGCACCTCGGATAAACCTCATTGGCTACGATACTGCCACTGCGCAAAGCTCATCATTATTGTTTTTAAATGAATTAATATATATTTAACATTTTTCTTAGTTTTGTTTCTCATAGAGTAAGCATGAATATATCTAATCCATGTGAATAAAGCTCTTTGGGGTCCTCGATAATTTTTAAGAGTGTTAAGAGGTTCTGAGACCACAGAGTTGGAGGACCATTAGTATAGACTATGTGTGGGTAGTTAGGTAAGTGTTCCCCTCCTCCTTTTAAGGCTATGTTATGATTCTAGTTAATGAGAGCTGATTTGGTAGATGCCACTAATAACTTAACCTCTTTATGCCTTAGTTTTTATATTTTTAAAATAGGGATATAATATTGTCTAGTCTCAGAGGGCTATTGTAAGGTTTAAGTCAGATGTCTATATAAGGTTCTCAACTAATGACCACTCTGCCGTGCTGTCCTTATTGGCAATGTGTGTTTCTGCTCTGTTACTGCTTCTTTTTGGCATTTGTGCTTTGGCCAGTGATTTTGGTTCTAAATATATGCATATGAGCCACCACAAAGAAATCAAAGAAGAGTATCAGATAGTTCTTAAAATGTAAGTTTACAGTGGTCATGCCCCTTCAAAGAAATGATTAGGGAAACATAGAAGGATGAAGATGAGCAAGGAATTTGGGATTTTTGGAAGTCTCTGATATAAGAAAGAGCATCATAAACTTGGGAAGTTGGACCAATGATTGTATGAAGAGTGGCTGATAGAAAATATGACTGGACAGAAAATATTTCTCCATTAGGGACAAACTGTAACCCTACTTAGCACCATTTCCATGGTATTTCAAATTCCAGATAGGCATCATCTGATTAAATGTGTATGTGTCTATTGGGTCAATTAATTTGTTGTAAGAATATACACTTAAGGTAAAGAAAGAATACTGTTGTTTTGTGACATTTTCACTGTTGTCTTGGCCCTGTCTAAATTCAGCTCTATTCTGTATCTCACTCTATCAAACATCAAGCCAATGAAAAAGAAAGAAAATTAGATTGTTAAACTATATTATGTTCACCTAATTGCAAATTATCACTTTTTTTTTTGAAAACAAGTGTGGCTTTATTCTTTTCAACTTTCTCTCTTTTACAGATAACTGTAACTGTTAATACAAGAAATTATCACTTTTTAAAAAGAGATCAAAAGATACATAAATGTAAAGGCTTTGTCATTTCAATATGCTATTTATTGTCTTTTAATCTTTTTTGCTAAGACTTGTGATTTATTTTTTTAAACAGATCATCAGAAACTGGAAAGAGAAGCTAGAATCTGCCGTCTTTTGAAGCACCCCAATATTGGTAAGGAAATCTTTTCAGTGTATTTTAAATGTTAATTAAAGTTTATGTTATGTATTTTTTAACCACAACAAAAATGTTACTTTAGTAATCTAGACTATTTGCAACTTCTAAGAAATAAGTTCCTAATTTTTGGTTTTGGTTTCATTTGATTCTTCTAAGTTTTTGAAATGTTTTTCAAAAGGTAGCAGTTAATATACTAATACTTTAAAAATAATATAAAATATTATTAATTGAATAGTGCTTTTATGTATCTTCAAGGATTGTTCAGCTGCTGCTGAAGTTTGGAGAGACAGAATTTATGTCGTTATTTTAGTCAGCTAAATTACTTTTTACCTATCCTGTAAGGAGTTTTTCCTATAATTATTGATTTTCTTCCAGAAACTAGTAAAATTATTTTATAATATTATGCCCCATGAATTATGAAATAGCATGATAATGTTCAAAATAAAAAACTGATGAATATAAGAAAAATAGAAGAAACAAAGGAAAGAAAAAGAAAAAGAAAAACAACAAAAAGAACAAGAACATGATTCTGTGACAGTAGTTTTGATTATTTTAGATAAATGTCACTGCCCCAGCTCTGTGAGTTTTATTGTCAGCCAAATTATTTGTGATGTAGAAGTTGTGAGAGAGGAAGTGATAATGCAGTAGAATTGCAAAATCATTCACTGAGAAGGTTTATGTTCTTCTATTTTTGTGAATGGGACCATTCAATTTCTATTCCTGACTTGAAGTTTCTAGTGTCCTGCGTATTTCTTAGGTTCTTAGGTTCTTAAATGAATGAATGGATACTACCAAGTAAATCTGAAGCATTAACAAACCAGTAGCTGTCTAATATGAACCTTCTGGTTGGAGAGAGAACAACTCTAAAATGTAAATACATCTTTATAAGTGTTTTACCTGTGACAGTCTTTGGCATTTCTTGGTTGGCTATCTTATTTTGCTAGGGCTGGCATAACAAAGTACGAGAAATTTATTTTCTCATAATTATTTCTCATAATTCTGTAAGCAAGAAGTCTGAGATCAAGATGTTAGGGTTTGTTTCTTCTGAGACCACTCTCCTTGGGGTGTAGATAGATGTCTTCTCCCTGTGTCTTCACATGGTCTTGTCTCTGTTGTAATTTTTTCTTCTTGTAAGAGCACCATCATACTGTATTAGGGTCCACCCTGATGACCTCATTTAACTTAAATGCCCTTTCAAAGACTTTATCTTCAAATACAGTCACTTTCGGAGGTCCCCAGGTTGAGACACAATTTTGGAGAGACACAGTTCAGCCCATAATATTGGTAATGAGAAATTACACAGTATGACCTGCTGTGGTTCAAAGAGCACTGTTGTTGCTCAGGTTAAAGTGAAATTTTTGTTTGGTTTGCTTTGTTACTTTTGTGAAGAAGAGTTGTTATTTGTTTTGTTTTTAATCAAGATCTTTCTGTGAAACTCAGTTTTTGTAGATAATAAAACTGGTTGTCCTCATTTCCTCTAGGAGACCAAAGTCAGACATTCTAAAGACACTCAAACTAAAACAAGAACAAATTTCATTTTGAAACCAAGCTGAATAACCTTACTAACAAAGGGGAAGTTGTACACTGGGAAAGTTCTAAAATTTTTTTTTTACATGGACAGCACCGTTAACACACTCTGACACTGCACACGGGTTTTTTCAGTGGTGCATAGCAGCCAAGGCCATGGCTCCTTGGTCGCCTCACTTGAGGTTTTCTTCCATCTTTCAAGATTTCAGGAGTACAAAAGCAACTATAGAAATTTCAGGTTCTTGAATTCTGAGATCCATTTCTAATCACAAGAGAGATTTTTTAGTGATCCTGTGCTACAAGATGGGAATCATAAATAGTTTAAACTTCTAAGACACACACTCAAAAATCATAACAGTGGCAAATTACTCATATTATTCATTCACTCAACAAACTGATTTTCTGGGAATACAGTAGGAATACAGCAGACCATTATACCTGCCCTCACATAAGTTGCATTTTTGGGGTAGACAGACAGTAAACAAAGTATAGGATGTTATATTGTGATAAGTACTGAGGGGGAAAAAAAAGCAGGGAATGGAAATTGGTTATGTTGGGGGATTATGATTTCAGATAGTTTGGTCAGGATGACTTAATTGAGAATGAAATTGGAATAAAGATCTAAAAAACAGGAGGAAGCAAGTCATTTGGCTCTCTGGGGAAAAAAGCATCAACAGAGGGAACAAACAGCCTTTGTAAAAACCCTGAGGAAGAATTTGCCCAGTCGATTCCACCAAAACTTTTTTTCTAATTGGAGAAATGTGGATGAATTATTTTCCCTTCTATCTTATCTTAATTGATTATCTTAATTAATCTTCATGTTACGCAATTTGACAGTGTTGTATTTACTCACACAAAGAGAAATGATTAAACACCAACAGTAATTGCCAAAAAATAATAAGCAGCAGTAAACAAAGGACTGCTTTAAAGATAGATGCCATGATGGGTATCTGAGATTGTGCTGGAGAGTAGGGAGAACAGTGCAGTAAGCGCAGTGCTGCTGTTCCCATTGGTTAACAGTTTCATGTAGATCACTCGCACTTACTTGCTCACTGCTGGTTCAGTTTACTCAGGTGAAACAGCATTTGGTCTTGATTCTCCTGAAATAGGTAATAAAGTGATATCTAGTATGAGACTCTTACCTCTTCTTCCCTTTCCTCCATTCTATTACTTGCTCGGTTATCTTAAAATCTACCAGGTTTTAGAACTTGAAGGAACAAAATGCTACTTTTGACAACTTTTTCCTCCAGTGAAATTTTGCTTGTTACTTTTTTTTTTTTTTTTTTTTTTATGTGCCTTTCTCTTGGCATAGAGTCAGTAATCTGGGAACTTGCAAGTAAAAGGTTTCTCTTGAAGAAACACATAAAGCAACTAAAATTGGTAATTCATAAACCACTCTTTTTTTTTCTTTAGTGTTTTTTAATGTTTTTCTAATTTTCAAAGTAAAGCACAGTGGAAAGTTTGGAAAACACAGTGATGTCTGAAGAAGAAACCAAAGGAAACGACTTTTAATATCTGTTGTATTCATTTCTACCTTTTGTTGATAAATCTTATGTGTATGATAACTTCCAGTTTTCTCTTCTACACATTTTCATACCATTTAGGTAAACCATGAAAACATAATTTTTAAAATTATCTTACTTAACAAAATTTATTTAGTGTTGTGGTCATTGCCAGCCGTGTTCTAGGCTCAACACACTGGTGATGAAGTGGTAATCAAGAGAAACAATATCTCTGCTTTACTAAAGGTCACACCCTAGTGTAAGGAGATAGGCCACAAAACAAAGGGCCATCATTATAATGTCATAGAGATTAGTTCGATGCAGAGAATTAAAATAGCGGAAATTGACACCAGGGGATTGGGTGGCTACTAGCAAAGAGGAACAGAATCAGACACTCGTTTAAGTCATTAGGCAGATTTTATTCAATATTATTGCATTAGGAGAAAGAGCTGAGCTCAGTTCCAAATACAGCAAAGACAACTAGGGATTTATAGCCAAGGAGCAGAATGAGAATTGAAAATTGCTGAGAGGAGATAGCAAACGTAGGGGGATTCTTACTGAACTTACTAAACTACTGACGAGATTCTTATTAAAGGAAGGCCAAAGGCTTAGACATCCAGGGCGAGGGATGAAGAACTTGATCAGATGTCAAGGGTGGTCACATATCAAAGATGGAGGGGTGACTTTGTAGGACTCTTCACTAAGACTAGCTTAGGCAGGTTGAGTATAGGTCCCAAGACAAGGCCTAGTCAAAAAGAGGGCTCAAGGAACCTGCCTAATTTTGGTCAAGGGGACAGTCTTTGTCACTACATTGAGTGGCTTGTCAGGCAAGATATGTCTGCGGGGGTCACATTTAAATTGATATCTAAAAGATAAGAATCCATCATGAAAAAGCTCAAGGAGAAAGGGTTTCAGGCAGAGTAAACTTCCCCTGTTAGAGGAAGAGGCAGAGGATCAGCATGTAGCCTACCATGAGTGAAAGAGAGAGAGTGACCTGAGATGGGTCCGAAGGATAGGTAGATGCCTGACCACAGGGCCTTGGAAATCAGGTGGAGCGTTTAGGTTTTATTCTAAGTGTAGTGGGAAGCCCATAGAAGGATGATAAGCAAGAGCGTGTCATCATCTGATTTGTTCTGCCTGCTGTGTGTAAAATGATTGTAGTCACATGAACACAATCAGAGATAATAGTGCTCCATTAGTTCATTAGAATCCAGTGTTTATCACCCTTGGCTCCTTTTCGGCAAGAATTTAAATGGATCCAGGCTGACCTCTTTTCTGTGTGTTCCACATAGTCCATGAAAAGTACAATGCATTTTTTGGCTCAACAAATTTGGGAGTGCAGGCAGTTTCCTAAGCAGCATCATCTTTACCCCTGTCTTCAGAGCAGCTAGCCAGACTATTTTGTTTGAGCCCCAAACTAGAAAGATTATAGCTAACTTTATCTTAAGGTGTTGAAGCAGTTTGGAAAGGACATCTTACCTCAAGCTTCTGTTAATTACCTTATTTTTCATTGTTATGTTCATCCTTTATTTTAATAAAATGGGCTTATTTTCTCTTGAGTTATAAGCAGATCTGTGGTAAATCAAATAGTCTGAGCTATATGTTAGCATATCTACTAAGTGAAGGAAAATAACTTTAAGGTAGTGAAATAAAATACTTGAGGTAATAGCCAAATTGTTCTCAAAATTATTTTGTTTCCATTGTTTTTGTACTTGATCTTTGATGAGCATTATTATTGAGGAATTTTTTGAAACTCATGTCAAAGTCCAAATAAAACAAGAGAAACTAGGGAGATCAGGTAAAACACTCATTTAATGCAACTGTATAAATCTGAAAAGAAGTGGGCCATGAAAGGAAAAGAGAAAATATTAGGAACTTTGATCTGATTCATCTGAGGTCCCAAGTGAGAAAGATACCCACTTACTCTTTATTTGTATGGCGATCAATATTTGAGACAACTTTTCAGTTGGCGGGATGATAAATTTTGTGCCTGGGCTATCCCATTCTCTAAAGACCTGAATTTACACATTGTGTAGACTTTAGAAAGAGCAAGATGGTTTTTTGAAAGTGTAAGAGAACATTTATATTTGTAGAAGATCAATATCTCCTTTGCAAGGTAAGCCTTTAGTGATATGGCTCAATGAATCCCAGTAGCTAGAGAGCTAAAGGAAGGGCTATGTGGCCTTTAGTCTGTGCTGGTGCCCTGGGGCCCCTAGTACAATGAGTTAACCATTCTGAGATCATATCATAATATCTTAATGATTATCACCTTCCTACCAGCTCTCTCAGCCACTACCCCAAAACACATAAACACACTCATACATTATTGTAAGGCATAACAGAAAATTAAAGAAAGTCTATAGACTCAGTGAACCCCACTATATTCTGCTTCTGACACTGGGTCTGTTCAATGAACTACTAAAGCACACTCCATTTGCTTATTAATGTCTAGTTGCGCTCTTTGTAAAGCAGAGAAAATATTTACCATTTTATTTTCTTAGAATTATTAGGGAGAACTAGATAGTGCATCTTATCTTTTTGGTGAGTTAATAAACTTTGGAAGATACTTAATGTAAATAAACAGTTGGGTAAATTATTAAGGGGCATTACTTATACCATATTACCACCTAATTGATAATTTCTTAATGTCTGGTAGTTTTTCCCTGAGAGATATATCCTCAACAGTGGAAAAACATTTCAGCATTTCAGAAACTTTTATGTATCATTCACATACATACATACATATATATTCACATATATATATATATAATCAGAGAATCACAATATTGCAGTAACAGAGATCTTATAGTTATCTAGTACAAACTCTCAATTTTTTAATAATTGAGGAAACTAAAATTTTCTGTATCTATAAGACTTATCCAAAGTCACAATTCTTTAATGACGTTTCCAAGCCTAAATTCTTGATACCGTCTGTATAAAGAGGTACTGATGTTTAAGGGAACCTGACTTGCAGCAAGATTGAAAAGGCGTTGGTAATCAAAATTCAAGGAGAATTTTTTTTTTAAAGATTTTATCCATTTATTTGAGAGAGAGAGAATGAGAGAGAGCAAGCACATGAGAGGGGGGAGGGTCAGAGGGAGAAGCAGACTCCCTGCTGAGCAGGGAGCCCGATGTGGGACTCGATCCCGGGACTCCAGGATCATGACCCGAGCCGAAGGCAGTCGCCCAACCAACTGAGCCACCCAGGCGCCCCTCAAGGAGAATTTTGAAGTTGTTTTTGCTTCAAATCAATCCTTCCCCACATATAGGAAAAAACAAAACAAAACAGTAAGTTAAAAACTTCTAATACTAATAGAAGAAAAGAAAACTTTGTAAGTTTTGGAGAGCATAAGTAATACCGGTCTGCTCTGATATGGAGCTACATGTTCCATAAAGAAACACTGAACAGATTTTATAGTTTGACATATATAACAATACATAAAGTTACATATGCTGACAGATTAGAAATATATAAAGCCTTTACTTACTATATAAGCAGGTTTTCCATGCCCATGAGGGATAATTTATGCCATCTAGGATTTATATAATTTCCTTTTCCTAAAATGTGAAACTGGAAGAGCCCTTAGGAATTATCTAAATCCAGCCTAGATTCTGCAGATGGGAGTTTGGAAGTTTCAGTAGGGAGGTAATGCCCAAGGTCACACACATCTCCAAAGGGATTAAAATGCACAACCTGCTTATTACTTCGCTTTGCATGTAGTGTTTTTCTTTTTCCCTGACCTTAGGCATGGTGTCATACTTTAAAATTAATATTTTAACCTCAATCTTAGATCTCCCTATTTTTTGCAAATAATTCTTGAGTTAAATATCATTCCTCTAATTTTCACAAGACAAAATTAAGTCATTTTTGTTTGTTTTTTGCTTTTCACAACATTTTACCTTTTTGTTCTACTCCACATGCAGTCCTCTTTCAGGTTCCTAGAATTTATAAGAAACCACTCTAATCGTATTGCATATACAAGCTTAAATTCAGTAAAAACTTACTTAAATATTCCCAGTAGTTAGTTATCAAATGATTAAATTGCCTTATATGTCTATTGCTACAATATTTCAGTTTTGAATCCTTTGAAAGGGTCATATGGGAAAGGAGAACAGAGTTAGTGCAGGGTGAATGTTAATTGGTGTGCTGAGAAAACAAAATTAATGATTTTGAATGACACTCAGGTCTTTTTCAGTGTTATGAGAAATTGAACAACATTACAAGAGAATGATACTTAAAAGTTTTTCTCTATGACCTCCCCCATTATTGGCAATTATGCCTAATATTCATAAGTTTGTAATTATACAAGAATAAGTAATTTTTATTGCTAAACAACTTGCTCTACTGACTTTTCAACAGATAAAAGGTAATTTAACATAATTCAGTAGTAAAAAAGCAAGTTACTCTTGTTTTATGTTCACCTTTTATTTGATTAAATCTCACCTCTTTATCTTGATTATTTGGTGTGAGGGCTAAATTACTTCTCAGAATATCTTACTGTCTGCAGAATTGATTACCCTCTCTTAACAAATGTGAGAAACAGCACAGAGATATTTTTTTCCCAGCAAATAATTATTCTCAAAATTTCTCATTATTTACTGTAGCTTTTTCTTTTTTTCTTTTATTCATTTAATATGGTACCTGGTGTACCCTTCATAATTCTTGGTTGAAAGTTAAATTCATCATCACCTTAAGTAAACAAACTATTTAGTAGAAAGATAAAATATGGATATAAAAATTATTGATACAAGTTAACATTTTAAATTCTCTTTTAATTGGTGAGTTTGGATATGAATCCATTTTTTATTGACTCCTGTGTAAATAAATTTTTTTTCCATATATCAATGAAACAGCCACTTCCCTGAGTTATATTAGAATAGTTGGATTTTATATGAAACTGGAGAAAAAATGGTTCTTCTATTACAAATGAAGGACAATTTGTGATTTGGACTTACTGGATAAAACACTTTGATCTATCAGTGCATAATACTTACTCAAATATATCCTCTGTTTTATTCTACTAAACCTATTTTATTTTCATCTTGTCCTGTCTTCACTATGTTCAGGGTAGAATCTCGTATCTGAGTATTGGAAGCTTATAATAGTTTCTTGAGCTCAGAATTGTGCCCTAAACTGAAACTTTGAGAAAAAAAAATTCCCAACATTACTAGCACCTTTTTGTTTCTTTATTTGCTTGTTTGACTGGGGTTTGAGTTCTACAGAATCCCCTCCCCACTCCCTTACCTCCCCCTGGGTAAGAACAGCTCATGTAGCCTGGAAATGCTGAAAGGAGCTGAGGAATCTCTTAATCACTTAAAAAGCATCGCTCTTTCCCTTTCTTCTGATAGTTTTGACAATAAAAATAAATTTAGATACAATAAGTTATTGTGTTACGATTTGAAGATGGGCTGAGGAAAAGAAAAAAATTAAGTTGGAATTCCAGTGAACTTTATCACTACAATTAATAGCAGAGCTGTTAACTGTGTTATCAGACACTATTCTAAATGCTTTCCATGCATCCAGTCTTTTAATCTTCAAAACAAACAAGTGCCATTCTTGTCTCCAGTTTACAGACAAGGAATATAAAGCCTGAACGGGTTACACAGTCAACCAAGGTCAGACAGCTAGTAAGTAGTAGAGTTGAGATTCCAGCCTGCACATCTGGTATCACCATCCGTACTCTTCAACACCGCGCTGTGTTGCTTATGATTGTATGACTCTGAATTAGCCACATTGTTATTTAATAAGTAAAGAATCTCCAAATTTTATGAAGATTAGTTAAAATAACAGCAGACTGAAATCCCTTCCTAGAGATGTTATGTAATTTTGCTATTTCTAGTCCTTACTCTAGGGGAGAAATAGCATAAGATTATTGAAAAACTTATGGCAAATACAGATATTATAGAACAATTATATTTTAATGACAATAACTTTCATCGTCTTTGTGAAAAACCTTTTAAGTGGTTGTATCTGGCCCTGAATTAATTATTTACTTGCTATGTAAGACTTTTACTCTCTTCTTATTAATGGGGAAAATGAATGACAAATATTTGTCAGAAAACAATGAAGGTTAAGGAAACAAACCAACAACAGTACTTGATTTGTAACACATGACAAATTTTTTTTAAAAAAACTATTCTTTAAATTGTAGAAAAAGAATTGGGATAGGACACTCGTGAGATGATGGATTTCTAAGATCAGATAAACCCTTGGAGTTGTAGGTTATGTATATGTGTGTGTGGGGGGGGGTGTTTTAAGCAATCATTGCTTATAGCTTATTTATTTTTGCTTATAACTTATTTTAATAGAATATACATAGGAATACTAATTTAGAGTTTTGAGATAACTTTTGAAAGTATAATTTAGAGTCCAGTTATAGCATTTATTTCTAGCATTTGTAATGTAAACTGTGGTTTAGTTTGATAGAAAAGTTGCCACTTTAGGGGAGGTAGCTCTATATTCCTATTACTTATCAATTTGAAAGTAAGAATTCATTCTCTTTTAAAATGTTCCACAGGTCAATTATCATATGGTTTCACTTATTTGTGGAACATAAGGAATAACATGGAGGACATTAGGAG
This sequence comes from Leptonychotes weddellii, assembly GCF_054177405.1. Lineage (NCBI taxonomy): Eukaryota > Metazoa > Chordata > Mammalia > Carnivora > Phocidae > Leptonychotes > Leptonychotes weddellii. Next base: position 93,338,835 of record NC_138370.1, read on the forward strand.
AAGGAAGGGAAAAATGGGCGGGGGGAACTGGAGGGAGAGATGAACCATGAGAGACTATGGACCTGAGAAACAAACAGGGTTTTAGAGGGGAGGGGGAGGGGGGATTGGTTAGCCCGGTGATAGGTATTAAGGAGGGCACGTACTGCATGGAGCACTGGGTGTTATATGAAAACAATGGATCGTGGATCACTACATCAAAAACTAATGATGTATTGTATGGTGACTAACATAACATAATAAAATTAAAAAAAAAAAAAGAAATTAAAAAAAAAATGTTCCACAGGTAGAAGTATTTGCTGTTTGTATTTGATTTGCATCTGCTTCACAAAAACTACCCCAGATCTAATGAGTTTGCCATAGAGTAATGATTATGTCAGATTATTGTTTGATAGGTTCATTTTGTTGATTATTTAGTTTTAAAAGCTAATAGCCTATGTTGAAGAAAATAGTACATACAGTTATATGACTTGAATTCTTCTCTTATTCTTTCACATTTTGTACGTCTGTAGTAATTTATAATATATTTCCTATGAAATGATAGAAATTATTTGGTAAGATTTTGTTCACACTTTTGAAGTTCAGTAATTTTTATAGTTTATTCTTCAAATATTACTTTCAGCTTTTAGTCCTGAGTTTATTTTGTAGATAGTTCAACCATAGGCTTAGAATAAGAAAAATTTCTATAGCTTACAATGTTAATCACCAAAGTAGATGGCAATAATTTTTATGAGTCTATTATTTTGAAGTATAGGAAATCTTGTCTTTCATTTGTTCTGTCAGAATTTACTTATGAAAATTGGAAACTTAAATTGTGTAAACAGTTCCCCCTATGAGGATATCCTGAAGTATGATTTCCTTAGGTATAAGTGTTTTTGCATATATAGATGAGTTTACATTGGATATTTGTTAAAAAAAAAAACCACGTAACTATGCTTTGTTAATCTATTTTTCACTAAGAGCAGAGCTCTCACTTTCAAATTGAAGTGGTGAAGCCTAGTGTTATATTTTAATTAGCTCCGAAAATATTTTTTTAAAGATTTCATTTATTTATTGGAGAGAGAGAGAGAGAGCATGAGCGGTGGGGAGGGGAAGGGGGAGAGGGAGAAGCAGGCTCCTCCCTGAGCATGGAGCCTGATGCAGGGATCAATCCCAGGACCCTGAGATCATGACCTGAGCTGAAGGCAGATGCTTAACTGACTGAGCCACCCAGGTGCCCCGTCTCTGAAAATATTTCTTAAAAGCTTTTGAAAAATATAATAAAGAAAATACACTGATTTAGTTTCTTTCTACCTATTATTTTTTCTTCTAATTTCTTAAAACAATCATTAGATGAGTCTTTTTAAAATCCACATTTGATTTCAGAATTAAAGAATAATACCAGCCTGGGAAAAGGTAAAATGAAATAAAGATGAGCAAAATAAAAGTATATATAATCTGCAAGTTGTCTTCTATTTCCAGTGATTAGTATTAAGCATTGAATTGAATACTGCTAACTCTTGCAGTTAAAATACTGAAAGATCATTACAACGATGAATGAGCCATAGTCCTTGACCGCAAGTTCACAATTTTGGAGGGCAGATAGTTCTGTGCGCAACTAAAATATAATGTGGTTATGTGCTTTAATGATGCTATATTACTAAGGTGCCATGAGTGCACTAAGGAATAAACTAAGAATTTTAACTGAAATACATTGGGTAATGAAAAGAATTTTTGCCATAAAGAAGTAGGTATTGTATGCAATAGCAGTGTAGAAAGACAAAACAACAAAAAGAAAAAGTCAGTTGTAAAAGTTCATGTTACACTTGAAGAATGATAGAAAATCTGGAATGACTGGAGTATACTGGGTGTGTTGACCATAAAGCTTGATTGGGAATGATAACAGAGAGTCTTGACTTTTCTATGACAAAGTGTTTGATCTATAATCTTTAGAGATGAATTATTAAAGATTTATTTATTTGACTCATATGATTGTATTGGTTTCTTAGAAAAACAATTTTGGCAGTAATAAACATGATTTTTTTGGAGTCGGGAGAAATTTGTGTTGAAAGAGCTTTTGAAAGTCTTTTGAATTAATTTGTATATAAGGCAAATGATGAATTCCTGAACCATGGTAATGGGAACAGAGATGGCAAGAAGGGCAAAGATAATAGAGATATTGTGAGGGTAGAATTAGGAGGTCTTAGGCAGTAGTTAAATTGTGATAAATGAGATAGAAAGTGGTTTCTCTGAGGTTTTTAGTTTGGGTGACTGGAGAGATGTTGATTTTGTTAATAGGGAACAAAGGAGGAGAAGGAAGTTGGGAGAAATTAAAAATTTAGTTGATTTGAGAACATGATGAAAGTATTTTTTTTTTTTAAGATTTATTTATGTAATTGAGAGAGAAGACAAGCAGGAGGGACAGAGGGAGAGGAAGAGAGAATCCCAAGCAGACTCTAACCTGGGCCTCAAACTCACGACCCTGAGATCACGACCTGATCCGAAACCAAGAGTTGGAGGCTTAACCGACTGTGCCACCCAGGCACCCCTAATGAAAGTATTTTTTAAAGATCAGGAAATACCTTTTATGGGGAGTCATAAAAGAAGGATAAAGAAGGAAAAAGAGAAATAGCAAACAATACCCATAAAATGCTGATCATTTACTTTTTGCTAAAAACTTAGCCTTTCCCCATTTGGGCATGCTTCTTCAGGATGGAAGTGGTTGGCAATGATTATGATCGTCCCTCCCAGACCAAGAGAATGTAGCTAGACTTTTGGTTTTGGGTCCTTTTTTTTCATGCAGGAAGTAAAGATAGTAAAGTTGGGTTCTCAAAATATCTTTTTAATAAATAAGATAGTTAACTGCACCAACTGTGGCTGAATGTTTCTAGAGTGTTCCCCCACATTCTGTCAACTAGAGTAAGGCTCACTTTTCACTAATCTCTCATGCCTTAGCCAAACATGTATCTTTTAAATGACTCAGTAACTTGATAATTACTTTAATTAGGATATATCCTATCTGACTTACATGTGGGATACCACATGGAGCTCTAGAGAATGTGAATATGTATTTTGGAGACATTTACATGTAGGAGAGTGAAAGTGGAAAAATGCACACAGCAGTGTATTATGAAGAGGGTCAAAGACAAATGATCACTAATACCTAGTCATGAGGAGCATAAAAATTTTTTAAGACCAATAACAACAATAATTTTATTAGATTATTTTTATTCTGAATGTGCTTTAAAACAAACATATAAAATATATAAAATATTATTCTGGATAATAAAAGGAAGTTACAGTTGGGGACAAAATACTTGGAAGTGTAAAAATAGCAATATAGGCTTCATTTTAGCAATAATAGTTTAAATGTGTTGATCTTAGATAGGCTTATATCAGTTCTTACTCTTACAACTATAAGGAAAGGACCAAGATGATGTTTTCTTAACAGGCTTAATTTTGTTGGAGCTACAATGAAATTACTATATTGAAGATCATATTTTTTCTTCTGCCAGTTGCCATCCCCCAAACAATGTCTTATTTAGAAACTGGTCGTACCAAATATATATTTAAACTTATTTGCTAGGAACTTGACAAGAGCTCTGATAAAACATGGTTTTCAAATGTCATTCTCATACCTATAGATTATTCCAGTGACCTTTTCTTTTGATATTCCTTTTATAAATCTGCCCTTTAAAATTAAATTATATCTCCTGGTCACTTTCTAAGAATACATTCATAATATGGACAAGAGATAAGGCGACTCCCCTTCCCCCACCCTCCAAAGCCAAAGAAAGATTGATTTAAGATAGGTTTTCAACCTTGGGAGATTTGTAGTATTCACTCTTTCCTCTTCCTGAGGACATTTAGCACTATGTGTTTAGGTCATTAGAACTGGAGGTGCCCATCTGGCATCAATTGAATAGAGGCCACAGATGCTACTAACATCCTATAATGGATAAGACAGCACCTCACAATAATGAATTATTTGGTCCAAAATACTAATAGTGCTGAGATTGGGAATCCCTGATTTAAGGTAAGAGCAACAACAATAACAGCAATACAGCAAAGAGCTAGACTTACTTGGTTTAGCTCTGGACCCATGCAATTTTCTTATATATATTTTTAAAAAAGTAGTCAGTATGTCCCCTTAAAAAAAGGACAAGTAAGCAATGATACTTTATAGACTATCCTGTGAACAGAAGTTTCTAAAATATTCCCTTTTAACCAGAGAGTAGAAAAATAAAGAACTAGTTTAAATGTCAGCCATAAATGAGATGAAGTCACAGATTAGAATATTGTTTTTTCCTAAATTATTGGAAAAGGATATTTATATATTTAAAGTTTTTTTTTTTAATTTAAAGCAAGGAGTAAACTATGTAAGTTAATACTGAAGTAAAATGAAGAGACTATTTCCCCAGAATCATAAAAAGAGAAGTAATTTTCTGGGAAATAATTTTATCTTCATTGTGAATCATTTTGATTTTATCCTTTTTGGATCTTGAAACTTGTTCAGGTAAAGATTCTCCTTATCCATAAAATTGCATATTGACACCAAATTTTTCATGTAGTTTGAAATATTTCAGAGACTAGTGGAGCCCAAATATGGACCTTTCTCCATAGATTTCATATTAAAATGGAACAAACCTTATTTTGAAGAAATATAGTAAAATGGTCTCTTAATCTTAAATGTGACTCTCATGTTAGTCTTAATGACCTTGTAATTCACATAAAAAGATTTACAAATTTCTCTCCACTTCAACTTCTGTCTTATTAAAGTGTGCATTTTGGATTGGTGATGTAGCCTGACTGTAGGAGGGAGAAATACCACCCAGCTCACTTGGTATTTAAACTGCTGGACTGGGGCACCTGGGTGGCTCAGTGAGTTAAGCATCTGCCGTCAGCTCAGGTCATGATCCCGGGGTCCTGGGATCAAGCCCCACATGGGGCTTCCTGCTCAGTGGGGAGCCTGCTTCTCCCTCTCCCTCTGCCCTCCCCCTGTTTGGGTTTTCTCTCTCTCTCTCTCTCTCGCTCCCGCTCTCTCTTTCAAATAAACAAATAAATAAAATCTTAAAAAAAAAACCAACAAAACTGCTGGACAGAAACTGAACTAAACTAGTCTTAACATTTATTTATGCCTCTACATTACTAACATACACCCCACCCAAAGAATTTGTTAAGAAAATGAATAATGTAAGATTTTGGATATGTATCTAGTGTAGAGAATAAACTGCTTTTGAGACAATTTAGAAGTATCTAATTAAGGTGAAGCATAGAAATTGCATTGTAAGCAGAAGTTTACCTGGCATAGACTGGTGCTGACATATGCTAATTATAATCTTTAAAAATCCGTTTATTCGAATGCCTGGGTGGTTCAGTCAGTTAAGCATCTGACTCTTGATTTCAGCTCAGGTCATGATCTCAGGGTGGTGGGATTGAGCCCCACATTGGCCTCCATACTGGGCATGGAGCCTGCTTAAGATTCTCTCCCTCTCCTTTTCCGTCTCCCACCCCTGCCAAGAAATCTGTTTATTAAAACACATTTTATTAGGCAATTTTGGCAAGCCTGATTTCTTCTTTCACATGCTAAAGGGTAGTAAAATTTAGGTAAATAAAATAGATCATTTAATCTTTTAACTAATTTTGACAGATCTTCTCCCCAATTAATTCAAATCAGTGATGTGTTAATGTAACAGTTGCAAAGCATCTCCCAATAAAATGAAAAAAAAGTTGTAACTCTCTCCCAAGGTTTTTCCAAAAACTAGAAAATGTTATTTTGGTGAAGGGGCATATTTATGTTGTAGTTACTTGTTTTTAATTTGGGAACATTTTAATGTTTAGTGAAGTGGCAGTATCCCACTTACTTTTTACAGGATTCCTCTGGTCACTGTGAGTCTGACCCTGTCTCTCCTCCACCCAGAAGCTGCTCAGTGGTTTCCTACTTCACTCAGGAGACAAGTCCTAGAGCCCTCAAAATGGCCTGAGGCCTTATACAAGAATCACCTGCCCCTTTAACTCCCTGGTCTTAGCTCTTCTTCTCTCCCTCTCACTTCTCTGCCTCAGCCCCTCTGGGCTCCTCGAGGGTTCCTGAGCTGTACCCTGTGTTCCTTCTGAGGGCACCGGTCCGCCCCCTCCCCCACAGGGATGCTGGCTCGCTTCCTTTAGGCTACTGCTCAACTATTACCTCATCCAGGAGGCTTTCCCTGACAGCACTGGCAGAAAAAAGCAGCCTTCCTCCCCGACGCCCACCATGCACTCCCTATCTTCCTTCCTTGCTTTGTTTTTTCTCTGTAGGCTTTATCATGATACTGAATATTTACTTGTTGATTGATTTTCTATCCATTAGCATGTAAACCCCAATGAAGGCAGGGACTTTGCTTATTAATTGTATCCCCTGTACTTAAAATAGTGTTTGACTTAGAGTCTGTGCCCAATAAATAAATGTTGCAGGCATTAAACAATGCATGGTAAACAATAAACATATTTTTATTAAGTGTAGATAATTTGAAGGGGAACAAACTCTTCTATTAATATAATTGGAAAAAAATATAGACTAACTTATGACACAGCTGTCTTACTCAAGCAGAGGGTTCGTCAATAGAACTTTGGTTTTCCTTTGGCTAAAATGAGTATCAGTGGGTTAGGGCAAGCCCATACCTAAACAAAGATTACAAAAACAGGAGCGCAAACATACAGCTTCTACCTGGTTTGGAAGATCAACAGACCATGTGAATTAGCATACCTCCTTTTACTGCCTGGTCTTCCTGAACAACCCTTATCACTTAGTCTGAAATTCCCATCCTACTGGCTGGAATCTTGGCCCAGACCCTTCCTGGTGATCTTTGACATATTTCCCATGCAACCTGGGGCCATCTGAGTCCTCTTTGTTGAGTGTCAGGGTCACTGTTTCTTTTACCCGGCCGATACCTAAAACTGCCAGCGTCTTCCCCACCGTGGGGGCATTTTAGTGATACCCGGGGAGCAGAACTGTACTATCAGTAAGTGTCACCAGTTTTCTTTTTCTCTTGCCAGATCATCTACTGATTTGGTTAGTGAACCTGTCTTAGACATTTATGGGGTAGTCCTTAGTTTGCTCCACACTTCAAAGCCAATGAATGCCTACTGTTTAGATGAAATTACCAAACTTTTGAATAAAGAAAGAGGGTTGGTTGTCAGTGTAACTTCTGCTTTTACAATAGGCTTGTCCTGTCCTCACTGATTCTTTTAAAGGCTCCCTAGGAGCCTTGCTCTGCAGCAACGATTGGTGAACTTTTTCTGTAAAGCCCCCAACAGTAAGTATTTTAGGTTTTGCAAGCCATGCCATCTCTTGTCCTTATTTTCAATTTTGCCGTTGTAGTGTGGAGCAGCCACACACTTCGTAAATGAGCTCCTAAATAGTTGCGGCCCATCTCTTTTGCCTCACCAGCCAACTACCACACCTGCCTAACCTACAAATGTTAAATTCAGTTTACAACTTGAGCTGGTATCACTCAAAGCTTACCGTTTCTTTTTTACTTGAAAATTGATTTTCTGTTTCAGATTACGTCTGAATTTACATATCCATGTGCTATTTCCAAAATAACTTTGAGCCCTGACTTTTTCTCATACTTTTAAACTTTTGCCTTATATAAAATCTAGGCCAGGTTTGTCCTCATTTGGCAGATGTGCTGCTCTCTAAGCCATGAATCTGACAGGGTGTTATCTTTTCTGTTTATTCTGATATTGTTGAGGTATTTTTTCTTTTTGTATCTAATCGTGCCCCCTGTCCTTCCCAAAACATCCTGAGTCTACCAGGGTCTGTACCTCTTATGAATGGCCTCAGTTGAGAATTTGCCTTTGTTAATAACACAGAACCATTCTGACGACAATAGGTATAAATTAGAATGAACTAATTTTGATGTAATAGAGGATCCTTCCAGTGAGAGTAAAGAAGAGAACATACTGTATTTATCTTCATTTGCAAATATCTCATGAGGAAATCCCTGTATTCTTTAAATATATTTACACTTTCGGAGCTGACCTGGATCCCCGTAAATATTCTTCCTCGTTTAACCAGAATGGGGCAGTGTAGTGTGAGCCCTGTTGGGTAACCTGATATTGCTCAGACAGGGCAATACCCTTTTGTCTCCATTTCAAACATCTTGGCACCTCAGATATAACAGAAATATCCCCTGATGAGAGAAATGAGCAAACCACATCTAGGCACAGAGCCATTTTAGTAGGTTATCAAGATGGTCAGTGGAAGGCAAGGCTGCTGGTTTCCACTGCTAAGCCTGGGAAATACTGACCCACTCTCACTCACTTATTTGTGTATAGATGTAGACTGTGAGCTGCCAGCCATTGTGAGCAATTCTTACTTTGTGTCGACAGCTTATCAGAATTCCCTGGTTTCAAAAGACCATTAATACAGTCCCAGACTCTGTCCTACTGCTGGTAATTGATACTGCTGACATAGCTCTTGTTTTTTGACTTCTTCTTTCTGGGCTCTGGACCATTGATTCTACACACTTGAAGTCTGGGCTCATGAGCCCCCATGTGTGACTTTGCAGACAGCCCTATTTGTGACCTGAACTTGTGATAGCTGCCTCTGGCCTTGACCTTCCATCCTCCCAACTTTCCACACCATCCCCTGCTTCTGTCTCTGTACGTTAATGCTACTGCTCTTGCTACCTGACTTACCTCTGATATCGTGGAAGACAAAATTATTCCATTCCATTCAAAGTCACCTTTTTTTAGACCTATATTTGAATAGATATAGACGGAAGAAATACAACTGGTCTTCTGAGAAAGATTTTCACTTCAGGGGATTTATTTATTTGATTGTCTAATTTCTAATCCTTTAGTTATAGAAAAGATAATTCCTGCTATACCTAATATAATTTGATTATAGATCTATTTATAAATGATTTTGTAATCTGCTTGGGTGTTCTGTTTTTCTTGTTCTTATTTTAAAATTGTAGTATGTCTTTTATTTTGCATTTTTTTAGGTTCTTATTTAAATTCCAGTTAACATACAGTGTAATGTTGGTTTGAAGTGTAGAAGTTAGTGATTCATCAGTTCCATATATCAGCCAGTGCTCATCACAAGTGCTGTCCTTAATCCCCATCACCTATTTCATCCATCCCCCACCTTCTTATTTTTTTTTAAAGATTTTATTTATTTATTCATAAGAGAGAGAGAGAGAGGCAGAGGCAGAGGGAGAAGCAGGCTCCCCGCCTAGCAGGGAGCCCGATGCGGGACTCGATCCCAGGATCCTGGGATCATGACCTGAGCCGAAGGCAGACACTTAACCATCTGAGCCACCCAGGCGCCCCTCCCATTCACATTTTTAACCTTATCCTTATGTTTATTTTGCAAACTGAAACCCATTGTCTAAATACTTACCATAATTATCATATTTAATTTTCCTAACAACTACTCTACAGGTATTATCCTCTCCATTTTTTGATTCAATTCAATAGATATTGAGCACCTGCTATGTACCCTGTACGTATGAAGAAGCTCAGTCTTAAAGAGATTAATTAATTTGCCTGAGGTGACTTCATTTATGAAGGGTGGAACCAAGATTCAAATACATTTGTTTGATTCCAGAGTTCACATTTCTATTATACAAGCCTTCTGTTCTTTACTTCCTCTTCTGCTCAAAGCTATGTGAGCTCTTTGTGCAGTTACATTACTTTTTATTTAAATAAAGCCCTAGGATATGGCCTACATGGCACCAAATATTGTTGACATGTAAGGGGCTTCCTACTTGTGCAGGAAGTTAGAGCATTTGCACATGAAAATACTCAACAGTTTAAAAGTGCATGCGGTTAAGTGCCCAAATTAGATATATAGAGGAGAGAGTCTCATGTTGTCTGTGGAATGTTTTATGCAGGATATTGGGCAGATTTGAATATCTCTAAGGACAAGATTTAAGGAGGGAACAATGTTTTTGCCAAACCATAGAAGTTGAAAAGAGTCCTTTCTAAGGATAATACTGGGTAATCATCCTTCTACATTTAAAAAAATTATTTAAACAATCAGTTATTTAAGTAGTTCCTCCCCATTTCCTTCTCACTGAACAGTTGTTTGTTTGCTTTTTTAAAGAAGCACTCTGTTTCCATTTCCTCAGCTTCTGCATTCAGGCTTCTTCTCTTATGTTACATTACAGTGAAACTGCTCTCCTCATGATTAGCAATCACCTCCTTATTATTAAGTTCAGTGAATCCTTTTAGGTTCTGGTCGTACTTGATCTCTCTATAGTTGCAAGTGTGAGGCACCTGCTTTGGCTTTTGTAACACATCGTGTATTCTAGATTTCTTCTTTGTCTCTAACAACTTATTTTCAATCTTCCTGAGTTCTTCTTCCTTTGCCTATCTCTTAAATCTACCCAGAGCATCTCATTCCTATGCTATTTACCCCCAAACCTATTTTTTACCCGTTTAATATTTCTGTCCAGATGTGTTTCCTACTACCTACTGGAATATTTTCTTGAATGCCGTATTGGTACCTTAATAGTAATACCATTCATAAAATTGGCCTCCTTTTCCACTGCTGCCCCACCTGACCCCCACCCAAACCTGCTCCTCTGCTTGTGTTCCTTGCCTTACCTTCTAGCCTTGCCTAAGCCGGGAACCTGGTATCATCCTGCCCACCTCTCTTTCCCTTGCCAACTTATATGATTACTTAGCAATTCCTCTCATTTAACTTCCTAAATGACTTTTAAATCTGTTGCCTCCTCTTTACCCACATATCCTAGGATAGGCTCTAATAAACCTTTCCTCTTCTCAACTCTTTACTTGGCTTCTAAGAAAGGGGGCTTTTAAGAATGCAGATGAGATCTGTCACTCCTCTCCTTAAAATCCTTCCCGGGTTCTCTAGCTCCTCAGGTTAAATTCTAAAATCCCAACTTTGCAAAATCTTTTACATTTCAGTTCCCTTAATTGTTCTCTACTCTTCAGCCATATAGGCCACACCCTCCTTCCCCCTCCACCCCCCAGTCTCTAAGTTTTCCATCTTTTCTTGATGCCTTTTTATTTATGTTGCTTTTGTGGGAAATTGCTCCCCCACCTGCTACCCCCAAGCATGATAATCTTTTTTTTTTTTTTTTTTTTTAGGCCTTATCTCTGACATCAACCCTCTGCCATCCTTGACACCTGTAATGGGTAGTCTGGGGAAGGTTTTCAGTGTACAAAGGTGTCTAGCTGAAGTGCTGCCTTTTTAAAATTTCACAGAGGTGCTGTGCAGGCTAGGAGCTGCTCTTGTACATTACCTATTTACATATGCCTATTCCCCCCAGACTTAGTTCATTGGCTTTAGGGACCTCATTGACATTTTACCTTCAGGGCCTAGCACGTAAGTTGCCATTAAGTCTAGCACAAACTATGGCATAATAATCATGTCTGTTTATATTGCTTTCACAATTTACTGTGCATTTTTATATTTATTATTTTTGTCTGATTCACAGTGAGCCTAGGTCACTAGCTACCTGGGAAGGAGAGGAAGTAGATGAAAATGTTACCTTTTACTTCAGATGGGAAGCTCTGCCCTTACCACGTTGTCCCCCTAACAGGGCACTTTGGATTGTCCCTATGTTTGTCTGAGTCATTCCTTTCCTGTTGGCTGGATCAAATTGGGGGCAGATCTGGGGAATACATACACACACACACATACACAGGCACACAAATACATATACACGTGTGTGTGTGTGTGTGTGTATGTTAAAGATTTATTTATTTATTTGAGAGAGCACGCAGGAGTGGAGAGAGGGGCAGGGAGAGAGCGAATCTCAAGCCGATTCCGTGTTGAGTGCGGAGCCCAGCATGGGGCTCCATCTCATGACCCTGAGATCATGACTTGAGCCGAAACCAAGAGCTGGATGCTTAACTGAGCCACCTAGGTGGCCCAGATCTGGAGAGTATTTAAATAGGCCCTTCTCTAGAGTTGCTTGAACAGAAGCTGGATAGGAGCATAACCGTGGTGAGTTTGCTTTTTAGAAGCAGGTATCTGCTTAGTGAGGGTGAAATTCTATTTTTCTAAATCTCTCTTTGCTAAGGCCATAAACTGATCCAATTGCCTCCCACCTCTGTTTTCCTAAAAGTACACCTGGCAGAACTGAGAGAACATTGTATCCTGCTCCTTGTAAGTATCTAACCTTTCCCCCTAAGGAGATATCCCCAGTAGGAATCACAGCTTAGAAAAGAGGACACTTCTTGCCTGGTACTCTCATCCTCACGCTGTTTTCTCCAAACACCTACCTCGTTTTTCTTCTTGTGCTATTCGTTCTCACTCTTGCTCTCATACTGTCTCTCCTTTCTGTTTTTTTCTCTCTGTCTCCCTCCCTCCCTTTCTCTCTTTCTCTCTTTCACACACACACACACACACACACCCACACCCACGTACACACACACACACACACACACACACCCCTAATTGGAGCTGTTCTCTGTGTTTCTGTTCAGCTCTGTAGTTTTCAGCCTCCTCTTCCCAGTCAGGCTTCCCTTTTCTTCATCTGAATTTCTTTACATTGTGTCCATGCAAATGTACAGAATTATTTGCGGACACTACTAGCTCATACCTTCTGCTTAGAGGATTCGGAAGTTAGGGTGACTGGTGGGTCAGGCTCTTCAGCTACAAATCAGGAGGCACCAAGAAGTGAATGCATAAAACCAGATTTGGGAGAGGGAGGATAACGAGCTGTACATCCAGTTAAGGGCGCACAGGCTGGCATAGAACCTTAGGGAACCAGTTCAGAGACTCAGAGTCCTTGCCTGAAATTTTAAAATTGATTGTTATTTCAAGAGCATTTCAACTCTTATTTGCCTAGTCAGCCAGGGCCTACACAGTAGAGGCCTACAAACCAACCTACAGGTAAAAAACTTACACTTTTGTAGTTTCTGAAAAAAACATTCAGATTATATCTTACTGGATAGATATTTTATAGCTATTTGTGTCCAAGTTTTATATCAGAGTAAATGGTAAAAACCAAAACAAAAGAATGCATTTAGCTTCTTGAATGAGGATTTCTGAAACCAAACACGAATGAAACCAAAGGAAGAAAGATAAGGGCTCATAAGTATATGAAACTTGCTAATGGGACTTAAAATAACTCCCTTTTATGCTTTACCCTCACTCAACTTTCTTATCCTGCTTGATATATTTTATGTTATTTTGAAAAACAAAATTGAGGGTATGCTCCATTTTGGATGTGGAACTATTTTGAAAATTATAGGAAGATCATTGCAGGTTTAGAATTGCGCTTGGCCTTCAAAATCAGCCTTAGTCATTTATTCCTCCATTTAGCAAATACTTGTTGAATATTTGTCATGTTATTTACTCTTACAGGTACTTGTGATATGGCAGTGAACAAAGCTGATAAAATTTCTAGGCCGTATTCTGCTGATAGTCTGGGGGCAGGGGCCAATGATAAACAAATTGTAATAAGGGAGCCAAACCCAGAAGAATGTGAGAACAGACTTTGCAATATCCGAGGAGGAACGAGCCTTGCAGGGCTAGTGAGCTGGGAGCTTGACATGAGGTCATGAGAGGAGGACCCTCAGGATGGGATGGACTAGTGCCCTTATATGAAGAGGAAGAGAGACTAGAGTGCTGCCTGCCCCCCTTGATATGAGGACACATTGAGAGGGCTGACCTCTGCAAGCCAGGAAAAGAATTCTCACCAGGAACCAAATATGCCAGCATCTTGATCTAGAATTTCCCAGTCTCTAGAGCTATGAGAAATAAACGTGGGTTGTTTGAGCCACCCATATCTGGGGTATTTTGTTATGACAGCCCAAGCTAAGATTAGAAGGTTTTGGAAAGTTCTAGGAGAAAAGTGAACTGATCTGCTTCTGTTTTAAGAGGATTACCATAGCTATTATGTTGCTGTAAGCCTGCAAGGGCAAAGCAGAGCCTGGGAGACCAGTTAGGGGACAGTTACTGGGATTGGTGTCTTGAGTCAGAGCAACAGTAGTGGAGAGAGGGGGCACCACGGTTAGATTCAGGATGTGTTTTGAAGGTGGAACTGAGTTTATTGTGGTTTGGTTGTCAAAGACAGAGGGGACTCAAAGATAAATTTTGAGAAACTGGCAGGATAGAGTTGCCCCAGGTGGAGATGGGCATGGCTAGGGGTGGGGTTATGTTGGAAGAGTAGAGGCTTCCTTACACATGAAGTTAAAATGCCAAATGAACCTTCAGATGGAGATGTCATATAAGTCATTGCATATGAGTCTGCAGTTCGGTGGGTTCAGAGCTGGAGATTAAAAATCAGGAGTTGAGAGCAACCAGGAATGATATTTAAAATATTTAACAACTAGTATGGCTTGAGTACCAACCAGCCAGGCAGGATAGCTGCCTTAACAACAGGCATGGCTGTATAGCTCCCTATCAGCAGGATATACAACATACATCACATTTGCTAACCATCCCTTCTCACTTATTACAGATAAACTATAAACTTAACAGATAAACCATCATTGTAGATTTCCTGTAAAACCCAAAAAGGTACGACCTAGAAAGGATAAGCACAATTACATTCTCATTTTTCCTCTTCCTGATTCACATTATGCCCACTCTATTTTCCCTTAGGGGTTAAAAGAAGTACTTAACATAGTAACATATTTTTAAAGACTACTTTGAAAGTACTGGCTTTCAAGTACAACAGACCTGTTTTGGAGTCCTGGATCTTTGTACAACTTATATTTATAGAAACAAGTTATTTTTCCTTCCTTTTTCTGAAAAAATCTGTAAAATTGAAAAGATCATCACCTCACTGTGTAATGAGGTTTCGAAATTCAATATGTAAAAAACCTATCATAGTGCCCAATATTTGTGGTGTAATTCCCTACCTAATTAATAAGATTTTAGATATTGAAAGGATCTTACTTTCTCTTGTGTTTTTACTTTTTTAATTTAAATTCAGTTAATTAACATATAATGTATTATTGGTTTCAGAGGTAGAGGTCAGTGATTCATCAGTCTTGTATAATACCCAGTGCTCAGTACATCACGTGCCCTCCTTAATGTCTGTCACCCAGTTACTCCATCCCCCACTTCCCTCCCCTCCAGCAACCCTCAGTTTGTTTCCTATGATTAAGAGTCTTTAATGGTTTGTCACCCTCTCTGGTTTCATCTTCTTTTATTTTTTTCCTCCCTTCCCCTATGATCCTCTGTTTTGTTTCTTAAATTACACATATGAGTGAGATCATATGATAATTTTCTTTCTCTGATTGAATTATTTCTCTTAGCATAATACCCTGTAGTTCCATCCACCTCATTGCAAGGGGCAGGATTTCATTTTTTTTTTGATGGCTGAGTAGTATTCCATTGTATATATATATACCACATTGTCTTTATCCATTCATCTGTTGATGGACATCCAGGCTCTTTCCATAGTTTGGCTATTGTGCACATTGCTGCTATAAACATTGGGGTGCAGGTGCCCCTTCAGATCACTACATTTGTGTCTTTGAGGTAAATACCTAGTAGTGCAATTGCTGGGTTGTAGGGTAGTTTCAACTTAACTTTTTGAGGAACCCCCATACTGTTTTCCAGAGTGGCTGCACCAGCTTGCATTCCCACCAACAGTGTAAGAGGGTTCGCCTTTCTCCACATCCTTGCCAACATCTGTTGTTTCCTGACTTGTTAATTTTAGCCATTCTGACTGGTGTGAAGTGGTATCTCATTGTGGTCTTGATTTATATATTCCTGATGACAAATGATGTTGAGCATTTTTTCATGTGTCTCTTGGCCATTTGTATGTCTTCTTTGGAGAAATGTGTCTTTTCTTACCTTCTGCCAATTTCTTGATTGGATTATTTGTTCTTTGGGTGTTGAGTTTGGTAAGTTCTTTATAGATTTTGGATACTAGCCCTTTATCTGATATGTCATTTGCAAATATCTTCTCAGTTGTCTTTGGTTTTGTCAACACTTTCCTTTGCTGTGCAAAAGCTTTTTATCTTAATGAAGTCTCAGTAGTTCCTTTTTGCCTTTGCTTCCCTTGCCTTTGGAGATGTGTCTAGTAAGAAGTTGCTGCCTGTGTTCTTCTCTAAGATTTTGATGGATTCCTGTCTCACATTTAGGTCTTTCATCCATTTTGAGTCTATTTTTGTGTGTGGTATAAGGAAATGGTCCACTTTCATTTTTCTGCTTGTGGCTGTCCAATTTTCCCAACACCATTTGTTGAAGACACTGTTTTTTTTTTTTTTCAAATGGATATTCTTTCCTGCCTTGTCAAAGATTAGTTGACCATAAAGTTGAGGTCCATTGCTGGTTTCTCTGTTCTGTTCTACTGATTTGTGTGTCTGTTTTTGTGCCAGTACCATACTGTCTTGATGATGACAGCTTTGTAATACAGCGTGAAGTCTGGAATTGTGATGTCACCAGCTTTGCTTTTCTTTTTCAACATTCCTCTGGCTATGCGGGGTCTTTTCTATACAAATTTTAGGATTATTTGTTACAGCTCTGTGAAAAAAATTGATGGTATTTTGATAGGGATTGCATTGAATGTGTAGATTGCTCTAGGTAACATAGACATTTTAACAATATTTGTTCTTCCAATCCATGAGCATGGAACATTTTTCCATTTTTTTGTCTTTTTCTCAATTTCTTTCATGAGTGTTCTATAGTTTTCTGAATACAGATCCTTTGCCTCTTTGGTTAGATTTATTCCTAGGTATCTTATGGTTTTGGTGCAATTGTAAATGGAATCGACTCCTTAATTTCTCTTTTTTCTGTCTCATTGTTAATATATAGAAATGCAACTGATTTCTGTGCATTGATTTTATGTTCTGCCACTTTGCTGAATTCCTGTATGAGTTCTAGCAATTTTGGGGTAGAGTCTTTTGGGTTTTCCACACAGAGTATCATGTCATCTGCAGAGAGAGTTTGACTTCTTCTTTGCCAATTTGGATGCCTTTTATTTCTTTTTGTTGTCTGATTACTGACGCTAAGTCTTTTAGTAGTATCTTGAATAGCAATGGTGAAAGTGGACATCCCTGCCATGTTTCTGACCTTAAGGGAAAAACTCTCAGTTTTCCCCACTGAGAATTATATTCACTGTGGGCTTTTCATAGATGGCTTTTATGATATTGAGGTATGTTCCCTCTATCCCTACACTGTGAAGAGTTTTAATCAAGAAAGGATGCTGTACTTTGTCAAATGCTTTTTCTGCATCTGTTGAGAGTATCATATGATTCTTGTCCTTTCTTTTATTTATGTAGTGTATCACATTGATTTGCAGATGTTGAGTGACCCTTGCAGCCTAGGAATAAATCCCACTTGGTTGCGGTGAATAATCCTTACAATGTACTGTTGGATCCTCTTGGCTAGTATTTTGGGGAGAATTTTGCCATCCATGTTCATCTGGGATATTGGTCTGAAATTCTCCTTTTTGGTGGGGTCTTTGTCTGGTTTTGGGATCAAGGTAATGCTGGCCTCATAGAAAGAGTTGGGAAGTTTTCCTTCCATTTCTATTTTTTTGGAACAGTTTCAGAAGAACAGGTATTAATTCCTCTTTAAATGTTTGGTAGAATTTCCCTGGGAAGCCATCTGGCCCTGGGCTCTTGTTTGTTGGGAGGTTTTTGATTACTGCTTCAATTTCCTTGCTGGTTATGGGTCTGTTGAGGTTTTCTATTTCTTCCTGTTTCAGTTTTGGTAGTTGATACATCTCTAGGAATGTATCCATTTCTTCCAGATTATCTAATTTGCTATTATATAGTTGCTCATAATATATTCTTATAATTGTTTGCATTTCTTCAGTGTTGGTTATGATCTCTTTCATTCATGATTTTATTTATGTTGGTCCTTTCTCTTTTCTTTTTGATAAGTCTGGACAGGGGTTTATCATTCTTATTAATTCTTTCAAAGAACCAGCTTCTAGTTTGGTTGATCTGTTCTACTGTTCTTTTGGTTTCTGTTTCATTGATTTCTGCTCTAATCTTTATTATTTCTCTTCTCCTGCTGGGTTTAGGCTTTATTTGCTGTTCTTTCTCCAGCTTCTTTAGGTATAAGTTTAGGTGTATTTGAGACCTTTCTTGTTTCTTGAGAAAGGCTTGTATTGCTATGTATTTCCCTCATAGGACTGCCTTTGCTGCATCCCAAAGGTTTTGAGCAGTTGTGTTTTTATTTTCATTTGTTTCCATGAATTTTTTTAATTCTTCTTTAGTTTCCTGGTTGACCCATTCATTCTTTAATAGGGTGTTCTTTATCATCCATGTATTTGAGTTCTTTCCAAATTTCCTCTTGTGATTGAGTTCTAGTTTCAAAGCATTGTCATCTGAAAATATGCAGGGAATGATCCCAATCTTTTAGTACCGGTTGAGACCTGATTTGTGACCCAGCTATTCTGAAGAATGTTCCATGTGCACTCAACAAGAATGTGTATTCTTTTGTTTTAGGATGGAATGTTCTGAATACATCTGTGAAGTCCATCTGGTCCAGTGTGTCCTTTAGAGCCTGAGTTTTGTTGTTGATCTTCTGCTTAGATGATCTGTCTGTTGCAATATTGTATTACTATCGATGTGTTTCTTTAATTTTGTTATTAATTGGTTTATATAATTGGCTGCTCCCATGTTAGGGGCATAAATATTTACAATTGTTAGATCTTCTTGTTGGATAGACCCTTTAATTATGATATAGTGTCCTTCCTCATCTCTTATTACAGCCTCTGGTTTAAAATCTAATTTGTCTGATATAAGGATTGCCACCCAGCTTTCTTTTGGTATCCATTAGCATGATAAATGGTTTTCCACTCCCTCACTTCAAATCTGGAGGTGTCTTTGGGTCTAAAGTGAGTCTCTTGCAGACCACATATTTTTGGGTCTTGCTTTTTTTATCCAGTCTGATACCCTGTGTCTTTTGATTGGGGCATTTAACCCATTTACATTCAGAGTAACTTTTGAAGGATATGAATTTAATACCATTGTATTACCTGTAAAGTCACTGTTGCTGTATATTGTCTCTGTTCCTTTTTGGTCTGTGTTACTTCTGGTCTCTCTCTTTGCTTAAAAGATCCCTTTTAATATTTCTTGTAGGGTTGGTTTGATGATCACAAATTCTATTAGTTTCTGTTTGTCCTGGAAGCTTTTTATCACTGCATCTATTTTGAATGACATCCTAGGATAAAATATTCTTGGTTGTGTATTTTTCTCATTTAGCACCCTGAATATATCGTGCCAGTCCTTTCCAGCCTGCCATGTCTCTGTGGATAGGCCTGCTGCCAATTTAATGTTTCTACCCTTGTAGGTTACAGACCGCTTGTCCCTGAGCTGCTTTCAGGATTTTCTCTTTGCCTCTGAGATTTGCAAATTTCACTATTATGTTGGGGGGTTGACCTTTTTTTATTGATTTTTGAGGGGTGTTCTCTGTGCCTCCAGGACTTGGATGCCTGTTTCTTTCCCCAGATTAGGGAAGTTCTCTGCTATAATTTGCTCCAAAATACCTTCTGCCCCTCTCTCTCTTTCCTCTTCTTCTGGGCTCCCAATTATTCTAGTAATGTTTTGCTATATGGTATCACTTATCTCTCACATTCTCTCCTTGTGATTCAGTAATTGTTTATCTCTTTCTCTCAGCTTCTTTATTCTCCATCATTTTGTCTTCCATATCACTAATTCTTTCTTCTGCCTCATTTATCCTAGCGGTTAGAGCCTCCATTTTTTTATTGCATCTCATTGATAGACTTTTTGATTTTGACTTGGTTAGATTTTAGTTCTTTTATTTCTCCAGAAAGGGATTCTCTAGTGTCTTCTATGCTTTTTCAAGCCCAGCTAGTATCTTTATAATAGTTATTCTGAACTCTAGTTCCAAGATCTTACTTATGTTGATAGTGATTCAGTCCTGGCAGTCAGTACTGCCTCTTGTTCTCTTTTTTCAAGTGAGTTTTCCATCTTTTCATTCTTTCCAGAGAGGATAGCTGATTGAGAGAACAGAATACTAAAATGGCAACAATGACCCCAGAGAAATATACACTAAACAAATCAGAAGGGCCTGAGACTGGAAAAAAGTTTTTTTAAAAAAAGAACAAAAGAGAGAGTATAATCAGACACCTGAATAACATAGAGCAGTACACTGGATCCTGTGTGTATTTTGGTCTGTTTGTCAAAAAATTCGATCCCAAAATTGTAAAGAAAAACTTATATATGTACAAAAATAAAAATAAATACAATGAAAGGATAGAATGTAACTGTAAAAATGAAAATTAAAAGACAAAAAACAAAGGGAAACAAAAAACAGCAACAAAAAAGGAAGGGATATAAACAGGTGAACAGAACAGAGCAATTCACTATATCCTGAGTGTATTTTGGCTGGTGTGTTAGTAGAAACTACATCTCAAAATTGTAAGGAAAGAAAAACATATAGCTACCAAAATAAAATTAAATACAGTGAAAGGAAAGAATGTAACTGTAAAGATGAAAATTAAAAACTTTAATAAAACAAAACAAAACAAACAAAAAAGAGAATATGATCAGACAGATGAATAGAACAGAGCCATACACTAGATTTTGGGTGTATTTTGGTCTGTTAGAAGAAGCTGCATTGCAAAATTGTAAAGAAAGAAAAATATATATACACAAAAATAAAATAAATACAATGAAGGAAGAGAATATAACTGTAAAAATGAAAAGAAAAAAAATTTAAGAAAAGAGTTGATAAAATAAACTGGTTGAAAAAGGAAAGAGAAAAAAATAAATTAAAATTGAAAGACTAAAGAATCATGGGAAAGAAACCAGCAATTCTATGTACTGTATTCCCCTGGCGCTGGAGTTTTGCAGTTCTTATTGATCAGTAAACTTGGTCTTGGCTTGATGTTCTTGCTGATCTTCTGGGGGAGTGGCCTGTTTTGATTCTTGAGTGTATTTTTTCCAGGTGGAATTTCACCACCCTTGCCAGGGGGCCAGGCTAAGTAATCTGTTCCAGTTTGGTGTATGTGGCTTTTGTTCCCTGAAGGGTTTCCAAGCAGCTTTAGAGGATGAGAATGACAATGGTGCCCTCCCAACCTCTGGCCCTGGAGCCAGAAGCTCGAGCCCCACTCCTCAGTGAGCTCTCAGAGAAAAGCAGTCAATCACTCTTGTCTCCCTGGTCTCCGGCCACATTCTGTGCTCACCCAGTCTGTGACCAAGCATTTCTGTCTCTGGCACAAGACCCTGCTTTGAGTCTCCAAACCCTGCAGACTCCTTTGGTGCATATCTGTGCCACTCCTCTGGGGGAGGAAGGAGGGTCCCACTGGTTCTGCCACTTGTTGGGCCCCTGCTCAGAGAGCAGTCACCTGACTGTGCTACAGTTCAAGGTTTATGGCAACCCCAGTCCTGGGCTCACTGCAGCCAGCTTTCCCACTCTGATGCCTGGGAACTCTGCTGCACTCAGTCACGCCTGGTCTTCCTGTGACCCCGAGGATCCTGAGATCACACTATCTCACATAGGATTCTGCCCTGCTTCACCACCTGAGCACCTTTCAGGCCAGGACATCCCTCACCAGAGCAGACTTCTAAAAGTTCTGATTTTGTGCTCCACTGCTATATCACTTTCCGGTAGCCAGCTTACAGAGGCTCCCTCCCCGCTTCCTTTATCTTCCCATTTAGCACCTCAGATTCACTTCTCTGCATCTCCTACCTTGCAGAAAGTGGTCGTTTTTCTATGTGTAGAGTTGCACCTATTCTTTTCTTAGATCTCCGGTTGAATTTGCAGGTGTTCAGGATGATTTGATAGCTATCTAGCTGAATTCCTGGGGCCAGACGAAACTAAGGTTTCCTACTCCTCCACCATCTTGGACTCCTCTCTTTTGTTTTTAATAATAGTCTAACTGTTATAGTAATATTCATGCCACCTAAATTGGATTAAGAATGTAATCTGCATTCAGAAATCTTTGGGCTTAGATTTATGCATACCAAGAGGAAATATAAGTGGTTATCAAAGGAAAGACCTTGATTTTGATTAGTTCTTTCTTACAAGTCAGACTTGGAAAATCCACCAGAAAGTGCTTTGTCATACTGTTTAAGCCATCAGTATATCTTTATATAAATATTTGCTTGTTATACCATCACTAAGCAATGATGAGCCCCTCACCTTTGTTGGTAATAAGGACACAGATTCTTTTTCTTTCTTGCTCTGATTTTTCAGGGCCCAGCACTATCACCATTATGTGAAGATAATTACAGGACCAGGTACATGTGTGTTGGGTAGAGGAGAGTCTGGCCTTCTAAACTTTAGAAGATCCTGCACATTCCAGTCATTAATGCATCTTTGTTCTAGACAGATGTGGGAAGAATGCCTTGGCTGCCTTCCCAGATGCGTGGAAGTGAGGTCAGGGACTGTTTTGTTTGCTGTTGATTCCTCAATACCTAGAAAGTTTGCTGGCACAAATTGGTGCTCAAGAAATGTGTGTTAAATTAATACACAGAAACAAAGCAGTGTAATGCTAGTTGTACCTTGGTGTCAGAATTTTTAAGGGAAACAGTGAGTGTCTCATTTTTGTGACTGCAGCTTGTAACTGATGTGCAAATGTCATTATGTTGCTGTGACTGCTGGTATTGGACTTAATGTCCTGTTGTGCTCGATGTTGCCGGTTTTTTTCCTTTCATTAAAATTATGGATTTTACTTACCAAGTTTACTCTCCCCATCAAAGAGATAGAGCAAATACTGTAGTTTACATTTAATTACTGGGTCGCTATTAATTGCTCAGTTTTCTCTTCTCTTGGAAAGAGTTCTCTCCTTGGAGAAATCACAGGCCCTCTTTAAAGTAGATCCCTTTCCTTTTTTTTTTTTTTTAAAGATTTATTTATTTATTTGAGAGACCGAGAATGAGAGAGAGAGTACATGAGAGGAGGAAGGGTTAGAGGGAGAAGCAGGCTCCTTGCTGAGCAGGGAGCCCGATGCGGGACTCGATCCAGGGACTCCAGGATCATGACCTGAGCCGAAGGCAGTCGCTTAACCAGCTGAGCCCACCCAGGCGCCCCAAGTAGATCCCTTTTCTAATTTGCTGGACAAGCTAAATGTCAGAACCCAGCTGTGGATGCAGCCATGATTCAAACTGCTGATTCCCCCCAGTGTGAAAATGAAAATATGGACACCTATGAAGGATCAGAAAAGGGAGGGAAGTACAGAGACACCCTGATGGCAGCTGTTTTGTGAACAGCACTCTGGAGGGCCGGCAGAGGCTTCTCAGTGTTTTGTAGGACTCTGCCACAGATCGGACTATGCTTTTTACTTGTGCTCTTTGTCCTATTTTTAAAAAGAAAGAATTTCTCCAGAAATATTTCTAATAAAACATGTACAGTACCTCCCAACTGTTATGTGATTGTACATTTTTAACCTAATTCTTAAAATTATATCAACATACATTTTATTGTATACGACAACTACAACTATATCAATGTACATTTTATTGAATGTATGTCACATGCCAGGAATGACACTAAATGCTCTGTATACATTATCTTGTTTAATAGTCATAGTGACCCTCTGAGCTAAGTACAGTATTGTGTTCATCTCTACAAATGAAGTAAAGAGGCAAAGCATACGAAGAACCTTGCATGGTTACCCAGCAAGTGGCCATGCTGGGACTGCATGCCAGGCGTTCTGTGTGCAGAGCCTACACTTGGCCTCTGCACTGTCTCTCTCCATCATGGCTCTGGAAGCCTGGGATTCTTTTGTTTATCCTGCTGAAGGGACAACTGCAGTAATGACCAAGTATACTGTGACATTAATTCCCCCTGGAAGTGTAATTTGATTGTGTTTGGTAAACTGAATGAATGTCTGATTTCTATGAATGTAGCTTTTAATTGATTTACAGATGACATTGTTTGGAGCTGTGACTGCCGGTATTGGACTTGGTGTCCTGTTGCAGTCGATGCTGCTGTTTTTGCCCTCTGCACATTGATCGTGTTTTCTGTTAGGCTCTTTTAATCATGTCCTTTGAAAGTAGCCATCTTAAGAGAAATAAGTAAAGGTGGCAACTATGCCGAAGTAGCCTTTGTGTGGAAATAAAACCCACACACTGTGCGAATTACCTTTTCATTATTGTCCTGCCCCAAAATTGGCAGTGAGACAAATGAATAAGTAGATAACCTTAAAAAAATACATTTTTGTCTATGTACAGTATTAAAACCAATGAAAACTGTTAACATATGATACCTTTTAATGTCTACATTTAGTTTCCTCAAATTGATTTGCTTGTAAAATTCCTAACACACTCTTCAATACAATTTACTATATAGTCTTGTGGCCAGATTTCCTGACTTTGGTCTTTGCAAGAGAAAGAAACTTTTACTCCATTTAGAACACATGGTTGTAGAAAACAGGTTACCATTTGAATGACCTTTTATGCCTAGGTATAGAAATCCTAGGAACATATGCACTGAACATTACTTCATGCTCCTTTAGTACTTGGAGATTCTGTGCCACTCTTGCCACTTTCCAGTTTAAGGTGAGAAGGACCTACATATTTGGGCCTGAATTGCTCAGATTACATTCTTTTTCTTCCTAAAAACATTTTTCAGTGTCTATAGACTTAATTTTTATAATTTTTTTTCTTATGAGGACTTGTAACATTTAATCTCTTAGCAACCTTCAAATGTACAATCCGTATTAGTAACTGTAGTCACCATGCTGTGACTTAAACATCCCCATGACTTAAACTGGGAGTTTGTACCTTTGACTCCCTTCATCCATTTTTACCCACCCTTTTGGCAGCCTCCAGTCTGTTCTCTGTATCAATGAACTTGATTTTCTGTTTCATTTTGTTTTGTTTTGTTTTTTAAATTCAACATAAAAGTGAGATCATATGGTATTTGTTTTTCTCTGCCTAACTTAATATTTTACTTAGCATAATGCCTTCATGGTCTGTACATGTCATTGCAAATGGAAAGATCTCATTCTTTCAATGGAATTACATTTGTGTGTCAATGTGTGTGTATATATGTATGCATATATCTTTTTGAATTAGCATTTTCATTTTCTTTGGGTAAATACCCGGAAGTGGTACTGCTGAATCATATGGTAGTTCTATTTTTAAATTTTTGAGGAACCTCCATACTATTTTCCATTATGGTTGCACCATTTTACATTACTACCACCAGTGTACAAGGCTTCTTGTTTCATTATATCACTTATTATTTTTTGTCTTTTTGTTAATAGCCATTATAACATGTTTGAAGTGATATCTCATTGTTGTTTCAATTTGCATTTCGCTAATGATAAGTGATGTTGAGTGTCTTTTCTTGTGACTGTTGGCCATTTTTATCTCTTCTTTAGAAAAATGTCTATTCAGATCCTCAGCCAATTTTCTAATCAGGGTTTGTTTGTTTTATCTTTTTTCTTTTTTTTTTTGCTAATCAGTTATACATTTTTAGAAATATATTTTAGATATTAACCCCTTATCAGATAGTTTGAAAATATTTTCTCCCATTCATTAGGTTGTCTTTTCATTTTGTGGATGATTTCCTTTGCTGTGCAGAAGCTTTTCAGTTTGATGTAATCCCACTTGTTAATTTTTGCCTTCATTGCATTTCCTTTTGAAGTCAGATCGAAAAGTTCATCACCAAGAACGACATCAAGGAGATTGAGGCCTATGTTTTTTTCTAGGAGTTTTATGGTTTCAGGTCTTACATTCAAGTCTTTAATCCATTTTGAATTTATTTTTGTGTATGGTGTAAGATAGTGGTTTAGTTTCTTTCTTTTGCATGTGGCTGTCCCAGTTTCCCAACACTGTTTATTAAAGAAATTGTCTTTTCCTCATTATATATTCTTGCTTTCTTAGTCATAAAGTAATGAACCATATATGTGTGGGTATATTTCTGGGCTCTCTATTCTGTTAAGTTGGTCTAGGTACCTGTTTTTATGCTAATACCACACTGTCTTGATTACTATAGTTTTGTAATGTAGATTGAAATCCGGGAGTATAATGCCTCTACCTTTGTTATTTCTCAATATTGCTTTGGTTATTCTGGGTCTTTTGTGGTTTCATACAAATTTTAGGATTGTTTGTTCTATTTCCATGAAAAATCCCATTTGAATTTTGATTGGGATTTCATTGAATCTGTAGATTGCTTTGGGTAGTATGGTTATTAAATATTAATTCTTCTAATCCATGAGCATGGAATGTCTTTCCAAATTATCTTCTTCAGTTTCTTTAATTAATGTCTTATAGTTTTCAGTGTACAGGTCTTTCACCTCCTTGGTTAAATTTATTCCTAGGTATTTTATTCTTTTTAATGCAGTTATAAATGGAATTGTTTTCTTAATTTCTCTTTCTGATATTTTATTGTTAGTGTATAGAAATGCAACAGATTTCTATATATTGATTTTGTATTCTGCTACTTTCCTGAATTTATTAGTCTGGCCGTTTTTTTGTGACATCTTTAAGGTTTTCTATATATAAAATCATGTCATCTGCAAATAGTGACGCTTTTACTTCTTCCTTTCCAATTTGTATGCTTTTATTTTTTTTTCTCTCCTAATTGCTGTGGCTAGGACTTCCAGCCCTATTTTGAATCAACGTAGTGAGAATGGGCATTCTTGTCTTGTTTCTGATCTTAGAGGAAAGGCTTTCAGCTTTTCACCATTGAGTAGATTATTAGCTACAATTTGTCATGTATAGCCTAATTATATTGAGGTGTTTCCTCTGTACCCACTTTGTTGAGAGATTTTATCATAAATGGATATTGAATTTTGCCTAATACTTTTTTTTTAAAGATTTTATTTATTTATTTGACAGAGAGAGACACAGCGAGAGAGGGAACACAAGCAGGGTGAGTGGGAGAGGGAGAAGCAGGCTTCCCGTGGAGCAGGGAGCCCGATGCGGGGCTCAATCCCAGGACCCTGGGGTCATGACCTGAGCCAAAGGCAGACATTTAATGACTGAGCCACCCAGGTGCCCCTGCCCAATACTTTGCTGCATAGATTGAGATAATCAAATGATTTTTATTCTCCATTTTGTTAATGTGGTGTATCATGTTGATTTATGTATAAATGTTGAACCCTTACATCCCTGAAATAAATACCACTTGATTATGTTGTATTATCCTTTTAATGTGTTGTTGAATTTGGTTAATATTTTGTTGAAGATTTTTACATCCGTGTTCATCAGGGATATTGGCCTATAATTTTCTTTTCTTGTGGGATCCTAGTCTGGTTTTGGTATCAGGGTAATGCTGGTCTTGTAAAATTAATTTGGAAACATTCTATCTTATTTTTTAAGAAGAGTTTGAAAAGGATTGGTGTTACTTCTTTGAATGTTTGGTCTAATTCACCAGTGAAGTCATCTGGTCCTGGACTTTTGTTGGGAGAGTTTTGGTTACTGATTCATTTTACTTTCTAGTAATCAGTTTATTCACATTTTCAATTTCTTCATGATTCAGCCTTGGAAGGTTGTCCAGTTTATTCTAGGTTGTCCATACACCTTGTTGGTTTATGATTGTTTTTAGTAGTCTCTGATGATCCTTTGTACTTTTATGGTATCAGTTATAATGTCTCCTCTCCTCTTTCATTTCCGATTTTATTTATTTGAGGTCTCTTTTTTCCTTGGCAAATTTAGCCAAAAGCTTCTCAATTTGGTTTATCTTTTCAAAGAACCAGCTCTTAATTTCATTGACCTTCTCTATTGTCTTTTTAGCCTCTACTTTATTTCTGCTCTGATCTTTATTTCCTTCTTTCTGGTAACTTTGGGCTTCATTTGTTTCTTTCTTTCTAGTTTCCTTGAGGTATAAAGTTAGATTGTTTATGTGAAACTTTTCTTGATTTTTTTGAGGTAGACCTGGATTGCTAGGAACTTCCCTCTTGGAAATGTTTTTGTTGTACCCCATAAATTCTGGTATATTGTATTTCCATTTTCATTTGTCTCAATATATTTTTCGTTTTCTCCTTTGATTCTTCATTGACCTATTGGTTATTCAATTACATGGTGTTTAATCTCCACATGTTTGTGATTTTTCATTTTGTTCTTGTAATTGATTTTTGGTTTTATACCATTATGGTCAAAAAAACACACTTGATGTAATTTCAGTCTTAAATTTGTTAAGACTTGTGGCCTAACATATGATCTACTCTGGAGAATGTTCCATGTGCACTTGAGAATAAAGTGTCTTCTGCTGTTTTGGGATGAAATGTTTTGTATATATCTATTAAGTCCATCTGGTTTAATGTGTTATTTAAGGTCAATGTTTCCTTACTGATTTTGTCTGGATAATCTATCCATTGATGTAAGTGAGGTATTAAAGTCACCTACTATTGTATTACTCTCTATTTTCCCTTATATCTATTTGTTTTGTATATTTAGGTGCTTCTATGTTGGGTGCTTAAATATTTACAAATGTTACAGCCTCTTGTTGGATTGGCCCCTTTATCATTTTGTTATGCCCTTCTTTGTCTTTTATTACAGTCTTTGGTTTAGAGTCTATTTTGTCTGATATAAACAAACTACCCTGGCTTTTCTTTGGTTTCCATTTGCATGGAACATCTCTTTCCATCCCTTCACTTTTGATGTCTGTGTGTGTCTTTATATCTGAAGTGAGTCTCTTGTAGGCAGCACATAGATGAGCCTTGTTTTTTATTTTTTTCTTTCTCTTTTTAATTTATTCAGCCACTTTATGTCTTTTGACTGGAGAATTTAGTCCATTTACATTTAAAGTACTTACTGATAGGTATTTACTTATTGCCATTTTGTTAATTATATTCTGGATGCTTTGTAGTGCCTCATTGTTTTTTCCTCTCTTGCTCTTTTGTGGTTTGATGATTTTCTTCAGTGGTATGCTTAGATTCCTTTTTCATTTTTTTGTGTACCTACCATAGGTTTTTGCTTCTTGATTACCATGAGGCTTATGTATAACAGTCTATACTTTTAACAGTCTATTTTAAGTTCATAATAACTTAAATTTGAACACATTCTAAAGCTGTCCATTCACTCCTCCACCCACCCACAATTCATGTTTTTGGTGTCACATTTTACATCTTATTATCTTGCATATCTCTTAACTAATTATTGTAGCTATTTTTTTTTTTTTTACTACTTTTGTCTTTTAATCTTCATATTCACTTTATAAGTGTTTAATGTACTACCTTTACTGTATATTTACCTTTACCAGTGATACTTCTAGTTTCTTATGTTTTATTGTTATTAATTAGCACTCTTTCTTTTCCTCTTAAGGAAGTCTCTTTAACATTTCTTGTAAGCAGCTGGTTTAGTGGTGATGTATTATTCCTTTAGCTTTTGCTTATTTAGAAAACTACCTCTCCTCCAATTCTGAATGAAAACATTGCTGGTAGAGTATTCTTGGTTGGAATTTTTTGCTTTCAGCACTTTGAATATAACATGCCACTCTTCTCTGGCCTGTAAAATTTCTGGTGAAAAAAATCTTCTCATGAGCTTGTTCTCTTGTTCTCAACTAGTTGGTTTTCTCTTTCTCCTTGTAATTCTCACTTTGTCTTTAATTTTGATATTTTAGTTTTAATGTGCCTTAGTGTGGGTTTCTTTGGTTGTAAGTTATTTGGAACTGTCTGGGCTTCCTGAATCTAGATGTTTGTTTCCTTCCCAGGTTGGGAAATTTTCAGCCATTATTTCTTCAAACAAGTTTTCTGCCCCTTTTTTTCTCTCTCTCCTTATGGGACCTGTATAATGTGAATGTTGGTTCACTTAATGTTGTTTCTAAGACCCTTAAGCTATTTTCACCTTTATTATTATTATTATTATATTATTATTTGCTGCTCTCATGGAGTGAGTTCCACCGTCTTGTCTTCAAGTTAACTGATCCTTTCTTCTACTTTATGTAATCTGTTATTGAACCCCTCTAGTGAGTTTTTCTGTATAATTTTTGTATTGTTCAACTCTGGCTTCTATTTGGTGCTTTCTTATATTTTCCATCTCTGTTGAAGTTATCACCGTGTTTATTCAGTTTTCTCCCATATTTGGTGAGTGTCTTTATAGACCATTACTTTGAATGTTTTATCAGATAAATGACTTATCTCCATTTCATTGAGTTTTTTTCCTGAGGTTTTATCTTATTATTTCATTTGCAACATATTTTTTTGTTTCCTTATTTTTCATGACTGTTTTAGGTTTTTGATGAAAAAGCTGCCTCTCTCTGTCTTGTAGGAGGGGGCCTTGTGTAGGGCATGAACCTTACTGCTCAACCTTGCTCTAACTCCTCGTTGCCTCTCAACCTCTGTGATTGTCTCAGCAGCCTATTTTACTTGTAATAGCTCTCAGTTGATGAGTTTGTGCCAAGACCTGTCCCAAAGGAAGAGATCTCAGTCTGTACCTAATTTCAGGCTGATTAGAAGCTAGACCCTTAGGCAGCAACTTATAAAGTATGCAAATATATATAGTCCTGTGGGACAACAGTTGTAAACCATGCTGGT
Source organism: Leptonychotes weddellii (assembly GCF_054177405.1). Taxonomy (NCBI): domain Eukaryota; kingdom Metazoa; phylum Chordata; class Mammalia; order Carnivora; family Phocidae; genus Leptonychotes; species Leptonychotes weddellii. Next base: position 93,369,140 of record NC_138370.1, read on the forward strand.
TTCCAGACCAGGTGATCTGGAGTTGTCCCCAAGCAACAGTTACAACTGGGGCTCTAGACAAGCATATAAGCTCCTTTCTGGGAGTTACCAGTGAGCTATAGTGAGGTAGAAGGAGAGTACAAAGACAGTATCTACTGGTTTCTGTTTCCTGAGAGCACTTTCAGGCCCTCTAGGAGGCTTCTCAGATTGCCAGACCAGGAGTTTGCCCCCAGGCCAAAGTTCCTAGGAGCTTCAAATAGGCCTCTTTCTCAGAAAGACTGGGGTGTGTTTCAGTCTGCTATCTGTGCAATGCCCTGGGGGTAGTAGTTTGCCAAGGAATGTCTCCAATTGTTATAGAATTATGAGATCCAAGAATGCAAGTCCATCTGGTCTCCTGAGCCAGGTGCTCAAGGAGTGTCCCATAGGCTGCTGATACGAAAACTCAGGCACCACACTTAAAAAAAAAAAAAAAAAAAAAGGTATCAGTTGTGTGTAAAAGCTCCCCTCCAGGAGGTATGGACGTTGTGGAGCATGGTAGAGGGAGAGTGGGAAGATGGCACCTGCCAAGGAAAAAAGGAAAAGAAAAAGGCAGCCCCTGCCAACTGTTGCAAGGAAGAAGGAAAGCACAGAATGTTGCCCACTGGCTGTAGGAAGGCAGAGGGAGGTGCAAGTATGGTTCCCACTGGCTTTAGCGAGGCAGTGGGAGAGTGCAAAGATGGCATCCTGCCAGTTGGAGTCTAAAGATGGCATCCTCCATGAAAGGAATAAAAAAAGGTGCACCTCCCACTGGCTTTAGCAAGGTAAAGGGAGAGTGCAAAAAGGGCACCCCAGCAGCTCTGTACCTAGAAAGAATTCCAATAGGCCCCGCACTACCAGAGGATGCCTTAAAATTAGCAAATTAATTTTCTTCACATAATGTCTGTGTGCTTTTCAAACTGCTGACTTTGTGGTGGGCCCTAGTCTCTCAGTTTGCTACAGCCCTTTGGGTCTCATAGACCCAAGCCCTGTTGGTTTTCAAAGCCAGATATTTTGGAGGCTCTTCTTCCAGGTGCAGGTTGTAAGAGTTGGGGTGTCTGATGTGTGGGGTATGAGCACTTTGCTCCTCAGGGGGAAATTTTGATTTGTGAGTTCCCTCCTGATTATGCATTGACATGTGGGGGGTGGGGTTTATGGTGAGACTGCATCTCAGCCTCTCCTACCTGCTTTGATGTGGCCCATTTCTTGTTTGATGGAAAGACCTGTTTAGCTAATTTTTAGATCTTTTTCAGAGGGAATTTTTCCTTATGTAGCTGTAGATTCAGTGTGCCTATGGGAGGAGGTGAGTTTAGAGTCTTCCTCTGTCACCATCCTGGACTGCCTCCTATCTCTATAGACTTTTAAACCAAGACCTTCTACTAGCAGGGTAGATACCATTTAGTGACCATATCGTGTATTATACCATGGCAAGTTGATGACCTGCAAGTCATAGGAGTACTTCTATTAGCTCTCTCTCTCTCCTTTGATTTTTTTTTTTTTTTTGTGGGGAGGAAATGCATTTGGTTGGCTATTTTCAAAAGTTTTCTGAAACTGTTTTGAAGTTGTGCTTTTATGATTAGGTCCTGTCCTTGTGTGAATCAATTTATTATTGCAAATGAAAGACTTTTAATTCTAAGTCAGGGAGCTTGAATGCTCATGCTAACACACAGAACAGAATAATGAATGAGAGATTGTTCTCTTTTTTGCTCTAAGAGTTCTGTCTCTGTTTAGAAATGAGTCCTGCTTTATGTTACATCGGGGTTAATGCTGAAGTTGATAGCAGAGGAAAAGATTTGAAAATAGAGGGAAACATGAAGACACTTAACCTCAAGAGAGGGAAGCTACAAGAAGCTTGATAAGAACTTCATAGATTTGAATTTGGGGAAAGTTTCAATTTGCCGAGGATCCTCTCTATTTATATCATATAAGCTTTGATTGGATAATAAATGCTTACTACCATACAGACATAATTCGTTTTATTGTTCTTTGCATTATGGCTCTTCTCAGGTATTGCATTTTTTTTTGCAAATTGAAGGTTTGTGACAACCCTGCATCAAACAAGTCTGTTGGTACCATTTTTTTGAACAGTGTTTGCTCACTTCATGTCTCTGTGTCATGCGTTTGTAATTTTCACAATATTTCAAACCTCTTCACTTATTATATTTGTTATGGTGATCTGTGATCAGTGATTCCAAGTTGCTGAAAGCTCAGATGATGGTTAGCATTTTTTAGCAGTAAAGTATTTTTTAATTAAGTTATGTACGTTGCACACTTAATAGACTGCAGTTTAGTGCAAGCATAATTTTTATATGCACTGGAAAACAAAAAAATAAAGCAATATTTGCTTTATTATGGTGGTCTGGAACTGAACCCACAATACCTCTGAGATACAGCTGTAGTTATTCTGTAACTTACACTGCCAGAGCTCCTGAGAGAAAATCATTTAGCAGCTTGGGCCCTGACCTCACAGTTACCTCCAACTGCCCACTTTCCCTGCCCGGTGCCTAATCCAGTCCATCAGCAGGTCTTGGCCTGTCTATCCTCACACTACGCTTCCCAGGTTGGCTCCCCACTTAAGCGGCATTGCCACCAACTTGGCCCAAGCCACAACTATGACTGATCCAAAGTTGACTTCGGCTCCCCTACTGGCCTCTCTGCCTCCGTTCTGCACACAGTGGCCAGGTAAACTGAGACCACTCCTTTGGCCAAATCTTGCCCTGCCCCTGTCCCTAAGGCCCTGTTCCCCTCCCCTAGGCACACGTGCCTGTCCTCTCAGGTGTGATGGAAAATTGCCATAACCTATGATCTTTTAAGTAGTCTTTTTAAAATTGGGAAATCACAACATTTTGAGTGCCATCTTACCAATTTAGAAGTCAGAAATCAAATTTTCAGCCTCCCTTGCAGCTAGTATGCAATTATGTTACCTAGGATTGTCCAATTTGACAAATTTTACCATATGTAAATTGGGGATTGATCATTGTCAGGAAACAAGTTTTGCATGGACTTTCTATTTTGTCAGTGAGTATGGTACCATACTGCTCTGGTTTGAGGCATTAGCAGTATAATATCCAATTCTTGACACAGAATTGACATTTATCCTGGAGGCAGTGGAAGTTGTCCATTATTGATATTAATGGTGGCAGATTTAGTGGCAGCTCTTTGTAAATATTTCTCTTCGTTGAAAATAACGTTAACTTTTTTGGTATCCAACAAATGGATATTTAATACAGTGACTTGAATTAGATGTGAATAGGAAAGAAGATAAAGATGAGCCTAGGTAAAGTGTTGAATTTATGTCTAGATTGCCTGGTCTATGAATAATATGGACCTGATTTCATCATCTGCTAAATTAAATTGTTCTTCTTAGTCAGTATCCTAAATGTCCACTGAGAGCTTTTTTTTTTTTTTTTTGAAGGTTTTATTTATTTATTTGACAGAGAGAGACACAGCTAGAGAGGGAACACAAGCAGGGGGAATGGGAGAGGGAGAAGCAGGCTCCCCATGGAGCAGGGAGCCTGAGGTGGGGCTTGATCCCAGGACCGTGGGATCATGACCCAAGGTGAAGGCAGACGCTTAATGACTGAGCCACCCAGGTGCCCCTGAAGAGCTTTTTAACTTTGCAAATTATACATCATTTCCTTTGTATAAGTCTTGCTGAGGGAAGTTGGATTTGAGAACTATTAGAGTAAAATGGAAGGATGGAGAATTTATTTTTCTATCCTTTCTATTTTTACCAAGAATATAATCCAATTGACAGGAGTAAACCCTGAACTGGGAGAGAGATGACAAATGACTGCTGTCAGGTGTTTTTTTGAACTGTATATCATGACCCATTACCACTAGATGTAATGAAATAAATATTTGATAAAAGATATCAGAATGCCTTACATGTAGTAAGGTTAAGTATCATTTTGTATAACATTTTCCAGTTGTATGTATGTGTATTTTTAAATATATACTATATAGAATATAATTTTTACTGAGAGTCATTTCTTTTTTTTTTTAAAGATTTTATTTATTTATTTGTGAGAGAGAGAATGAGAGAGAGCACATGAGAGGGGGGAGGGCCAGAGGGAGAAGCAGACTCCCTGCTGCGCAGGGAGCCCGATGTGGGACTCAATCCGGGGACTCCAGGATCATGACCTGAGCCGAAGGCAGTCGCTTAACCAACTGAGCCACCTAGGCGCCCAAGAGTCATTTCTTACTGAGAAAGTTTAAAAGACCAAAAGCTTACTTTTAGTCAGTTGATGCCATGTATCTTTCCTTAAAAAAACAAATCATTAAAATTGTTTTGAGTCCATTTTTGGTTTTTAAAATTTTTTAAATTAACTATGTCACAAATGGTAACACAGAAATTGCAACCCTAGGTTCTAGGAATTTCTTATACAAACTTACTTATTCAGATCACTCAGTTACATCAGCAGTTTATAAAAGTTTTTTTGAGGTTCAGCCCATTGGGTAGTTCTGTTCAGTCTGGCACTTAGCATAGTTTCTTCATTATTTTTGTGTATGTTTAATGAATTATGCAATTGAAAGATATGCTTGAAATAAAAAAAAAAATGTTAGTCCCTTAGTTCCAGCATATGATTCATTTATGGGTTTTTGTTGTTGTTGTTGTTTTACTGTTTAGGTTTTGTTTTGTCCAGTTCTAGAAGTAAGTAATTTTTTAAGTTTGTGGAAATGTTCTTCCACCTGTGCTTGACATTGTCGGGGGCAGTTTTGCTTTGAGTTACTGGCAACTCAAAGCAAGAAGAACAGGTACAGCCGTTCTTCTTTTCAGTTCTTAAGATTGTTCAGGCAAACCTTCAATCTAGTTCAAAAACCTTTCTGTTTAGGAGATATTAAGAACTGGAAATTTCCCAATATGACACTGAAATAACATTTTCTAAGATTTTATTGCCCTTAAAAAATGAAAATAATTTTTAAAAAAGGAATTCACTTTTACCAAAGAGAAAGCATTGCCTTTATTTTAATTACCTTTCTTTTCTATTTATTCATATGTATAATCTTGAGAATTGTTCTTGCCAGGGAGCCCCAAATATTTCATGAAATGATGAATAATTTGAACACGCAGAAGCTTTGTAGGAGGAAAAATAAGTCCTTTGAGAGGATCAGAGAAGGGGATAGATATCAAACTCTATTCACACTTCATTGTTCCATGGCAGGAATCCAGAAGAAAGGTCACCTAGACTTCTGATTTTACTGCTCATTTTTAAGTATAATTTTTACATTAGTGTTATTCATAGTTCATTTTAATATTAAAGATAGCTTTTTAAAATTAATGAGGCTATATCTCTTACTCCTTTTCTCTTTCTTATTTTCTTTCCTGAATGGAAGCCAATCTTATAGTGGGTTATAAACTGCATTGTAATTTGCTAGTGTGTTGTGTCTAACACAGTGTCATCATATGTAGGCATTCTTTTAATAGTGTTTATGGATATACATAAAGTATTAAGTATTTAGGAAGATCATATCTGGAAAAGGTAAGATTATAAAGTAGATTGATCAGATGATAACTAATACATTAAGTCTTACTTTATAAGTGATTAACCATATAGGTTTGATCTCCTCATCTACAATTAAGTATTTGTGTTTATTAATAATACTTGATACTTGGTAGTAAGTGCTAAAGAGCAGTTAAATATAATTAAAGAGCTAAGAGCCATGGTCAGTTGAAACTACATGAGGAAATAAATACAGTCCTTATTATTTGCAGATTCCATATTTGCAAATTCATTTGATTGCTAAAATTTATTTATAATCCCTTCAATACTTGGGGCCCTTTTGTGGTCATTCTTGGACATTCACAGACATGTGCAGAGCAGCAAAAAGTTGGAGTCACCCGATGTGCATGGCATCCTCAGCTGAGGTTTGACAAAGTCACAGTCTGCTTTTTGTGTCAGCTCTCATACTTGAAACAAGTGTCTTTTTCACTATCTATTTAATGTCATATTTTTGTGCTTTTTGTTGATTTTTCTGTTTAGAATGGTCCCCAAGCATAGTGCTGAAGTACTGTTTATTGTTTCTAAACTCAGAAAGGCTGTGATGTGCCTTATGCTGAAAAACACGCATGTTAGATAAGCTTTGTAGCAAAGCTTCCTTCAGACGTGAGTTATAGCACTGTTGGCTGTGAGTTCATCATTAATGAGTCAGCAATATAGATTAAATAAGGTTTCTTTAACCAGAAACACATAGCAAGGTTACACATTGCTAAATTGGCAAAAATGTTGTGACTGGAGGTTTGCATGAAGCTAACCCAGAAGCATTGTTTCAGTATTTACTAATGCAGCGTCCATGGCGACTTTGTAGAGCCTAACTACCACAAATAATAAGAAATGACTGTATTAAGCAGTCTGAAATTTGTTATAGTGAAAAATGATGGAAAAAAATGATTTGAACTGGAAGAATCAAATTTGCTTTTAAGGGAACACATTTCTATATAGAATTAATAGCTTAATTATTGGAAAGGCATTTTTCTCTACTTCCTTTAGCTTTGAAGAGAGCATCATATGGCAATCAGTGATCAAAAAGAAATAAGGGATAACTTCCAAGTGATAATTTGTTGCCTTATTCATAAATAGAACTATATATAGCCTATTATTTAAAAAAAATTTTTTTAAGAATCCCTGTGAAAAATATTTACTCTTTATTTATATAACCGATGTCATAAGAAATGTTGCTTAAAATTTGATGCTAGCACACTCTTTTAGGTGAAGCAGACAGCTGAGACCCATATAACTCCATCCCCCCAGTTTACATAGGAATGGAGGCTCAGATCCATTCTGTACTTTGCCAAGATTGAAGAGCAAGCTCTTGGTATCGAACTAAAGTTTCCTGATTCAGTCAAGTGCTTCTGTTCTTCCTCAGGCTGTCCATTTGCTGAAACTCAACTTTCATACATCCTACAGTAACTGCCTAGTGACAACCATAAGTATGAAAGATTTTATTTCATACAATATTTTTATACAAATAAATTGATCAAATTTTTTGATACAAAATTTACTTTTATTAATAATTATTTTTCATTTAATATAGTCATTTAATTTAATAATAATATATCACAGTGCTTTTATGTATAATGAACTGTTTTGAACTCTTGACATATATTATCTCCTTTAATTGTCACAATGGGCTATTGAAGTGATTCTCTTATTATCCCCATTTTACAACTGAGAAACTGAGGCATGGAAAGGTTAAGTAAGTGTCCAGGATCACATGGTTAATATGAACATAAGAATACTGACCTCAGAGCTCTTGCTCTTAAACACAATAATGTTCTGATATCTACTTTTATTTTTTTAAAAGATTTATTTATTTGAGAGAGAGAGAGTGTGGGAGGTGGGGGGATGGAGGGAGATGGGAGAGAGAATCCCAAGCAGACTTCACAATGAGAATGGAGCCCAGCGCGGGGCTCAATGATCCCAGGACTCTGAGATCATGACCTGAGTCGAAACCAAGAGCTTAACTGACTGCACCACAGATGCCCCCTGATATCTTCTTTTCATGTTATATTTAGGGAGGCCAAGAGTAGATTTCATTCACTAAAGAGTGAATTATGTGCTACCTTCTTGATTTCTTCATTAAGATGTATATTAGGCATTTCTAATTTACTCCCGTCACCTCAGCCTGCCACTCCTCCATCTTCACCTATCCTCAGATACCAGTTACTCAGAACAAAACCCTTGAAATCATATTTATTCCTTTCCTTCTCTCATATCCCACATCTATCAGCGTACCTGTCAGCTCTGCTTTCAAAATATATCCAGAATCTGACCACATATGTGCTTTCAGTCCCACCACTCTTGCCTGAAATTCCATCATCTTTCCCTCACCTGGCTTTTTACATTAATTTTTCTCTTTCTGTCTTTGCTTCTTTACAGTATATTTCAGCACACCAGTTACAGTGTTATTTTTAAAACAAGCAGAACAGTCTTCCCCTCCTCAGAAGCCTGTAGTGCATTCCCATATAGCTCAGAGGAAAGATCAAAGTCCTTAATGGCCTCTTCCAAAGCCCTATAGGCCCCTGACACCCTCACCCCCATCAGGAGCATAGTTACACCTCTGCCTCTCCCCTGCTATTCTCTCTTTTTCACTCTGCTTCAGACACACTGTTTCTCAGACACATCAATTGTAGTCTTCTATCAGATTTTCATAGAGCCTTCTCCATGATTTGCTCTGTTCATTTCCTTCTGGTTTCTCCTCAGAATTTACCTTATTGATGAAGTTTTTTCCATATATCCTCTCTCCCTTCTCCTGATACTCACTTACCCCTTACTCTTCTCTATTTTTTTCAGAGCACTTACCACACTCTTACATATATATTTGTCTGTTTGTTTGACATTGATCTGTCTTCGCATATTTGATCATTTTTGAGGGTCATGCACGTAGTTTTGTTCCCTGCTTCATTCCTAGTACCTATGGTACTTTGCACTGAGGGGAACTCAGTAAATATTTACTGGAAAAATAATTCATCATCAGCAACTATTTATTGAATGCCTGATCCCTGCCTTCAACACTTTGTGGATTAAGCAAGGCATATGTTAATAGCTAGAAGATAAGTCTGACCTGGCTGCAATCTCTTGTGTCTGCTTCACTGATCACCAGACATCTGGCCATCTAGGCAGGTGGTGCCTTCCTCATTATTCCACGTGCTTGGTTGGAGAGAAGAGGAGATTTTGCTTCTATCAAGGATATAAATGAAACTCTAGGACAAAACAGGGTTTGATAAGCATTATTGTAGCTAAAATGATGTTAATCTTTTTGTGTGAAGTTGAAAGCAATCCTTAGGATCCCTGGGTGTTGATTATAGGTTACCACATGTCCAAAGTTTAACTTTATAATTATAGAACTGTGGGCTTATCGTTCACCAAGAGTTGTTTTAGGAGACCAACTTAACCTAAACCAACCCACTGATATGCTAATACCAGAGTCCGCTAATTCCTTAATAAGCATTTACCCAGTTTTTTCTATATGCCAGAATATACTAGTCATGGAGAATACAGAGACCAGAATTATAGCACAAGATTTTGTGGGGCACCATGTTGTTGAATGCACAGTGTGTTGTCTCATTTGTATGAGAGTTCACATTAGAAGGCATGTGAAGAACAGAAAGTTGTTTAATTCTATAAGATCAAGGCTTTTCTATCAAGTGAGCAGGAATGTTCATTTTAACTGACTAAAGCGCTTAAGGGCAACAGCAATTCTTATTTCTTTCCTTTTTTAAAATCACTTTACAAAAATATTATATCAAGCATGTTACAAGGCTATTGAAAAGATTCAGGTTTGCTTTTGTTTTGTATCACTTACTTTCAAGCCATGTTTCCATAATACACTTTGGGTCTGAATGGAAATTTGATATAATTTCTGATTTTCTTTACCTGATTATGTATCAACAAAAACCTTAGAATGTGTTATTTCCAAAATGATTAAAGTAATTCAAGGTTGATTATGTTTCATATTTTTATTTCAATGGGTAATTTTTACTTTGCTTTTTCTTTAAATTTTCCTGAAGTGAAGCTCAAAGGACTATAGGAAATAAAGGAAGAGGAGTCCCTGTTGAGTCATGGACCAAGGGCTGCTGATCCTAGAGCTTAAGGAGTAGATAGGATTTCCATAGTAGAGACTGGAGTAGGTAACCTTCTAGGAAAGGAAACTCGTGGGTCTCAAAAGTCAAAAAGGGAAGTCCCTTAGGGAATAGTAAGATGCCCTGATTGTCTGGAGTATAAAGGACAAACAACAGAACATCAATTAATACTTCTAGGCCAAAGAAGGCCTTGAAATCCTGGTTCCTGTGTTGTTACGTATATATTTAATAACCAATGAGAAGCTCACTGAGGACAAGTGATAGCAATGGGGCTAAAGAACAAAAGCCTGAAAACAATCCAAATGTCCTTCCAGAGGGGACTGGTTAAGTAGACTGTGGTGTTATCATATAATGTGATACTATACACCAATTAAAGTATTACATATTATCTAAAATACCAAAAAATTTACTTAACTAATTAATAAAAGAACTAACAGAATGTCAAAGCCAGTTTAAAGACCTGTAAGAGTAACAGAAATATTTATAGTCACAGAAAGAATTCTGGAATGTGATTGCTATAGTACTAAACAGATTATTGCCCTATAGGCAATAAAACTATAACCTTTGAGAATCCATTTATTTCTCTGTAACAAAGCACTCATTTGCATTGTTATCAGACAGGAATCATTTGCACTCTGATCTGTTTTGTACAAGTGAAATAACTGTAATCCACAGGTTGGCAAACTTTTTCTATATGGTAGTAAATATTTTAGGTTTGTGGGCCATATAAGGTCTCTGTCCTGTATCATACGTTTTTTTGTGTGTGTCTTTGCAGTCCCTTAAAAATGTAAACAGCAACAACAAAAAATGAGCTCACTGGCTATGCAAAAATAGAGTGCTGCCCTAATTTGGCCTGTGGACCATAGTTTATACATTCCTGATTAAGGCCTAATCAATAGTAAATAATAAAACAGAACAAAGATACTATCTTAGAGAATTGGGTAATCCTTGGGTGAGTCAGACGGTGTTCCATTATGATGTTCAAGAGACATATATTCATCCTTTTTCCCATTTGCAGTTTTGAGGTATATAGGCATTGTTTTAATTGAGGTGTCTGATGCTATGAAAGTGTTTTCTGGGGACATATAAATCCAGTCACCCAAGGAGATCAGCTAAGCAGGAAAGACAGTCTAGTCGAAGGATCACACGATCAAAGGTATCATTGCAGGCATGTCCAGTGCTATGAAGGAGAGATGGGTGATGCTATGAGAGTTTGTTTGGGAGGCCAAAGGGGACTTTGCTGATGAAGTGATACTTAAAATAAATTCTGAAGCATAGCTACAGGTTAAGTTGGAGGGGAGGGAAGAGAAGGCCAAGCCAAAGAATTTACAATGAAGATGTGGCTTGCTGCATGAGGGAGCAGAGTACCTGAGTCTGAAAGAGGACCTCTGTTGCTGGAGGGAACTGGAGGGCAAGTGTGAGGGAAGTTGAAGAGGTAGAGCCTAGTGGGTGGGATGACCACTCTGACCTCTTTTCCAAGGGATGTCCTGATTTACTGGTGTAAAAATTAATCACCCTCTTTTAGTCTCAAAATGGCCCTGTTTGGATGATAAATTATGTGATAAATCAGTAGGAAGACATTAAAGAATTTTAAGGCTGGCAAGTGTGATATAATCAGATTCACATTTTGAAGTGATGGCTGCCTTGTGGATAATGGATTTGGGTAGGCCACAGGGGATGCTAAGTTTCTTTTTACTAAGAAATTTACCTTTCAGATTAAACAATTTGTTCAATTTTCTCAGTAGCAAGTCAATCCAGGAAAAAAAAAAATCAGGGAAATATGTTGTTTGGTGAAATCAGTTGGTCAGTAGATACAGACTGTTGATTTTTTAGCCACTAGTAGATGAAGACATTTCATAGCACATTTAGTTACAACTGATGCTTTGTTTAGATTTGTTTGCCACCTCATCATGTTGTGTTCCTGTGTTCCTGTGTTTAAAATAAAACTATTGGGATATGCTTTGTAAAGCTGTGAGCCTGATCATCTAGACTACAAAATCACAAAATTAGCAAGGGGATTTTGTCCCAAAAACTGAAAACTGTGTGAGGACTGGTATCACCACTGATTTGTTCATAGTTGTAGCCCCAGCATGTGGCACCCAAGTAAACTGGCTGAGTGACTGAAAGAATGAACTCCCCACCTCTAACAAGAACTAAATCTTAGGTACAACATTCATAAATCTCCTTAAGACATTTATGCCATAAGCTTAAATCTGAATGGAGACTGTAGTCAAGATTATAAAAATAAAAATATTTACCAAATAAATCTGGAACATATTTCCTGTTAATGTTTTTCTTTTTGGTATTAAAGCAGTTTGACATAAATTTTGCTTAGAAATGAAGATGGCAAAACCAATTTCCATCAAAAGAAGAATTAATGTCATGTAGTTTTTATTGAGAACAATTTAAGATGTATTTTCTTGGGGCGCCTGGGTGGCTGAGTCATTAAGCATCTGCCTTGGGCTCAGGTCATGATCCCAGGGTCCTGGGATCAAGCCCTGCATCAGACTCCCTGCTCCGCAGGAAGCCTGCTTCTCCCTCCCCCACTCCCCCTGCTTGTGTTCCCTCTCTCACTGTCTCTCTCTGTCAAATAAATAAATAAAATCTTAAAAAAAAAAAAAAGTAAAATGTATCTTCTTTTTTCTAGTATTCCTATCTGGAAAATAACCAAGAATAAAAAAAATTTAAAACTGAGTATGAATATATTAAAATCATTGTGATTTAAATGAATAAAAATCAGATTATTCTGTAATTTAGATGCAATAAATACAGGAAATATGCATAAGCATTTAAAGTCACAGTAACACTTTAATAAGATTAGAACCCTCCCCAGGAGTATGATAGTAATAAAATGACAGAAACTCATTTTCCTTAAATGTGATCTTTAAAAATTAATATATTTATTTAAAAATATGTCTATTCTAAAAAAGGAAAAATAAATATGAAAATTTATCAAAGAGAATCTTCAATTTGTTTAACTATTGGGTTAATATCTAGACTATGAGAATATTGCCAAATTTTAATACCTTTTATTAGTTTTCTTTTTCCCTTTAATTATACGATAATAAATCCGATGACATAATATTTACAAAATGCCCTCTGTTCTCCCAGTGGTCTCTGAATGCTTATTTCTTCTTGTGCGAACTGCAATCTGGCTTTCTCTTGAGTTGGCTATTTTCTTTCCTTTACATACTGCTGAACCTGGGGGTGGAGAGGTGTTTTCTTGCTCTTAACTGCTTTTATAAAACCACTGTTAACACATCCTCCCTCAATAATCCCCCACCCCCATCCTTCCACCACCCTATCTTTGAAACATTTTCTCAGATTATAACGTCCTGCGCTTTCTAGTGCAGCAGTTTTCTGCCATTCTCTTGGTACCCCCTCATTCGTTGTGTTCTATAGGAACTACCTTCTCTTTTCCCACTTAACAACCTTCAGTCTTGGCGGCTTTAATTAGCCACATAGATTATGGGTGCCACACCCAGGCCTCTCACAACCAATCCTCTCCCTTTCAACGATCTTTTCTTCTACTCTAGGGGTCAGCGAACTTTATAAAGGCCGCATAGTAAATATTTTCAGTTTCTTGGCTATATAGTTTTCGTTGCAACGGTTTAACACTGTAGTTCTAGCTTGAAGGCAGCCATCGATTATAATATATAAACAAATGGATGAGGCTGTGCTCCAATAAACCTTTATTTACAAAGAAAGGCGAAAAGCTGAGTCACGACTTGAAGATGAGGTAGCGAGCCTATCTGGGGGAAAAGAGTTCTAGGCAGAGGAAACAGCAAGTGCAAAAGTGCAAAGTCTGAGGCAGGAATTTGCCGGGGGTTCTCCAGAAGCAGCAAGGAGCCCAGTGTGGTTGGAGCACAGTAAGCCAGAGGAAGAGTGGTGGTGGGAGAGGCCAGGGAGATGATGGGGGGAAGGTGGACTTTGAGGGATCTTAAAGGCCACAGATGGGATTTTGGCTTTTACGCAGAGGCAGTTGGAGAGCCATTGGAGGGTTCTTTTTTTTTTAAAGATTTTATTTATTTATCTGACAGAGAGAGACAGTGAGAGAGAGTACACAAGCAGGAGGGGTGGGAGAGGGAGAAGCAGGCTCCCCGCAGAGCAGGGAGCCCGATGTGGGGCTTGATCCCAAAACACTGGGATCATGACCTGAGCCGAAGGCAGACGCTTAACCACTGAGCCACCCAGGCACCCCCCATTCGAGGATTCTGAACAATAATCAGATGTAAGTTTTAACAGGATTGTTCAGGCTGCTGTGGTAAAGACAGTGAGGGGACAGAGTAGAAATATATATTTTTTTCCCCAATATATATTTTGAGGGATTTGCTTTCAGATGAGCAACTGGAAAGATATGGAAGACACTGGGTAAAGCAGGTTTTAGAGGGAAGATCATAGGTTCTTTGGGCTTGTTTTGAGATATCTTTGAGGCAGGCAAATGCCGCCAGTATTTGAGATGTCTGACATTTGTTATAACTTCCCTGATGTCTTGATAAGAAAAATTAGTCTTTGGGGCACCTGGGTGGCTCAGTCGGTTAAGCGTCTGCCTTCGGCTCAGATCATGATCTCAGGGTCCTGGGATGGAGCCCCACATTGGGCTCCCTGCTCAGCAGGAAGCCTACTTCTCCCTCTTCCACTCCCCCTGCTTGTGTTCCCTCTCTTGCTGTGTCTCTCTCTGTCAAATAAATCAATAAAATCTTGAAAAAAAGAAAAACTAGCCTTGACTTAAATAAAAATCACTGATCCAGGTGAGCTAACTGTTCCATTGAATGCTTATCCAAAAATATATTCAGGTACCTGATGCTGATTGCTGCAGACTGGTGTAACAGTGCCTATAGCTGTATTTATTAATGTCCTCTTATTATTGCCATGGTATTGAATTTGTGACTAAATTCGTAACATAACTTTTATGTTTTTCTTCAGTTGTGAGCCTAAGATCACAGTTCCTTTTCATGTGTTTCATGTTTGTGTATATTATACAAAGGAAATAAACTGATCTTTTTAAGTAATTTCAGCATAAAAATAGTTAATTGAAAACCATTATGAGAATATAATATGGACACTAGTTACAGTACATTTCTTATCATTTTAGTAGAATTTTAAACTCAGGTGTTTTCTGCTTATAGGATGAATCAAACTTGGAAAAATACTTTATACAAGAAATGATTTTTCAGAAAGGGATTTAAAAGATGAGACCATTTGGGCATGTGTGTCTTCAGGAAAAATTTAGTTGGAAGTGTTAAGATAAAATGGTAGTAAGCTGCAAAGAGAGGATGATATAATAAGTTTTTCCATTCACTCTATTCTCCAAGGACTATTGTCAGAAAAGCAGTTCATCTGCTCAGTAAATTTTTTGAAAAAGGCTTATTTTTAATTTGACAAGATAAATGTTTTAAGCTTTCCCTTTAGTTATTCATTAAATCAAAAATAAAATGAAGTGGCTTTTTTTTTTTTTTAAAGATTTTATTTATTTATTTGACAGAGAGAGAGAGACAGTGAGAGAAGGAACACAAGCAGGGGGCATAGGAGAGGTAGAATCAGGCTTCCCGCTGCACTGGGAGCCTGATGCGGGGCTCGATCCCAGGACCCTGGGATCATGACCTGAGCCAGAGGCAGACTCTTAAGGACTGAGCCACCCAGGCGCCCCAAATGAAGTGTGTTTTAAACTTAAATTTGTTTGAATGTTAGAGGAAAAAGTCTTATTTAGGGGATTGTATTCAACCTTGTATTGGTAATAACTGTATTGTTTATTTTCTGTACTGTTTATTAGCCATAATCATTCAGAAATGTAGAAATGTAAAAAAGTTGGAAAGGACCTTAAGGATCCTCTTAAAGGATTATGTAATCCAGTGCTTATTAAGCATTTTTCCTGTGATCTACAGTTAAAAAATAATAAAAGTTTTATAGCATGACCCAGCACACAATATATTTGTATAAAAGTCAAGCAAAAGTTTCACAAAGCTATGGTTACCTTAGATGGGAAATGCACTTCAATATATTTTATTTTTGTTTTAAATGCTGCCTTGATCTTCACTTTGAAAAAAAAAGGTCCCTATCTTGTTTGTCTTGTGGCATGATGCAGTCTCCTTCCTGTGTGATATCCTTAGTTTATCATAAATCACAAAGCCTTGTTTAATCTTAAAAAGTAGCTAACTACTGTACTGCTTTAAGACATTTAATGTGTTTGTGTCTTGCTGTTAAATATGGACCCAACTGAGCAGCCTGGTGTGAAATTACCAATAGGGCTTCTCTTTTTGACCCAGACTGTGGTATGCTGAGTGGTTGAACCTGCGTTGGATTCCACAATCAGAAAGATAATAATCCTGTTCAGGTACTTAGAGCTGAGGAATTACTAATGGCCATTTTTGTCCTCTTAACCAGTCTTACACATTTAATACATAGGAGATAGGTGTGTACATTTTGAATAAATTTAACAAAAAGATGGTATTAGTCCAATGCTCTGTTAGGTCCTTATAATTACAGTACAATATGAAAGTGCACCATCTTAAGCTTTCTATAATATGCAAGTCATATGATAACAGTTTCTCTTCCTTTTTAAATATTCCTAAAACTTAAGAATATCCATGAGTGATCACTGATTAGCTTTATATAAGTATGAGAAGGTGGAATAACTAAAAGATGAGGCAAGGAAAAAGAAAATGAAGAAAGCTGGAACCACTTACTGAAATACATAAATAATATTGATGCAGAATTGAAGAATGAAAGTTTTTCTTAAATGAAGGAAACTTGAAATAAATACTAACTTTTACAAGAAATGAAATCATTTTTTCAAAAAACAAATTTTAATAAGTAAAATGGATTCATGCATTAAAATATGCAACAAGATAATCTCAAAATTATTTTTTTAAGGAAACAAAGAATATTTCTAGATATTACTAGGCTTAGTAATAAACCTCTAATTTAATTTCTCCTCACATATACAATTTTTTGAGCAGGAAAGTGTATTAAATGAATTATCCATTGGCTTTTTTATGAAAGCCATCTCTGAAATTCTATATTTAGCTCTTAGTGACTTTTTTCTTTCAAGCAAAAGAATTGCTTGCTCTCTCATGTTATTCATGGTGTTACGTGATTGCTGTAGCAGGTAGCCATATAATTAGCAACCACTGGTTGTGTTTTCTCACTTTCTGTCATCTTCCCAGGTTGAAATTTTTCTGAGTAATAGGTATTTTGACAAGTCAGAAGCTCCTTTGAATAATCTGAGCTTATGACTAATTCTGTCCTATTAGAAGACATCATGATTTGTTCTAGTCAGCCCTGAATGTTACTAACCTGATTTTATAGATATTGAAGCTAATCTAAACTTTCTTTTTTTAATCTGGAACCAGGAAATGGGGTGAGAATTTGGGAATAAGGATGGAGATTATTGTCAGCGTAATTGATATGCTTTGACTTTCAGCACTGATGTTAGGATCCGATGACTATTGTGTACTTTTAAAATAGTGTCTTAAAATTAATGTGGATGATATTCCCTGCTGAGTTTTCATGTAATAATTATATTTGCTTTTTAAAAATAAGTTATTAATTACTTTTTCTTAAGTATAAGCACTGAATTGCTTTTAAATATAGTTTAATTTTTAAAACATTTTCTTGTCATGACAGAAAAATATTTGAAATTTTATTAAAACAATTTTTGTAGTTCTGATGTTATTTTAATATTTGAATACCAAATAATGGTTTATTTGGCATTTATTCATGGGGCATATTGGTAAGTTTTTGTCAAAAATACATACCCTTCATGCAATTTTAGGAATTTGAGTTCAGATATTTAAGATTAGGACAGATCATGGTTTTTGTGCTGGTTGAGTTTATTTATTTGCCTTAGCCAGCAAAGTCAAATTTCCACATTTTATGCCTAAATTTTAAAAGTATCATATTAAGACAAACAGAATCAAACTATAAATGCTACAAGACTATTGACTTTGACAATAAAAACAACAAAGAAATACATATATATCTATATCTGCCTATGTTTTTACTCAAAATGAACAGTGTGCATGAATCCATATTTCAAAGAAGTAGAGTGCATATATTTTTCAACTACACGAACCTAAATATATTTTAAATGGTATTGTTTTATTCACTATTACTTGTGTTATAAAAAGTAGAAATTTAGAAAAACATGCACATGCAGATTTGCCTTCGGTTTTTTAGAAATGTTAGTTTGATTTTGAATTTGGTTTTCAGTGTTTGTATGTCTGTTTGAAAACTTTTCTCTCTAGAAATGATCAGCTTTATCACAAAAGAGCCAGTTTTAATGGTTGAGCTGAAATTTCTCTCTAGAGTAGTGCCATTTGAATGTTATAATGTTTGAGATCTGTGTGTATGTGTATTTTTTTTTTTTAATTTAACAAATGAACTCATTGTTGGCATTCCCCTTTTGAGAAGGCTATGGCACATTGCATGGCCATACTTGGCAAGTGCTTACTCTAGCTCTGAAATATAATTAACTGCTGATGGGAATATAAAAAGCATCTGACTTACAAGCTGCCATTTTTCCATCCCAGTATGTGAACCAAATCCAACTACCTGAATCCTTGTAGCATAATAAAGCTAAAAATGCAAAATCTACCTCATTTATAACCAGGACTGTTGCTCAGAGATGACAAATAGTGATTATGGGAATGCAGTATAATCTTTTCTGTATGAATTATTTTATTAGTAGTATGATAACATTGGCAGCATTGCCCTGCCATGTTTAGTTTTAGAGGTTTCTAATTCATATTTTGAGGTACAACTCATTCTCTTTCTGCTAAAAAATTGCTAATGATAAGGAAAGAATTCTCTGAGGACAATGGGTCAATTACAAATTTCAGATTGTCTTTCTTGTTTATTTATTTATCTATAGTATCTATAACATAGATATCTATAATATCTATTATTTATCTATTGTTGGTTAACAACTCCCACTCCAAATTTCGTGGCTTAAAACAACATCAATTTACTATTTCTTATTACTTTGTGGCCTGACTGGATTCAGTTGGATAGTTGTTCTACTCCACATGATGTAACTGAGGTGATAATTGCAGTTCCCTTCAGCAGTGAGCTCTGCTAGTGGTGGAATGTCAACATGGCCTCTCATCTTTCAGGGTTTCTCTCCATGTGGCCTCTTGTTTAAGTCTATCCCAAACTTTTCTTTAGCGTGTGGTTTCCAAGAGGACAACTCCAATGTACAAGAGTTTATAAAGGCTCTGTTTGCATCACACATCTAATCACTCAAAGCAAGTCACATGGCCAAACCCAGAGTCAGTGTGGGAGAGGACTACACAAGGACATGAATATTGATAGACATTGGTAGACATGGTCTATTGGAACCACCAGTGTAATAGGCTGCCACATCTCCATAATAAATTCTAGTAGAGAACAGCAGGTAGTGAGTATAGTTGAATGCAAGAGTAAGAAGCAGTATAATTTGGACCAAATGATATGTTGTATAAATAATTTCACAAAATTATACTTACCACCCTTGATTGTATTTGAGGGATGCTGTTAGGAAATGAAGAGGGAGGGAAGTATGCTGAAATTGAAACAAGTGACTTTGTATGCTGTTAGTCTTTTTTGAAAGATAATAAATCACCATAAAAGAATATGTTCACTTTCTTTTGACAGAAATGTTCTTAATATATGTCATCAAAATAGATAAGATGTACCTAATAGGCAATTTTAACGTGCTTCTATTTAGAGTTTAATTCTCCTAGTCTTTCCCTTTTCTTCCTTGCATACCCATTTCTACTTCCTGACACCCCCCCCACACACATACCTCTGTCTCTTCCCATGTTATCGTAGTATCCATGTCATAGAAATGTTAATTTTGGAAACAGAAATAGTTAAATTTATGCTGTTTTGCACATTGTGCGAGTTTTCCAGGTTCTTTAATTAGGATTTTTGGTACATTAAATGTCCTATCAGGTAAAATAGCTGAGTCACTGGATAGTCTAATGTTCCTAATTTGAAGAGAATTAACAATTTTCTAGGGATTTAGGGACTACATAGAAAGACAAATGTGGCTGGTGTTGGCTCTGTATCTTAGATATCATCTAGCTGTCTCTATATCCCCCAAACTACAGCATCACATTTTAAAATTCCTAAACTGAAAATACTTTTCTCTTTTTGTGTAATTTTTTTTTCTTAGCACTGCTTTTCTTTTTCTAGTCACTATAACTATTTCTTCCTCTTTAATTCTTTTTTAAATATTATTTTATCCTGACAAACCAATTCATACTCTACAATGTCTTGGGGAGAGGGGAGGGGAGTAGTTTGTTGACAGCTGTACTTTAGAGAGTCCATATAGTATTCTGAGTAAGAACCAGCTTTGGAATCCTCCAGCTCTGGATTATGGTCGTAGCCTGGCCAATTACTAGCTGTTAAGCCTTGGAAGTTTCTTTCACCTCTCCAAGCCTGTGCATATTCATTTGTAAAAAGTGATGGGAAAAGGTCTTATATATTAACTAAATAACTCTTGCAAAAATTATTTGCATTGTGTTGACACAGTAAACACTGTAGTTATTATATGTTTTAAAATAAATAGGACGCTTCTTTCACATTTAAATAAAATCAGTTTTCTCAGATAACTACAAGGTCCTGTTTAGTCCTATTTGGCCCCTTTGTGCAACTAGTACTTAACTAGAAACTGCAGTGAAATCATACAGGAATGTAGGACAGGAGGAGAAAGCAGTGATCCCATGATAATTTGAATGCAAATGACCAAATGGATAACATGAGGGAGAGAAAGGAAAAGGATTAGGTCATGGATCAACTGAATTTTGGAAACATTTTAGCCTCAGGAACACCTTTTCTTCCCTTATAAGTCTTATGCTTAATGCCCTAGAATTTTTAATTTTATTCTGGATAAGAACTGTTACACGGTTACCATTTATGAAAACTCATTCATTCATAAACTTGATTTTACCTTTGAGCAAACTTCAGAAAAGAGTGACTACCGAGATGTTCTCAAATGCTTTTCTCATTATCTTCTTTAACGTTTCTTTCTGAAAGCATCTTAGTGATGACTGTGATTAAGTTAATTGTGTGCACCCATATGTACAGCTTATGGCAATAACAAAGAGCAGTCATAGCAGAAACATAATGCAATATGTTTCAACATGGAGCAGCCACAGTCCTCTCAAGGCTGGCCATGTCTGCAGTCTTGGGCTAACATCTGTGGTGAACAGAATATCCTGTGTTTCCTTCAGCATGGAAATGAATTGACAGTTATTTATAATAGAGAAAAACTAATGTAAGTTTTTGTGAAAGTAAACACAGTTTCAACCCATGGCAAACTGTTAAAAAGGGAAAGGATGGAAGATGGATAATTTTGACTGACTGAAATGGCTTGAAGATAAAAAGATATCTGTGGTGTGTAAGACAGTGTCTTCAGGCTGTATAAATGTATCATCAACTCTGAGAATGATAAAGAGTTCAAAGTTTCAAAAGGAAACCAACCCATCCTTAGAGTAATTGTAAACAGTGGAACATCCATGCAAAGATGAAATTATATAGTTTTGTTAATAAATGAAAAATTGTGATGATTTCATCAGTTCTCTTTCCTGGTTCTTTAAGAATGGACAGAAGTAGGGAGGTCATAAGAAAGGAAGGAATAAAGGAAGGAAGTAAATGTGTATGTATTTATCCCAAGTAAAGATGATGCTAGTTTTTTCTGCTGTATCAATAACCTCACTCATTCATAATTAATTTCACCTGGTCAAATGGCTGGTTAGAAATAGTGGAGGTTGGGGCGCCTGGGTGGCTCAGTTGTTAAGTGTGTGCCTTTGGCTTGGGTTGTGACCCCGGGGTCCTGGGATCAAGCCATGCATCGAGCCCCACATCGAGCTCCCTGCTCAGCGGGAAGCCTGCTTCTCCCTCTCCCACTTCCCGCTGCTTGTGTTCCTTCTCTCGCTGTGTCTCTCTGTCAAATAAATAAATAATATCTTTAAAAAAAATTGTGGAGGTTTTTGGAATTGTGTGATGCAAAAGTAATGACCTTGGGCCAAATGATTTGTCCTTAAGCAATTATTATGTGCTTGCTGGCCAAATACTTTTGTGAAACTAGTTTTCACCAAAAACAATATATATTTGGCTTGATCTGAGCAACACTTAACTTTTTCAAAAAATAATTTACTTCCAAATGATAATGATGTGCAAGTATTAATAAGAAATATATATATATTCATACTAAGAAGATTTTATTCCAAATAGAACCAGAAAGTAATATTTCTCCACTTGTAACTGAAATTTCCACTTTTGTTTAGCTCCACAACCCTTTTATCTGAAAACCTAAGATCTGCATCTCCACTTGAAGTTTTTATTTTGAGACAGTGGAAGAAAGAATCATTTCCTCCTGCTCACATTGTGATTTTACTTCTCATTTTAACTTTGATGGGATGCAAATCCATCTTATTTTCATCAAATAACTGTCTGACTTAAGTAGACCTACCATTCATTGAGCTTATTTAAACATAGGTTGTATTACAGCTGCTCAGTGAGGTAGGTATCTTTGAGACTGTGTCATTCAAGAAAGCCACTGAATTATCTGTCATGACCTGACTTTCCTTACTATGCTGAATGACTATGAACAGAATACATCATTGAGTCTAACTTTTGATTTTCTTCGGCAGCATAAGTTTAGACAAAGGTAGTGGGCATCTTTGATATTGGTAAACTGAAGAATACCCTTCACACAATTAAAGTTATGCGAGAATTGTTTGATATTAGTAGTTTTATTTTAGACATATATAGGTATACTGAGCTTTGGTGAAAAAAACTTGGGAGAATGCTTAGCACATAGTATAGTAAGTGCTCAAAGCAATTTTATGAAAGACCATCTATCATTTGTCAGGTCTCTGTGAAGGATTCAAAAACCTGTGAAATACGATAACTGGATGGTAGTAATGATGAGAAAGAAATTCCATATAATGGAACAAAAGTCTTTAGTTCTCTACCTTGGAAAGGTCTAAAGAGAGATTTAGAAAAGATTTTAATAGTGGCCCAAGAATGGTGTCTGAAGAGGATGGAACTAGATTGTAAAGAATGGGCATTATAGGGCGCCTGGGTGGCTCAGTTGGTTAAGCGACTGCCTTCAGCTCAGGTCATGATCCTGGAGTCCCTGGATCGAGTCCCGCATCGGGCTCCCTGCTCAGCAGGGAGTCTGCTTCTCCCTCTGACCCTCCCCCCTCTCATGTGCTCTCTCTCATTCTCTCTCTCTCTCTCAAATAAATAAATAAATAAATAAATAAATAAATAAAAAAGAATGGGCATTATATTAAGTCTATGACGTTGAGAATTTCATGGATACTGCAGACTCCCTCTGTAGATCATTGTAGTTTGTGTGACAATCTAAATGTTCTTTGGAATCCACATTTTCTATGTGGTGGTCATCATTTCATGGGGAGCATACTAAGGACCGGTGGTAGTAGAAATCATTATCCTTTTGTGGTAACTTTTCAAAAGCAGTTGTGTCCTACATGTTTGTTGCTTTTTCTGCCCTCTGTTGCTCCCAGTGAAGGCCAAGCCACCCCAAGTGATTTGGATAAATAGGAAGAGTTTACCATCTGTGGGGATGCATTGGGGAAGGCAGGGAACTTATGCAAAAATAGATCACAGAAAAAGCAGTATGTAAGTTATACATGTGTAGTTTACTCTCGAATTATAGTAGATAATGAATGTTGTCCATTCAGAAGAGCAAAATATTTGTTTTGGCTACCTATCAGTGAAAGTCTAGCTCATTGGAAAAATTAAAGTAGTATTAATTTGAGGAACTAGTATATTATTTTATTAGAAGTTCTACCTGTATAATTTTGGCTGACTTGGTAAATAGATTTTGGTGACTTGAGTTTAGAAGTAGCATAATAAAAACTCTGTTGACAGGTTGGCCAGGAAGTGCTATGTAGAAACTCTCTCCACCAAAAAAAGGGGGGGGGGGCAGGGAGAGCAGAAGCAAGACCATTTGCTGGACTCTTCAAATGATCCTTCTTGCTCCTTATTGTATTGATCAAGGCATGAGTTGGTGAAGAACTGGACTAGGGAGATAGCAAAGAGAATGGCAAGGAAGAGACTCTAAGTGGGAGAATTCCTAGAACCTGCTAACTTTGAATAGATGTATATATAACAGTCATTAATATTTATTTATCCCAGCAACATGTGTATTATTTTACTTTTGTTGTCTCATTTAACCTTCTCAACCATTTTGTAAAGTATAGGTACTATTATCATAATAAATTGATTAATTTGATTAAGCTCACACAGGGGCACCTGGGTGGCTCAGTCAGTTGGGCATCTGGCTCTTGAGTTCACTTCAGGTCATGATCTCAGGGTTGTGGGATTGAACCCCACATTGGGCTGTGTGGAGCCTGCTTAGTAAAGATTCTCTCTCTCCCCCTCTCCCTTCCCTGCTTGCCCTCTTTCCTCCCTCGCTCTCTTTAAAAAAAAAAAGAAATGATTAAGCCTACACAGTTAATAATTATCAGAACCAAAATCCAAACCTTGCGTTTGTCTGAACCCAAGCCTTGTTGTAAAGGATACTGCTTATCAGAGCCTAGAACAAAGAATGTTGCCAACACTTTTAGTTAGGAGACAGATGCCCATTAGAAGTCTGGTTTAATGTTCATCATTGGCATATATATAACATAAACTTTTCTCCCACCACTTTTTTTTAGTGCGACTTCATGACAGCATATCAGAAGAGGGCTTCCATTATTTGGTGTTTGATTTGTAAGTACAACATGCTTTGTGTTCATTTATTTTTGCTATTTGAAGACCATTTTGAATTAAACATGATTTTTTCTAATTTGCAGTCTAAATTAATGATCCTATAATTTTTTTAGATGTTTTCAAATAACATTCAACTCTAATTCTTTTGAAAAAAATGTGACTGTTCAGGAGTGTTTATTTAAAACTTACATTAATCTTCATAACTCAAACAGGAGTCTGTTTGGATTGTTCACTGTGATATCATAAGCAGTTCTCAGTTTTATCTTTGGGCATACAAATGGCTGATGTGAGCTAATTTTCCATTGAATTTTTTGTCTTATATAAAAAGAACCATAGCTAACATCATACTCAGTGAAAAAATGAGGGAATTTTTCTCTAAGGTCAGAAACAAGATAAGAATGTTCACCTCACCAGTTTTATTCAACACAGTCTGGAAGTCCTAGCCACAGTAATCAAACAAGAAAAAGAAATAAGAGGCATCCATATTGGTAAGGAAGAAGTAAAACTTAACACTATTTGCAGATGACATGATAACATACATAGAAAACCCTAAAGACTCCACCAAAAAACTATTAGAAGTAATAAATAGTCAAGTTGCAGAATACAAAATTAATATGCAAAAAATGGTAGCATTTCTATACACTAAAAACAAAGCAGCAGAAAAGAGAAATTAACAGTTCCATTTACAAATGCACCAAAAAGAATAAAATGCCTAGGAATAAACTTAATCAGGAAGGTGAAAGACCTGTACTCTGAAAACTGTAAAATATTGATGAAAGAAATTGAAAACAACACAAACAAATAGAAAGATATTCCATGCTCATGGATTGGAAGAATTAATATTGTTTAAATGTCACCACTACCCAAAGCTATCTATACATTCAGTGCAATCCCTGTCAAAATACCAGCAGCATTTTTCACAGAACTAGAACAAATAATACTAAAATTTGTATGGAACCACAAAAAAACCAAATAGCCAAAAGAGTCTTGAGAAGGAAGAACAAAGGTGGAGGTATCACAATCCCAAATTCTAAGATCTACTACAAAGCTGTAGTAATCGAAACAGTATGGTACTGGCACAAACAGTCACATATATCAATGAAACAGAGTAGAGAACCCAGAAATAAACCCATATTTATGTAGTCAATTAATCTATGACAAAAGAGGCAAGAATATACAATGGAAAAAAAGCTGGTCTCTTCAATAAGTGGTGCTGGGAAAATTGGACAGCTACATGCAAAAGAATGAAACTGAACCACTTTCTAACACAGACATAAAAATAAACTCAAAATGGATTAAAGCTCAATAATTTTGATAACAGTCATAGCAACATTTATGTCTCCTCAGGCAAGGGAAACAAAGGCAAAAATAAACTATTAGACTACATCAAAATATAAAGCTTTTGCACAGCAAAGGAAACCATTAACAAAAGTAAAAAGGATGCTTAATGAATGGGAGAAGATATTTGCAAACGGTATATCCGATAATGGGTTAATGTCCAAAATATATAAAGAACTTCTACAACTCAACACCAAAAAACCCAATCCAATTAAAAAATGAGTAGAGGACCTGAATAGACATTTTTCCAAAGAAGACATACAGATAGTCAAGAGTCACATGTAAAGATGCTCAATATCATTCGTCCTCAGGGAAATGCAAATCAAAACTACTATGAGTTATCACCTCACCTGTCAGAATGGCTAAAACCAAATACACAAGAAATTTAAATGTTGATGAGGATGTGAAGAAAAAGGAACCCTGTGTACTGCTTGTGGGAATGTAAATTGGTGCAGCCACTGTGGAAACCAGTATGGAGGTTCCTCCAAAAATTAAAAATAAAAATACCATATGATCTAATAATTCCACTCTGGGTATTTACCCAAAGAATGTGACAACCCTAATTTGAAAAGAAATAAGCACCCCTGTTTATTGCAGCATTATTTACAGTAGCCAAGATATAGAAGCAATTTAAGTGTCCATCAGTAGATGAATGGATAAAGAAGATGTGGTGTGTATATATACGCACACACACACACACAAATATATACAATGGAACATTACACAGCCACAAAGAAAGGATGAGGTCTTGAGAAAGACAAATACCATGTGATTTTACTCATATGTGGAATGTAAAAAACAATAGTGAATAAACAAAAACAACAACAACAAAAAAGCAGAATCAGGGAACAAATTGATGATTGCCAGAGGGCAGGGGGGTGGAAAGGATGGGCAAACTGGATGAAGGAGAGTGGGAAACACAGGCTTCCAGTTATGGAATGAATAAATCACAGGAATAAAAGACATAGGGGAATATTTTCAGTGATATTATAATAACATTGTATGGTGACAGATGGTAGGTACACTTGTGAGCATAGCATAATGTATGAAGATGTTGAATCGCTATGTTGTGTACCTGAAACTAATGCAACATTGTATGTCAATTATATTCAAATAAAAAAATTAAAAATAAACTATAATTCAAATAATGGAAAAAGACTAAAAGAAGGGTCCTTGAAGTTGGTTAACTCAGTGGTTCAATAACAGTATCAGACTCCCATATTTTACTTCATTGGCTTTGTTCTCAGATTGGTATCGTTCAAGGTATTATAAACAGACATGCTAATGTCCAGTGAAAGACATTGTCTCTTGTTCTTTATAAGAAGGAAAAATTTACCCAGTAAACATCTCATTTCCTCTCACTGGCCAGGATTAGGTCATATACCATTTGACATAGTAATTTCACTTCTAAAAATGAAGTCCGTGGAAAGCATACCCTAAATTTAGATAAAACTTTATGCCAAACAATGTTCATTGCATCAGCTTTTATAATGGAAAAAAAAGAAAAAAAAGAAAGGCAACTTAAGGATCCAATAATAGAGAAGTAGTTGCATATTTATGGTAAATTCATATAATGGACTACTGTCCAGCATTTTCATGTAATGCTTGGAAATAAAAAAGATATTTTTTGTAATATGACTCTAAAGATAGGTTAGTGTTAGACTTGGTTAATTCAGCCCTTCAGTTTTGTAATTAAGAAATCAAGTTTTTTTGTATCTTTTTGGTTGTTCTCTGTAGTATGTGAGTTTGTTCTCAGGTTGGTGCCTCATTTTCAGATATCAGTGACTTTCACAGTCAGAAAAAGGGACAGTATTAATGCCATTGCAATGTTTTTATCCTTTCTCAGCGGTCCCTCAGAAGATAATCTGTTAATGAATCCCTGTTTATTTTTATTTTTTATTTATTTATTTTTTAATGAATTGCTGTTTAGAATTGCTTCTCATACCCGTGCCTGAATCAAGTATTGATGAAGGGAATGGAATTACAATTGGCATTGACCAATTATAAATTTAATATGTAGGTCTTGGGAGGTAACTGGCCTCCCTTGAATCACCAAATGCATGGTCAGGTAAGATCCAAATCATGGCTTTGTTAACAAGAAAGTAGGGGAGTTTTGCCTATTAGGTAGGCAGCCAAGTGTGTCTGTCATATTGGTGATTGATGTGTGTTGGAGAATAGAGACTGAAGCTCTGATTATGCACAGCCCCACCATATAGGCTCCTCTCCACAGTCACAGTCCCATCCATGGCTTGTTCACGTGGCTGTAGTTTGGCACCACTCCATATTGCACTAGTCCTTTCTCTTCAGTCCTTTCTCAGAGCTCATATTTTTACTTTCTCCATTGTTCTTTCTTCCTTTCTCATGTTCTAAGATCCCTTTTTATGATTTCCTTTCTTCTTTAATAACTTCCTTAGCCATTCTTTCAGAGTAGATATGCTAACAACAAATTCTTACTTTTTCTGAGAATGTCTTGATTTCCCCTTCACTCCTTTTTGCTAGATAAAGAATTCTAGGTAAACAGTTATATTCTTTTAATGTTACATCAATTCCTTCTGGATTATCTTATTTCTGATGAAAAATCTTTTGTCATTCTGTTTTGCTCCTAAAAATAACGTGTTCTTTCTCTCCAGGTGCTTTAAAGATTTTTTCTTTGTAGTTTTTAGAAGTTTGATCATGATGTGTCTTGGCTTGGCTTTCTTAGAATTTATCTTATTTTGTGTTCATTTAACCTCTTGAATATACAGGTTTATGTCTTCTCCCAAACTTGGGAAATTTTTAGACATTGTTTCTTTGAATACTTTATTAGCCTTGCCTTCTTTCTCTTCTCCTTCTGAACTTGATAACATGAATGCTAGATCCTTTGTTATAGCTGCATAAATTCCTGGGGCTCTGTTCATTTTTATCTTTTTTTTTTTCTCTTGTTCAGATTAGGAAATTTATACTGTTTTCTTCAAGTTGACTGATCCTTTTTTTTTTTATTCTGCTGTTGAATGCATCCATTTCAGTTATTGTATTTTTTCAGTTCTACTATAGACTGTTGGTTTTTCTATAAATTCTCTGTCTTGCTGAGAGTTCCTATTTTTTCTGTTTGTGTGTTTTTAATTGCTCACTGAAGCATTTTATTAGGCTGATCAAAAATCCTTGTCGGATAATTCCAACTGCGTTGTCATCTTGGTGGTGTTGGTGTTGGCATCTGTTCATTGTTTTTTCTCATTCATATTGAAATGTTCTTAGTTCTTGATATAATGAGTGATTTTGTATTATATCCTAGACATTTTGGGTATTATTTTACGAGACTGCGGATTTAATTTAAATCTTTGTAGCAGGCCTCCTCTGATACCACATTGGCAGGGGTTATTAGATGCCATCTTACTACTTTCAGGTGGGAGTGGAAGTCTAGGTTTCCTATTTAGCCTCCTATGGCACCCCAGGGGTGTTCCTCCTCACTGCTGGGCAGGGCTTGGGAGAACAGGGATTTTTTTTTTAATGCATTTAATGAGAGAAATGTATCTACCCTATTTTTTCAGACTGTTGTTATTTCTTAATAGATTTAATTTGTTAGATATCCTTTGCTATATAAATCAAGGGTATGGTATTATAAACTGGGATATGTCCTTCATGCTATGATGAATGCTGGAAAGAAAAAAACTTTTGCTAATGCTCATTTACCTGAGTACCATTTTTCAGAATTGGATTTGATCAGAGAGGATATACTTTTCCTATACCCTCTTATGTTCAGTGCATGAAGGCATGTGAATTAGACTAAAGGCGGATTAACAGAATAAAAGGCACACAATTTTTATTAATATTTATGTGCATGGGAGTTTGTAGAAAAGAAGTGAAACTAAAAGAAGCAGTGAAGGTGTCAAATTCTTGTCTTAGATGATAAAAATTGCTCTTCTCTCCCTGGTACATGGAACAGATACCTTCCTCAAAGGGAAATTTATGCCCTGCTTTTGGGCAGATAAGGGGAGGGTAGAGAACTCTTCCTGTATTTGTTCATTCTCAACTGCCTTTAGCTCAAAATAGTCTTTTTGCCAAAGTGGTATATTGCAGGGTGGTATATTCTGATCTACTTCAGCTCCAAGAAGCATATCAATGTTAGGTCAGATGTAAAAGGGCAATACCCTTCTTCTCATGCCATGCCATACCACTTTTCCATAGTTACCAATTTACATTCACATTTAAAATTTTATAGTTTTCTATATTATTAAATGGAGGGAATGATAAGAATCACAGAGTTTAGAATAAAGTTTATTTTTTTATACATCATATTTTAAATAATTGGTACAGAACATATAAAAAAGCAGTTCATGTGAATACAAAATAAGATTTTCAGTTACAGTGGATCATATCTGTCACAATGATATTTGTGTTATTAATGTCTCTGAAACCGAAGTGTAAGTTTACATTTGAACCATAGTAACATTAAATACACTGCATCAGACAGTTGAACCTCTTTTGCTAGACTGAAAAGCTCAGACTCTTTGCAATTGTTCTTTAATATTTAAAGTTTAAGAGAGAAGTTATGAGCAGTTTTCATCAAAATTCTTTGCCAGGAAACGAGACTAATAAATTAGGTTAAATATAATCCAATAAAGCACCCAGCTTTGAGATAGTTGGAAAACAGTGGTTAAAATATAGATTTTCAAAAATATATATATATAGATTTTCAATGATTAAAAAGAGATTATAACAGATATAATTCCTCTAAATTATCTAATTGTGGTGGTTACTCTATGAAGAGGAAAAGTAAGTAGCTTTAAAAAAATGAACATTTTATACATCAATGAAATACTCATATGGGAAAATTGGAAGTCACTTAGCCAATCAGTTCCAAGATAAAATAACTGCTTGAATTCCTAAAGAAGGAATGTTCCTGTGTTTGTCCTTTTGATGATGGTTTTGGCAGTGTGGTACTTGTGCATACTTCCTGTGGAATGTCAGCTATTCACAATCTAATGGGAAGTTCTATTTTTATAGGTGCACTGAGTTTTCTTCTAATGGAATACTTTTCCCTTTCTAAAAAGCAAAACAGAAGAGGCAATGAGTTCATTAAAAAAAAAAAAGTTTCTTCTTGCTATTTTAAATTTACATTTTTCATTCAGGTATCTATCCACCATTTCCCACTATACAGCATTAGTAATCGCTTTTGCAAATAGACTCAGGAATCAGTGGGAAAGACCTGCACGAAAGCAAAGACCTCTTCACAGCAAATAATGAATCATCCTTCCTCCGGGTTTGTGCCTAGCAGGGTTTTCAGGCACACCTCAGCAGTTCTGGGAGATAAGAGGTGTGGATTTATCTGAAATCTAAGGGAAAGCCAGGCAGGGAAATAATGGAGCTAGAATTGTAGTCCCTAAGGGAGAGGCCTACAGTCAGAGCCATTGCCCTTAGGCAGATAAGGCAGATTCAGTCCATTTCTTTGAAACAGAAGGCCTTGACAAGGGCACTCATCTGAATGTGACATATATATTTCAGGAACTGAATGTCAGCGAAGATTTGTATTATGTGCATGTTGGGTGAATGTATAATGGAGTATAGAAATATCACAGCCCTTTCTAAGTAAATGTATAAGAGAATAACACTTGGGTTAAATTTTGTAATCTCAGTAGGGAACTAAAATAAATAGATTAGATTAAGGTTTATTGGCAAAAGTGCTGATCCAGGATGAAAAGACTTAAGTTTCAGTCTCAGAGCTACCCAAGGCTAACCACTTAACATTATATTTTCTCTAATCCTCATTTTTCTCGTACGGAATGGGGCCGTGGGACCAGATGAAAAATTTGTCAGACATCTCTCAAGTCCTTTCCTGTTCTGTGAGGCCAAGATGCTGTTCTCATTAATTTGAGACTTCTGGTAGAATTAGTAAGGACTCCTGGTGTCGTTTTTAAATATTAGAATATTTATTATGATTTTAAGCTATTAGAGAAAAATTCTATTAATACATCTTTAAAAAGAACTTTTTTTTTTCCCCCTAGCAAAAACACATCTTGGTACATGAAATACTTCTTTTTTTTCTGTTTTAAAGTGTTTTTGTTTTTGTCCCCATATAAGAAATTCTGTTCATCAAATAAGTAATGGGTACCTACTAAATGCAAGACACTATGCCTAATGCTTTAGGAAAAAAGGTAGTGTTTCTGAACATTTTAAAATAAATATCCCATTTTGATAATTTCAAAATTGAATACTCAGAGAATCTGATGTGCTCCCTCCCTGTGCCCCATTTTATCATTTTCATACCATCCAGAAAGCTTGGTCAATTTGCATGCTTTGTAGTTATTACTAGGAAGACATGTATATTTTTCATTTTTACAAATTTGAAATTCTATCAGTATTAAAAAAGTATGTTTCGGAAACTACACCCCTTGAGCTGATTGTTATATTGGCAATATCAAGACTAAAAGACTAAAAGCTAAGACACCGTCCACTTTTTTTGAAGATTTTATAGTTCAGAAAGGGGATTGGACAGCTTCAAAAAATCTGTAGTATAGACCTAATGTGGTAGGAGCTGTTAAGAGTTACAAGAGGTTTGGGAGAAAGAGCCAACATTCACTTAGTCAGGAATGCCAGGAAACACAATGCAAAGCCCTGAAGTTGATGTTTTTCTCAGTGTATTTCTCTGTGTCTTCATTCAACAAATGTACCCTTAATCTGCACTTAACTCTCTACCAGGCATTGTGGATAAACTGATTGAAGGGAAGGTGAACGACAATTTTTGCCTTCGAAAGAGCTAAAAGCAATCTCATACTTGTTCTGTTATAGCATTCTTTGATCTACTAGAATATTTGGTTGCATAATCCACAGGTCAGCAATTTACAAAACACACAGATATAGTGTAATAAGTTTCACAGTGTCTTTGAACACATCTCTTTGTGCCCTAGTCACTCGGTCATCTTTATGGTTATTTAGGAAAATTCTTCCATTATGCTGATAATATTCTCCTGTATCTCACAAGGCATATGTATGCCATATATATTCTAATGATTATTAAATCTTTTTTAGAGGTAGAGGGCTAGTCTGATTTTTCTGGACATCTTTGGCCTATTATTTATAGCAAATTTTATCCTTCTTAAAACCCACCTAGTATATTTCATTTGTCTTATATTTGATTTTAGTATTATTTGGTCATATTTGATTTATTACAGTGCATATAGGAAGTAGTGGCAAAAATAATTTCCACTCTCAGATCAAAATGTGGAATGCACAGATTGAAGATTACTTGATCTATCAGTACACTGTAAACAGCACTTGAAAATAGGCCTCTAGGTTAAAACTCTTGTTAAAAGACAGAAAACTAGGGGCGCCTGGGTGGCTCAGTTGGTTAAGCGACTGCCTTCGGCTCAGGTCATGATCCTGGAGTCCCGGGATCGAGTCCCGCATCGAGTCCCGCATCGGGCTCCCTGCTCGGCGGGGAACCTGCTTCTCCCTCTGACCCTCCCCCATCTCGTGCTCTCTCTCTCTGTCTCATTCTCTCTCTCAAATAAATAAATAAAATCTTTAAAAAAAAAAAAAGATAAAACTAAATCAGTAATTATAGTATAGCACAGTATATTTTGCTGTGAGCATGGATGATTGAAGCAAAAAGAGATCAGATTAGAGGTGTGAACCCAGTTAGAAGTTGACTACACTAACATCCAGGAAGAACATAGTAAGTACCTGAAGTAAGATGTTGGTAGGAACAAAAAAAAGAAGTTATAAGGTATAAACCCTCTGAATATACTTTTTAGAACAAAGTTGAGTCTCTGAATTTTGTTTTTAGTTAGCACTTTATATGCAAGAAACAGTCAATCTACATAAAGTGGAGGATATTTTAAATAACAAAGAAACCCTAATGCTGTAAAGATATTGCATTGCATTTCTCATTTGTTTTTAGAAAAGTGTTGGAATGAAAATATTTTGGCTATTTTTAAAATAAATTTAATGTCCACTATAGTGGAACTCTATAATTCTAGAATTATAGAGGGTCACTGATGGGAAAATACAGCTTTTACAAAGTTATACTAAATAATTTCAGTGTCCTATTAGTTGGAAAATTAATAAAATGGTAAAGAATCTGTTATATGTTTTTACAGAAAAACATTTATTTGTTTTTTATTTTTTTAAGATTTTATTTATTTATTTGAGAGAGAGTGAGCAAGCACGAGCCAGGGAGGGGGGAGAAGCAGAGGGAGAGGGAGAGGGACACGAGGCTCCACCCCAGGACCCTGAGATCATGACCTAAACCAAAGGCAGACGCTTAACATACTGAGCCACCCAGGCGTCCCCAGAAAAACATTTTAAATAACCATGACATACTATACTTTTAATAGAAAGGTGTAGAGATACTCAATATTCTTTTGATTTCTTTCTGAATAGAAAGCAAAATACTCAATTTTTCTCATGTATTATGGTCCTGCTACAAGGTGGCAAACTCAACTCTTCCACCCACACATCATGGTTCTTTAATGTTCATGGACACTTTCAGTTTGTATGGAATAAGATATAACCTTGTCTCATGAGTACTCATTAGTTAATAACCTCAAGGAGGAAGGAGGCTCTTCGTGATGAATACTATCTGATGGCCTTTTTAGAATTTTTCTCAGGAATAATTGTCTTAAATTCCAGAAGGCCAGTTTCTTTCTCATTTGTTCATTTTGTAGTTCTTATTCTTTAATACAAATCTGAATTTCTTGATATCATACCAGCTCCCATATTTATGTTTATGAAGTTGGAGAAATTAGGAATTTAGGATTTTTGAAACTTTATTTATAAAAATTTTTTCTACTTTTAATAAAGTTTATTTTTTAGAGCAGTTTTAGTTTCAAAGCAAAATGAGTATTAAGTACAGAGAAATCCTATATATGTCCATTCCTAATCATGCACAACTTCATCACTATAGCCTTTCTGCACCACAGTTTATTTGTTACAGTTGATGAATCTACATTGACACATCATTGTTACCTATAATCCATAGTTCACATTAGGGTTTACTCTTAGTATTGGACTTTGAATGGGTTTTGACAAATGTAATGTCATGTATCCAGCATTGAAGTACTATACACAATAGTTTACTCCCGTAAAAATCCTCTGTATTCCAACTATCCCCTCATCTTCTTCCTTAAACCATGGAAACCACTAATCTTTTTACTGTCTCCATAGTTTTGCCTTTTCCAGAATGTCATACAGTTAGAACAGACAGAATATAGATTTTTCAGATTAGCTTCTTTCACTTAGCAATATGCATTTAAGTTTCCTTCACGTCTTTAAATGGACTGATGGTTCATCTCTTTTTTGCACTGAATAATATCCCATTCTCTAAATGAACCACAGTTTATTTATTTACTCATCTACTGAAGGACATTTTGGTTGCTTCCAAGTTTTGGCAATTCCAATAAAGCTGCTATAAACATTCAGGTGCAGGTTTTTATGTGGACATAAGTTTTCAACTCCTTTGGGTAATATCAAGAAGCCCAGTTGCTGGATTATATCTTAAGAGTATGTATAGTTTTGTAAGAAACTGCCAAACTGTCTTCCAAAGTGACTATCCCACCAGCAATGAATGAGAGTTCCTGTTGCTTCAAATCCTGTCAGCATTTAGCGTTTGTCAGTGTTTTGGACTTTGGCCACCCTAATCGATGTGTAGCAGTGTATCATTGTTGTTTTAATTTGTAATTTCTTAAAGACATGTGATGTGGAGCATCTTTTCATACACTTGTCTTCCATCCATGTATCTTCTTTGGTGAGATATCTTTTCAGGTCTTTTGCCCATTTTTTAATCAGATTATTCATTTTCTTGTTTTTGAGTTTTAAGAATTCTTTGTATACTGTGGATCACTGTCCTTCATCAGATGTCTTTGCAGATATTTTCTCTCAGTCTGTGACTTGTCTTTTCATTCTCTTGACAGTGTCTGTTGCAGAGCAGAAGTTTTTAATTTTAAAGTAGTTTACCTTATCGGTTCTTTCTTTTGTGGATCATGGCTTTGATGTTCTATCTAAAAGTCATCCCCGTATCCAAGATCATCTAGATCTTCCCTATAGTCTCTTCCAGGAGTTTTATAGTTTTGCATTTTACATTTTAGTCTGTGATCCATTTTGAGTTGATTGTTGTGAATGGTGTAAGGTCTGTGCCTAGGTTTTTTGTTTGTTTTTTACATGTGGCTGTCCAGGTTTCCAGCATCACTTGTTGAACAGTCTATCTTTTCTCCATTGTATTGCCTTTGCTCTTTTGTCAAAGATCAGTACCTATATATGGGTCTATTTCTGGGCTCTCTGTTTTGTACCATTGATCAGTTTGTTTATCCTTTCATTAATACGACACTATCTTGATCACTCTAGCTTTCTCTTTTTTGAGAGAGAGAGAGATAGTGTGAGGGGCAAAGGGAGAGGGAGAGAGAGAATCTTGAGGCTCCATGCCTAACATGGAGCCTGACATTAGGCTTAATCTTAAGCACAACCCTGAGATCATGACCTGAGCTGGAATCAAGAGTCAGATGCTTAACTGACTGAACCACCCATGTACCCCTTGACTACCATAGCTTTATATTAAGTCTTAAGGTCAGGTAGTGTCAGTCTTCCATCTTTGTTTTTTTTCAATGCTGTATGCTATCCTGGGTCTTTTGGCTGTCTATATAAACTTCAGAATCAGTTTGTCTACATCCACAAAATAACTTACTGAGATTTTGAGGGGGATTGTGTTGAATTCATAGATCAAGTTGGTAAGAACTGGCATCTTGACAGTGTTGAATCTTCCTATCTGTAGACATAGAATATCTCTCCATTCATTTAGTTCTTCTTTGAGATCTTTAATCAGAGTTTTGTACTTTTTCTCATATAGGAAATATTTACATATTTTATCAGCCTTATACCTAGGTTTTTCATTTTGGGGGAGTGCAATGTAAATGGTAAAGTGTTTTTATTTTTTAAGATTTTATTTATTTATTAGGGAGAGAGACAGAGTAAGCATAAGCAAGAAGAGGGGCAGAGGGAGAGGGAGAAGCAGGCTCTCCATTGAGCAGAGAGCCCGATGCGGGGCTTGATCTAGGACCCTGAGTTGAAGGCAGGTGCTTAACTGACTGAGCCCCTCAGGTGCCCCAAATGGTACAGTGTTTTTAGTTTCAATTTCACTTGGTCATTTCCAATGTATAGATTATTTCCTAATATAGTATAGTGATAGACTTTTGTATGTTAACCTCATATTCCACAATTTGCTATATTTGCTTATTAGTTCCAAACTTTGTTGTTGATTCTTTAGGGTTTTTTACATAGACAGTCATGTTATCTGTGAACAAAGACCAGTGCATTTCTTCCTTCCCAATTTGTATGTATACCTTTTATTTCTTTTTCTTGTCTTAACTGCATTAATTAGGACTTCCAGTATGATACTGGTAAAAGGAGACATTTTTATCTTGTTCCTGATGTCAGTGGGAAAGCTTCAAGTTTCTATTAAATATGATGTTAGCTTGTGGTATTTTGTAGATGTTCTTTATCAAGTTGAGGGAGGTAATTTCTGTTCCTAGTTTCCTGAGAGTTATTACCATGAATGGGTTTTGAATTTTATCAAATATTTTTTTCTGCATCAACTAATATGATCATGTAATTTTTCTGTTTTTACCTGTTGATATGGCGGATAGCATTTATTGATTTTCACATGTTAAACCAGCCTTGCATACCTGAAATAAATCCCTTCTTTTAATGATATATAATTCTTTTTATATACTGTTGGATTCAGTTTGTTAATATTTTGTTGAGGGTTTTTGTATCTGTGTTCGTGACAGCTGTTGGTCTATAATTTTCTTGTAGTGTCTTTATCTTGTTCTGGTGGTGGGGTAATGCTTGCCTCATAGGACATGTTGACATGTATTCACTCTACTTCTGTTTTCTGGCTGAAATTGTAAAGAGCTGGTATTATTTCTTAAGTGTTTGGTATAATGTACCAGTGAATCCATCTAAGCCTGTTTTCTGTTTTGGAAAGTTATTAGTGATTTGATTTCTTTAATAGATAGGCCTGTTTGTATTGTCTGTTTCTTCTTGTGTGATTTTAGCAGATTGTGTCTTTCAAGGAATTGATCTACTTCATCTAGGTTATCAAATATGAGGGCATAGAGTTATTGATAATATTTCTTTATTATCCTTTTATTGTCCATGGTATCTGTAATGATGTCTTCTCTTTCATTTCTGATACTAGTAATTTGTGTCTTCTCTCTTTTTTTCTTAGCTAGCCTGATTTTAGGCTTATGCATTTTATTGATCTTTTCAAAGAACTAGCTTTTTTGCTTTTGTTGATTTTCTCTATTGATGTCCCATTTTCAATTTTATTGATTTCTACTCTAATTTTTATTATTTCTTTTCTTCTGCTTATTTTGGATTGAATTTGCTCCTTTTTCTTTTTCTTTTTTTTTTTAGTGAAAGCTTAGATTATTGATATTAATCTTTCTTTTCAAATATATGCATTCAGTGCTATGAATTTCTCTCTATGTACTACATCCCACAAATTTTGATGTTGTATTTTAATTTTCATTTAATTCAAAATATTTTTAAATTTCTCTTGAGATTTCTTCTTTGACCCATGTGTTGTTTAATCTCTAAGTATTTTAGGTTTTTCAGCTATATTTCCAATATTGACTACTAGTTTGATTCCATATGGTCTGAGAGAAGACATTGTATGATTTCTATTCTTCTACACTTGTTAAGGGGTGTTTTATGACTATATTGTAGTCCATCTTGGTGAATGTTCCATGTGAGCTTGAGAAGAATGTGTATTCTGCTGTTGTTAGATGAAGTAGTCAAATATTCAATTATATCCAGTTGATTTATGGTGCTCTTGAGTTCAACTATGTTGCTAATGATTTTCTGCTTGCTGGATCAGTCCATTTTTGATGGAGGGGTATTAAAGTCTCCAACTGTGGTAGTAGATTCACCTATTTCTTCTTATATTTCTATCATTTTCTGCCTGACATATATTAATGTTGTGTTGTTAGACACATGCATATTAAGGATTATTAGATCTTCTTGAAGACTCCTTTATCATCAAGTAATATCCATCTTTTTTCCTAATAATTTCCCGTGCTCTAAAGTCTGTTCTGTCTGCAATTAATAAAGCTACTCTCATGTTCTTTTGAGTAGTGTTAGAATGGTTTATGTTTCTCCATACCTTTAGTCTTAATCTATGTGTGTCTTTATAATTAAAGCAAGTTTCTGACAACATGTAGTTGGGTCTCGTTTTCCTGACAGTCTCTATTGGTATATTTAGTTCATTGATGTTTAAAGTGATTATTGATGCAGTTGTGTTAATATCTACCATATTTTTACTGTTTTCTGTTTGTATTCCTTGTTCTTTGTTCCTATTTTTATTTTCCACGTTTTTTTTTTTTTTTTGGAAGTTTCTGTTGTCATTTCCTCAAGTTCGGAGATTCTTTCTTCACCTGTGACCAGTCTACTAATGAGCTCATCAGTGGCATTCATTTCTTTGGCAGTATTTTCTTTTTTCAGGTATTTCTTCTTGATTCTTTCTCAGAATTTCCATCTCTGTACTTACATGCCCTTCTGTTCTTGCATGTTGTCTACTTTTCCATTTAATTCCCTGAACATATTAACCATAGTTTTTAAAATTCTTGGTCTGGGGCGCCTGGGTGGCTCAGTTGGTTAAGCGACTGCCTTCGGCTCAGGTCATGATCCCGGAGTCCCAGGATCGAGTCCCGCATCGGGCTTCCTGCTCAGCAGGGAGCCTGCTTCTCCCTCTGACCCTCCCCCCTCTCATGTGCTCTCTGTCTCTCTCATTCTCTCTGTCTCAAATAAATAAATAAAATCTTAAAAAAAAAAAAATTCTTGGTCTGATAATTCCAACATTCCTACCATATTTGACTCTGGTTCTAATGCTTGTTAGGTTCCTTCAAAATGTGCTTTTTGCCTTTTAGTATGTCTTATAATTTTTTGTTGGAAGGTGGATATGATACAGTAGGTAAAAGAAACTATGGTAAATAGGCCTTTAGTAATATAGTGGTAGGGTGTTGGAGGAAGCACTATGATCAGGTCTCAGTTCCTTGGTGAGCCTCTGTCCCTTGAGCTGTGAGCTTTATTGATGCTTCTCAGTTTTGCTTCCACCCCTACCACTTATGTGGGATAGGATGGCTAGAGGTACCTTGAGCTGGGTATTTCCCTTCTTCCGTTTGAAAGGTTAGAACTAGGTAGAGTTGGGCACTTGCATTCCCCCAGGTCAGTTAGGTTCTGTTAATACCCCAACAGTTTAGTCTGTGGTAAAACAGTTTCTTCTTAAAGCAGGCCTTGTTAAAAGAGAATACTGCACTATATTTCAGAATGGTTCCTTTTCTCCTCTCTGCTAGAAGCATGGGATTTTTTCTTTGATAGTCAACTGTGAGGGCCTGGTAGAGCTCCTGAACGAAAATGTACAAAAATCTGTGGGCCCCCCATGAGTGGGTCCCCTTAGAGTTTTATCTTCCAGGCTCATCCACACTGAGCCTTCAGTAATTTATCAATTATAGTTCAGATTTTCCTGTCACCCACTGGTTCCTGCAGAGGTTTCTGCTCCATTAAATTGTTATTTTCAGTCTTTGCCCAGTTTGGGGGGCATTGGTCTGCCTTGTGACCTTATTTGACAGATCTATGAAGAATTGTTAATTTTTCAGTTTGTTCAGGTTTTTATTTGTTGTTAGGACAGAATGACAACTTCTAAGCTCCCTATATGCAGGAACAGAAACCAGAAATCCTCACAATGTTTTTTTTAATCTTAAATTTTATAAAATTCATTAAAAACTTCCAAATTATTGGGAAATGAAAAGACAAGGCATAGTCATCTATTAGCTGGAGGTCGGAAATCAAGGCTAGAAATTTAAATTTTTAAGACCCATTTTAAGATAATTAGAAGTCTGACCTATGTGTTTCTCATACACTGTAGGCCACCAAGAGTGATAGAATGAGTAGTTTGAGTATTTCTCAGGAGACAGTTGAAACTGTCCTTAGTCACACTCCACTGGAATTTTCTGTCCAGAGTCATTAAAGAGATTTACTACCTCTTTTGTTCAACCAGATTTTAAAAGCACAATTTCCTCAATAAGTTAGTTATATATGAAATAATGGATGTTTATTAAAGTGCTACCTTCTTAAATAAATGCCTTTCACCTCCTGGGTCAGATGATTCTCCTTGGAAAAGGCTGATATTACTATCTTAGGTATTGTCATGCTGGAGACAGGTAGTGTCTGTGGACTGTCAGTGACATTCTGCTGTGTAAGAGAATCTGGAAAAGTTACAATTTAAAAGATGTTAGACTAAGTTTAGCAGTCCGCTTCTTCAGTATGTGATGATATTTTCTGCCATGCTCTCATCCATTCCATCTCCCAGCCGGGACTTTGTAGGCAGGAAGCCCAAGTCCCACTTGATCCCTGCTTACTTTTCACTTCTGCTTGAGACACCCGAAATTGGCAGGTGCTGCTATTGGCTTGCAGTTAATTCTCCCCCTAGCTTTGGTACTTTAGACATTCTCTGTAAATAGATTTGCTATTATAATACATTCATCCAATGACTAGAATACTGATTGGGTGCTAATTATATGCCAAGCACTTTGCTAAATACTAGAGATAAAACCATGAATAAGACATAGTCCCTGCCCACTAGGAGCTTATAGTCAGATTGGGGAAAAAGGATAGTAAACTATGCTGAGCCCTAAGACAGGGTGAGCTTGTGGGAAGGAATGGTGCCTAATGAGTGCAGGGGTGAATGTGTAGAGGACTCTATTCTGAGATTTAAAAGATAAGAAGTATCTAGTTAGTCATAGATTCTAACTCCTACCTGCAATGCCAAGAGGAACAACATAATGCAATATCCTAGGAGAGACTGTAGACAATTTTAGACATTTGTACCTCAGTGTAGATGAACCATCAAGTTTTTTGAGGGGAAAAGAGGAGAACCATGAGGTTATGAAACTCAAGACGCAGGCAGGAACCAATTCTCAAAGCTTCTTCCTTATTTATCATTCCTTGAACTAAAACCTGAAATGAAGTAAAACCTGATTTTTAAAAGGGGAGTTAATGGAAATGATATAATGAGATTCGTGTTTAGAAGAATCATTCCAGCTGCAAGTTGAGGAACATATTGGCATCCTAATGTGAGAAACTAGTTTCTGGAACTAAGCAGTGCGATGGGGATGAAGAAAAGTGGAAAGCTTTGAGAGTAATTTAAGAGGTAAAAGTAATAGATATGATGATTAATTGGACTTGAAACTCTTTTGTTGAAGCTTTCTGTCGAGAACATTCCATCTCTAAAATAACTACGATAATCTGATTAGAGAAAAGAATATTTTATCTCCTTAATGCTTTGACTAGCTAATTGATAGCTGTGCAATTGAGAACAGTTAGAACAATGACCTTTTGTTAATAGACAGTTAGCAAACTCAGAAATAGTTCCCAGGTCAGTGTTTTGGAATTTTGACTATGTGAATAAAACAAGTAAAACATCTAAAAATATGTGGCTTGACAACAAGAAGACTTTGATAAAAAGATTTTCTCTTTATCCACTAAAGCAAGGATGTAAACAGAGCTAAAACATAGTTGGCACTTCATAAATACTTGTTGAATAAATGACTTGAATTGTTTAATATTTTAAGTAAGTCAGAAAAAGTAGAAGCAATTATTGAGATTACATCAATTTTAATTGCACATACTCATTCTTGATGTATACATAAATAATATAAAGTCCTATTATGTGATGTGTGCCAGTTTTGTGAAGGGATGAGGGCAAATATCCAATTGAACAGAGTTATTCTTTCCCAGTAGTCTGGATAAAACTTGTGAAAATTACTGGTTTGCTAATTGATTTGCTTTACAAAAATCAAACTAAAACATTTGAAATATTAAAAATGGCCACTCATGATTTAGAAATCATTTTGTAGGTAATATGTGAATAATAATGTAATTTCAATATGAGTCAGTATTTAAACATTGTTTCTTTTATTATGCCTATGTATCTGTCAATCTTTCAGCCTACCTGCCTCTCTGTTTAACCATCAGTCTCTCTAGACATCCAGCAAGCCGTGTGTGTGTGTGTGTGTGTGTGAGATTTATGTGTTTTGTATGTGTTGGTGTGGCTATAAATTCGCCAAGATTTTGGCAGAGAAGAATAATTGTTTTAAAGGAATATGTTTCTTATGTTTTGAAAAATATTTGAGAAAGAAATAGAAGTCTGATTTTTCGTAAATGTTTCTGAATTTTATGTTTTGAATTCCAAATCAGTAACCTGACCTCAATCAGAACTTTTATTAAACCCTCAAGAAAAAAGTTTTCAACATAAAATTTTGAAGAAAATTATATGTTATGATATTGTTCATTTTTCTTCTTTGCTCTTTTAGTGTAGTGATAGATGTGTTTATGAAAAGTTTTTTTATATACTAGATTTACCATCTTGAATCATGACTTTTCCATTAACTTTTACTGTAATTTTTCATGTATCTTGCCAAAAGGAGAGTAGAGATTCAAATCTTAATTAATAATTTTTTAAAGGGAGACTTATTCTTCCTTTTAAAGAACCTAACATTTTTATCCATACCTGATATGTTTATGTTTACTGGCTTGGTGCTGCCCTTGACAAGAAATTAAATCAATTAACCTCTCTTCTCTATCAGTTAGGTCTCTACTGATTTCTTTGTTTTCCCAGTGTCTTCCTCAGTTTCTGGAACAAGAAAGTGCTCAATAAGAACCCCAGGATCCTGAATTCATGCAACAAATGCATTTAGTATTTATTATATAGTTGGTACAGTACTGGTCCCTGGGGCTCACAATGAGTTTGGTTTTGTCCCTCTCTTCAAGGCATTTGAAGTTTTTTTAGATATTCATTAAACATGCATATATTCAAAATATCATAGAGGTAATTTAGATCTACCATATTGATAATTTCCTTCTACCCTTCTATATCTTCTTTTTTAGTTTTTTCTCATCTCCTAGACATCTAAACACAGGATTGATCCAAGATCTTCATCCTTGGGCATCTTATATTTTCAGTTTATACTTACTTCCTAAGTATCTCATCCAGTATCATGGTTTTAAATTCCGTCTATAAACTAATGCCACCCAAATTTATAACCGCAGCTCAGATCTCTACCTGAATTCCAGATTTGGATATTCTGTTGCCTACTCACCATCTCCACTTGGATGTCTAATTGGTGTTTCAAATTTAAAATGTCTGAAACTGACCTACTCATCTCCCTACAGCAAAACCTGCTCCTATCAGTTTGTGGCAACTCCATCATCCCATTTGTTCAGGCCAATAACATTGGAGTAATTATTGACTCTTTTTCTTACATACTATATCTGATTTAATCAACTCCTGTTAATTTCAAAATATATTCAGAATTTGGTAACTTATCACCATGTCTGTAGCACCACCTTGACCCCAGCTGCTGTCCTGTCTTGCCTAGATCACCATAAAAACATTCTGACTAGTCTCCAGGTTTCTGCCCCCACCTTT
Organism: Leptonychotes weddellii; assembly: GCF_054177405.1. Taxonomy (NCBI): domain Eukaryota; kingdom Metazoa; phylum Chordata; class Mammalia; order Carnivora; family Phocidae; genus Leptonychotes; species Leptonychotes weddellii. The sequence goes on from NC_138370.1 coordinate 93,413,239, forward strand.
CTGCATCTACTCTCAATATAGCATCCACAAAAATATCCTATCAAAATCCAAGAGCATGGCACTCCTCTGCTCAGAGTACTCTGTTGTGTCATTGCTTATTACCTTTCTCCTGCCTACCTCAGCTCCAGCCACACTGCCTTCCTCATAGCTTGGAACAAGCTAGGCATTTATGCTGCCCATTTTTTTGGCCCTGAATGTTCTTATCCCTGAAACTTGCATGGCTCACATTAGGGCTTGGCTCATAAGTCACCTTCTCAAGGAGGCCTTCCCAGGTAACCATTCTATAAGTTGCCATTCTTTCTTCATCAACTGTTCCCAACTCTTTCTTTGCCTTTGTTTCTCCCCTTGACACTTATCACTACTAATCTAGGATAAATTAAACTTAATTTATCTGGTTAATTATCTACATCTCCCACTAGAATGTAAGCTCCATGAATGATGGGACTTTTTTTTCTTTTGTTTGCTTTTTTATCCCGAGTTCCTAGAATAGTGTTTGCACATAGTAGGCATTCAACATATTTTTTTTAACATAACAGTATATGAAGAAGCTTTTGGAAAGAATACACAATTATTTTGTAAAGAGCTTAGAGAGTTTAAAGTGAATATTTTAGGTCTTCTTTTACTTACTTGTTACTTTGGGTACATATGGTGCCACAGTGCCAGCTATTTGAAGGTCCAGTTGCCTAATTACTAGTTAATTAGCATGCTCAGAATCATAGAAATAGATTTTTTTTTTTTTGCCAAAACTAAAAATGGAGATTTACTTTAGCCAAGTATCTATTTTGGAGCAAAATGTGACATTATGAACACACATTTTAAGAAATGTGAAGTAGATATGCCTGTATGGTCAAAATGGATTGTAATGTTCTCAAGCATGATAATTATGATGTATTTAAATTCAAATACTGATTTTTTATTTGTTGTTATGAATGCTTATTTTATTGATATTTACCATCTATCTTAACTTTTTCTTAGGGACATTTTGGGTACTTATTTTTAGCCAGCAAGCAAAGTAGGATATACAAATACCCTGGGAGTCTGATGCTAATGACTAATTATTTAGGCAATTGAAGTCATTCCTCTCATTCTCTTTCTCAAACCCACAAGGTGCCAAGATTGAAACATGCAATGTATACATGGCCTAATATATTTCTTTAGTGGTCATATTTGTCATTGGAGCCTCAGGAAAGAAAGACTCTTTTGTTTGCTTTTTAATCTCTTATTTTGGAATTTGAAAACTATTCAGCCCTTTCCAGATATGTTGACCCAACTGGGGAATTTTCATGGGCAGTAAGAAATCCTTTCTGCCTTTTCTTACTGGAACAAAGAAACTACTCATCTGGGTGCAGGACATCGGCAGCATTTGGTTTCTTATCCTTAGTGATAATATGGACTTTTCCTAAGGACATGCCTAGTGGCCGGTCTTAAAACCCAAAACACTTGGGGACTGAATAGAAGTGAAATGGTGAATAGATAAAGGCATAGTGCCTTAGGACTTACAGTATTTAGACCCTTAAGATGTATGCCTGGAGTTTGGAAAAACTTTACAAGCAGTAGTTACTGATACCTTAGAGAAGGAACAACACTTTATATGCTCAGACTTCTTAAAGCCTTGTTTCTATAACTTTGTTCTTCAGTGTTAATTATTTCTCTTGTTAGTCACCTTAACTTGGGAGTTCTCTGGTTATTTAGGTAATCTCTTTACCTAAAGAAAACAGAGAGGGATTAAAAAGAAACACTATATTCTTTGTTTTGAGTGTTGCACTGTAGAGTTTTGGGGGCAATGATGTTGACTTGGTTTCTGCTGAGTAGAAGTATGAATATATATGAAACAAAGTTACTATGTGAATAAAACCCAAGAATAAAAAGATACATACTCAAATGAAATTTGTTTAGATGAATGTTATTGAACTGCCCTTATCAACACTTTATATTATTGGAAAAGCATTTGGTTTTTGCAAAGGAGTGTCTATCCTTAATCAGAGCTAAAAATTTGTTAACTACTATGAACCTCCCTTCCCAAACCGTGACAAGCATATTATGACATACTTCTTCATTTATGCTGCACAGTATCTCTGTGAGGCTTATAGTATTATTTAATTCTTGTTTACAGATAAGGAAATTGAGGAAAAAGAGGTTACTTGTTTTGTCCAAGGTCACAGCATAAGTGGCTGTGCTAGGACTTAGATTTTCCTGACACGGAAGACCGTGCTACAAACCACCATGAAATCTTGCTCTATACTTGCAGAACTTAAATGGTGGAGTACCATGTACTTGCATTTGGTTTTGAATGATTTGTTATATCTTTTCCCCCTTTAGTCCAAATGTTCATGTAGGGTTTTCTGAATTCTGTTATTTTTCATTCAGTCTACCTTTTGCACCCCGTCCCCACTCCATGGGTCTACTCTTACCTGCATGCCTTCAATATGGAGCTAATAGAATACCAGCTAGCATTTTCATAGGAAAAAGGGGGGGCTTTTCTATAAACTTCTGAATGTTACAGCCCTCAGTCAGTAGTAGTGGAGATGGCTCATTTGTTGAATACAGAAATAAACTCTAGATTTATAGGAGTTGGCCCATTTGAATTAAATCCAAATGTGCACAATCACAGGGTTTTTAGGAAAATAGGGACTGAGCGGAGCCTCACATTCTAGGGTTCTGTTGGGAGAAGTGGAGCTAGAATCACTTGGTAGATAGAATCACCTAATATATAGATTTGAGTGTTGCTGGGAAGTGGTGACAATAACATGTAAAGGTTGATGTATTTTTCAGGACTCTTTATTTTGCAAGGGACAGAAGTCTAAAATAGTTTCAGCCAAAAAGTTAATTTATTTCCTCAAATAAATGAAAAGTCCATAGGTAGACCTGGTTTCAAATGTGCTCAAAAGTGGTCCAGTTTCAGTTGACTCCATGTACTCTTTTCCAATTTATTGTTAGACACATTCTCCCATTATGGTGGCCCCCATTTTTCTTATGACAGTAAGTCTCTTTGCAAAGAAAGCCTCCTTTTCCAGTTAATTCCAACAATTGTACCAAAATTGAGTTGTATTGTGCATCCCTGAACCAATTACTCTGACCAAGGGAATTACACAGTAGCCTGTGGGGCTGGAAGAGGTTGGTGGTGAAAACAATTTACCAAAAGAAAAAGGGGTGCCCCTCTCAGAAGACAAATAAATGCCAGGTAGGTGAAAAACAACAGAGGTCCACTGTAGGCAGGAAAAAAAGAAGAGGCAAATGGGAGTCAAGCCAAAGGAAAAGTGTCTTCGAGGAGAAGGAAACAATGGCCATAAGTCAGTATTCTAGGAGAATAGGAACAAGTCTTGCTATATGCTATTAACATTCTCTTCATAAACACAATTACATCCGCTTTAATACTGGAGGTAATATTTAAAAGCTATCTACATAACAGGAGCTAAATACTTTTTAATTGCTTTTATTTTTTAAACATAAAGGTCTATATGCTTATCTGTGTGGAAACTTAAAATCTTGCATATTTAGTTCATTCATTATCAGATAAACTCAGAAGACTGTATTTCTGCTTAATGAGTCTTTCATCATGTGGTTCTCTGATTCAAATGTCAAAAAGAATAAAGATGCATAAGGTAGCATAAATTTTATGAAATTAGAGAATACCTGTGAATTATTCTGCATGTGTTATGTATGCTTTATCATATACAGAGTATCCATATATGTGTGTATGTATGTATACACATCTATGTGTATATGTATGTGTGTGCATATATACACACATGAGGCTGGGAAGGGATATTCAGTGAGGCTTAGGGGAAAAATCACTTTAGAGTTTCAGCTTCAAAACTGAAATTTCTTATGTTGATTATGCAAAAATATTATCTTTTATTTTTTTATTTATTACTCAATTTCTAAGTTTCAAATTCAAGTAGTACCTATTCTTACATTATCTATAGATATTTTAAAAAGGACAAATAGTCAAATTTCTAACTTATTTTATTACCTCTTCTCACTTGAAAAAGTTATGGAAGTTGTTGATTAAGGAATTGAAAACATAATGTTTAACTAACAGTGACTGAAAATAAGCTGTGAAGTCCCTAGTTAATGTTTGGTTAAAAGTGAGATGATGAGAAAGGACAGTAAGCCAGGATGGAATGCACATAAACAGCAGGAGAGTGACTCAGCCTCTTGTCCCAGCTTCTGGCAGGTATCTGTGAATAGTGAGTGATCCCATTACTGGTTTTAATAGGTCACTAGGCAAAAATAGATAAAGACATGGAGGACAATGAAACATAAACATAATAATAATAGGCATTGTGAATAATTTTTTGCCCAGCATCTATTCTGCTCCTCTTTGGTAACCACCACAATTTAACTATGGGACCACCTATTCTTCCCCATTATATAAAGCCCCATGGATCTGTCCTAGAAAGTGTCCTGTTCTCCCTTATCTAAGGGCTAGGCACATGACTTGAGCCAGACCTGTCAGGTGCTCCTCCTTCTGTCTAACATTTGAAACCTGAACCAAGTAACTGAAATATGGAAAACGGTAGGAGTAGACTCATGGTGGGGGTGCCTAGAAGATCCCCAGTAGTTCCCATGGCCTGGAGACAGAAAGCTTCCCTGGTTCTTCACTTCTGAGCCTGCTGCTTCAGGTTTTCCTCTCTTTCTGAGCTATCCCATGCCTGCCAATAAACTCTTTTCCATTCTGCATAAGCCAGAATTGGTTTCTGTGGCCTTAAAAGCAATGAACCATAGTTGAAGCAGCAGAGAAAGTAAGGGGAAAAAGAGATAAGAACAGAAAGGGAAAGGAAAGAAGAGAATAAGTAATTGAGGAAAGAGAAGAGGACCCATGCCTCAGCCTGTCTAGTCTCAAGGAACTATCTTTCATCTTTTCTCCAGAAATAATGCTTTTACCTCCAGCTCCACTCTTATTCTATCAGCAAGAGAGTGAAGTGGTGAAGTACAGGACTCTTGAGTCCTGAAACTCGCTTGCTTAGATTTGACTCCCAGCTCTGCCATTTACTTTCTCTCTGACTTTGAACAATTTGCTTAATCTCTTAGGGCTTCATTTTCCTCAGTTGTTAAACAAAAATGACATTACCATTTAACTTCTAGGATTGCTGTGAGAATCAAATGATTTGGTTGATGTAAAACTTAAAGAGCAATGCTTGGCTGAGAGTAAGCACTTAACAGGTGTTACCTGTGATTATGAATCTGAGCTCTGTGTAGAAAGAAAAAAAATAGTTTCTATTCTGTCTGTCTCATTTATACCTCATTGAGTCAGTCAGTAATTATGTTGAACACCTAACGTGTGATATTATTGTCCTAGGTGCCATAGGAAATGCAAAGACAAAGGCACAGTTTCTGCCATCAAATTGCACAATATGATTTTGATGGTTGATATAATTAGATATAATGCAAGACAGAAAGATACCATCAAAAATGTGGAAAGGGTACTTGGGGAGTTTGGAGAAGAATTTTTTCCAACAGAGAATAAAAAACATTACCTATATTTGATCTTTAAGTATGTTTAAGTTTTTACACATAGAGAGATTAGAAGTTGTAGTCAGAGATCAGTTTGAGCAAAAGTGAGAGTTGTCGTGTATTTTGTTTGAATGACAATAAATAACCTGATTTGGCTGAAAATGTCTTTTACTCTCTTCACCTGGAGTCAAGAAGAGGCCTGCCAACAAAGACATGCCTCTCCTGTGTTTTTATCCCCATCATCAGGAGTGAAGAGGGAGGCCAGAACCACCCCCCTGCTCCCACCCCCCACATCTTACAACTCACCCAGCCTTGGTGCTGTGAATCCACTTAAACTCACTTCGTTATGCACTTCTTTAGCCCTGCTTTTGCTAGTCACCCCAAGAGCCCCCAGATTCTCAGGTCACTCCTCATTTCTCACTTTCTTTTCCCCAAAACTTTTGTGCAGCCTTACTGTACTCTATGCTGACAGCCTGAAAGACTAGCAACTCTTGACCCACGTTCTATAGATAAGGAGCTCCTTTCTGCTGACAATGGAGATTGCTGGAAATAACTTGAGATATCCACACACAACTCTTACAGTACATTGGATTTTATAATGCAAATACAAGAAAGAGTTTTCTCTACATCCCTGCTAATGATTAAGCTTTATCTAAGAATAGTGTAGATTTTTCAGGTCCATAAAGGCATGTGTAACATGTACCATCAGAGCAATGGTGGCCCTGACTCAAGCATTTCAGGCATTTCAGTCTATCTAACCAATGGGAGGTTAGTCCACAGTGGGAATAAAATGCACACTCAGGTGAGATGAATCAGTGTGTAGGAATATGTATTCTATAACACATGGAAAAAAATTAACATGTAGTTGGTAATGTGAACTATGTCTTCGTAAGTACATTTTGCTTATACCCTTGTCTTAAATAAGTTTAACTGTGGCAAGTAAAACTGGAAATTTCATTTTCTCCTAAATGCTCCAATTTTAAGCCATAAGTGCTTTAACAGCAATTATCAGCTGGATTTTCCCACTAACAGTGTTGGCTTTGAGCATTTATCCTGAGGAATCCTGCTGCCTCACCTTTTAGAGATGAGTTTCATAATGTACGATATTAGCCATTTTTACTAATTGAGTCTAGGTAGCACCCATAACACCACCAAAGCATATTTCTAAGTAGTATTTAAATAAGACTTCTCACTTTTTCCTAGAACACAATTGCTTTTGTTTTCTCCCTAGTGGATTCTGTTATCACAGAGTGATACCATAGAGATTAGTATTTTTGTATGTTAATTTAAGTATACCCACGTAAAATATATGAAAAACAAATACATGAGGTTTTTAAAATCTTAATTAACTTACATTGTTTGTAATGCATGCAGGCTGTGTATTAAACAGTACAGATTAAAATTCACAGCCCTGGAAAATTCTTATTTAAAACCAGTGGTATATCTGAACAAACTGGGTGGAGACTCAGGGAGATGTTCAAGATAAAATTTAGCATGGCAGCAACTTAAATTTAGAAGCCCTTGATGGAAGATGGGACCTGTTTTGGCCTTCTTGGCAAGCCCCACCTTTTAAAGGCAGGATTTGATTCTGCCAAAGAGAGGAGCAATCACGGGAGGACAGACTGTCTCTGCCCTAGTAGGGAGTGCCTGTCTTCCTATTTAGTGTGTGATGGTGTTAAATAAAGCTGTGACCTTTGATTATCTCCCAAGCTTTTCTACCTCTCCCTTGGCGGAATGCCATGGATAGTGTATATTTATCAGCAAGCTGTGGTCTAAATTCAGACATTGTCTAAAGCTTATGACAATAAGTGTCTACTGTATATACTGTACAGACTACTCATCTGAGAGGCACTCTGTCAATCCCTAGAGACTGGGGACCTCTTACATGTTTCATTAAGTCCTAGATTAGAGTAGTCCCTCCATCATTTATTTAAATAACAACCTGAGGTAGGCTATTAGTAGAAATAGTCTCTGTTTTCTGTTTTACATATGATTCAATCACTCAAGTCCAAATATCAATATATACAATTTTTATCTTATTCCTTAAAGACATATTTTTTTGAGCGGAAGTTCCTATAGTAGCTTATAAGCTTGTTTCTTTAAAGTGGAAAGAGGAATATTTGAAATATATAATTCTGAGAAGTTTCAGATACAAGTTAACGATGGAAACTTTCTCTGTCTCCATCGCATGTGATGGTTGCATGACTATATGTGTTTGTCAAAACTCAGAACTGTGCACTAAAACATGAATTTTGCTATATACAAATTATACCTTGATAAATGCAGGTCAAAGAGATAGCTATACTAAATGGAAGTCATGTGTCCTAAATGCTTTGTTTCCTTCCTACCCTCATTCTATTCATGGAGAACAGATCCCACCCACACCCCAGAATGGGCCACCCTGCATGTCACATGATTCTGTCCTTCTGGACACAGCTTATTGGATTAGGTATGGACACCTAACTGGAGCTAGTTCAACGTGGATTTGGAACCAAGACACAGACTGAAGCTGTAAGTTCTTATAGATTTGGGGCCAGAGTCAAAATATGTGCTCCATGAATCCATGGGAAAGTGAGAGTTATGGGGAATTTCCAAAACAGAGTTATGCAGAAGCAGCTAGTATCAAGGAAGAAATATTGAGCGGCTATGTGGAGAAGCACTGAATAAGAGCCCTTGTATCTTCATAGGAAGAGAGATAAACATAGCACCCTAATGATTTTCCAGTTTCTCAGAGGTTTGGCTGAACCTGAAATGGGTTTCTCTGACTTTCCTCCTCTATAAATCTTTTATTTAATATAGCCAGTGTGAGTTTTGGTTCTCATGTAAAGATCAGGAAAATTATCCAATGACATTTGATGTTCTTCATCCCAAATTATAGGCCAATACCAAATTGTTGATAGCATCACCTCTTTTATTCCTAAAATACATGGCTCTTGTAGGGGGAAAGAAAAATGGAATCTTACAGAAGTCTGAGCTATTTCTATTAGCTCTGTTTTCATCTGGAAATTTCATTTTTTAAAAAAATCCAGTACCATCAGAGTAGGAATTTGATACTTTACTTGGCATTTCCTTTTTTTCTTCCTTCCTAGAAAATTATTTAGATACAAAAAGTAAAATAGAATCAGAGTGATTGATTTTTAGCTCCTTCTACTAATAAAATTATCTTTTTTGTAAAGAAATCATTTTACCTTTACTTTCATACCAAGTTTGATGACTGATTTATTTTTAAAAATAAAACAAGATTAAAAAAATCTTGCAGAGATTGGAGTATAGCTTTAAAAGTTAATTATAGCCAACTTGAATTAAGTGCTTAACAAGTGCTAGTGGTTGCACCCAGTGCCTTGATTATGATATTTTATTTAATCCTAACAGTCGGATGAAGTAATTGTTATTATCATCAGTTTACAGATAATAAGCCTTAGTGAAGTTAAGTAAGCTACTTACAGCTCCACAGTAGTAAGTCTTAACACCTAAATTTGAGCCCAAACTGACCTACTCTTGAGTCAGAGCTTTTTTTTTTTTTTTTTTTTTAAGTGATCTCTATGTCCAGTGTGGGGCTTTGAACTCACAGTCCTGAGATCAGAGTCACATGCTCCACCTACTGAGCTAGCCAGGAGCCCCTTCAGTCTGAGCTCTTAACCACAGTGAAGAATATATCAAAGTATTAGAGCTAGGGAAGGAATCATCAGATCATTTGTGGATTTTAATTATTTTTCTGAATCTCTAACTAGATAGATAATTATATATAGGTTTTAGAAAATGTGGTAAGTCTTATAGAACCAGTACTCAATTTACCATATTATCTTAATATTAAAATGTTCATATATTATAGCAATTTAATGAACATGTTATGAAAGATCATTTCTATTTATGTTCAATTTTGTCTATAAATTACTTCCTTAAAGAACACTCATCAACTTTGGCATTATAGAATATCCCAGAAGTCAAAGAACCAAACCAAGGGTCATTAGATTATTCATTGAGCATCAGAGATGTCATTCCCTACTGCTTTTTGAATTGACTAAATATGTCAAAGAAATTTGAGTGGAAAAAAGTTTAATTACTAAGGGTCATGGTATTTGGCCTTAAAATAGAACAAAATGAACAAGAGATTACTCCTTTGTTTTAGAAAATGAAATAGTGCCTGCCGTTGTGGATACTGGGACCCAGGAGAAAGGGAAAACAAATAGGTATTTAGGCAGCTATGCCCATCAAATGTGGCCTTACTGTGTGTAGGATAAGAAACTGTTGGATGAAAAAAAGCTCTTCTGTGCCACCAACTGGAAATACTGACATGGGAATCCTATACTTAGGGAAGTTGGCCTTTGAAAACAGTGACTGTAAGTATCTTAATGAAAAAATTTTCTAGTTTTTAATAAAGTTCTGTTTGAAAATGTCAGGCTATTTCTATTATGTTAAGGGAATTAAGGGTAAGTAGAAGGAGAGCATGATGTTGCTTTGAGAATGGGTGTGATAATTTCAGAAAAAAGGAGTACACAAACCTAGAAAAGATGTAACAATTCTAGGAGAGACTCAGAACCATTGTATATCACTTGGGTAGCTATCCCTGTCCATAAAAAAGTTTCTCTTAGAGCTTTTATCTCTTATTCAATGGAATATGTATTTATATACAGTTTTTTAAACTGGCCTTTTCTTACATCAGATGTAGGAGGGAAGAGGATGTAAGCGGTTGGTACACTCACAGCTGGGTTCTGATTTGTACAGTTTGCTTTTTTCCATTTCTCCCATAGTTAAAATCAAGAGGCATTCCCTGCTTATTGGAGAAGGAAGTTTTTATTTTGTAAAATATTTTTCTTTTTAAAAATTATTTTTCATCCTTCAAAGGAATTCAGTTTTTAAGAATTTGTAATAGTAAATAAATTATCATTTAACAGTGGTAGCAAACTGTAGTTCAGTGGTTCAGTGTTGCTTTCTGTGAAAGGCAAGAACAAGCCTGTTCATATTGCTCTTTACTACTTTAGAAGATGTGAGTTGACAAGAAAATAGCTTTTTAACTCTTATTTCTTCCTAAACTTCTCAGTTAAAAATCTTAGGAATTTTTTTTTTTTGGCAAGTATTTAGAAAAAAAAGATGAAAAATACTTGGGTACATCTTTATATTTTTAAATTCTCTGTTTTGGCTATCACTATTAATTAGTCTTTATCCCCAAAGATAATTTTTGGAACTTATCTATCAGTATTTCTTATGCTTGTGAAATACTGGCATAAATAAATTCTGGCCCTGACAGATTAATTAATTAATTAATTAATTAATTCTCTCTCTCTCTCTTTTAGTTCTATTAAAATCCTTTCTTTAAAAAAGCTTTAGTAAACTTTCTGGCTTCAAATGTCATATTGAAACTGTATCAGAAAAATCTGTCTCTCCACCTCTGCCCCTGCCACCTAGTACCTACCACATAAGCAAAACTAGCTAAGACTTAAAAAAACAAACAAAAACCCCAAAACTAACATGAACCAAATAAGGAACGGGGAGCATAAATTAAAGCAATACATTTGAAAACCTTGTCTCCAGTATTAAAAGCAAATGATTCTGAATTGGAACAGAGAGACATAGTATAGTTTAGTTCTTAAGTACACTCTGTACTTCTAGAATTGTACCACTGAGTTGATCCATCCTGACAATTCTCACAAATACGCAAATATTTAAAGAAACAAACTTAGTGGATCCTTATCCTTTTATTCTTCTGACTGAGAAGCATTTGAAGCAGAGGACTAGCATTAATAATAAAAGGGGAAATTTGGACAAAAGAGCAGATTATGACAGAATTGGATGGGCATTTCATTGTTGAAAAAACGATCCAAGATATGAGGATATCTTTCAGTGGGAACAGAGTGTCTTTCTCCAATGAGGTGGGTTGAACTTTGGTACAAAGAATGTACCTTAACTTTAGAGGAGAGCCCCAGGTATTCTAGGAAAGACTACATACCACAGAGCCAGACTCTGCAACTCTCTCTACCCTATTATTCTCTCAAGCTACAGAAACATGGTAGGAGTGTGAAACACCACAGCTGTTAGTCAGTAGCTTGGAAGATGGGGAGGAAGCATGTGGTCTTATTTATGGTGGGGAGATACTCAAATCAGGCATACTCTTTCAGAGCAAATACAAGGTCTTGACTGAGATGCCCAAACATGTGGGAGAATGTGTGTGTTTGGGGGTGGGGGGGTTATAGCACAGCACTTAGGCAAATAATTGTACAAACCTACTAGAGTTAAATGAAAAAATAAAGATAGTATGTACCAAAGAACCGAAAGAAAAAACTATAACACAAATAATCCAAAGAAACTCTCAGTTGCTTCACACTAAAGAACAACTTATTAAGAACACATTCAATAAATTAAGAACCCAAAGCCTAGAAGATAAAAGAGATATCATATATCTGGGGAAACAAACTGAGGACCAAATGAACATCATTATCGAATAAGTGACTGACAAAATACGAGGTAGATGATAAACACCACTGATTACCTAATTAGTGACATAGTAGAAAGACTTGTGATAATTACAGTGTATGTGGATGAAAAAGATGAGAATATCATAATTTAAGAAAATCTAATAGAGTAGAACAGAATTAAAGCTAATTCAATATAAGAGTAATTGGTGTCTCTGCATAGAAAACCCAAAATAAGGAACAGAACATATAACTCAAGAGAACTTCTGTAAAATGAAGAGAGAATTGAATCTGTATATTCAAAGCACAGTATGTTCCAGGAAATTTTGAATCAGAACATGAATCCGAGATGTGTCCTAGTTAGGCTGATACACTTGTAAGATGAAGAGAGAATTCTTTAAACATCCAGGCAGCAAGATGCCATTGAAGAGAAAAGACTGTAAAAATTCTCAAAAACAAGAACGCTCCCAAAATACAAAATTTGCTGGGCTCTTACAGGGACAGGGTGGGGGCTGGGGGTGGGAGAGCTGGAGGAACTAGTTGAAAAATTTAAATCCAGAGAATGAATCAAAATGAAGAATTCATGAATGACAAAGGCTGTGGTAAAATGTCCGGCTATGAGCATTTAATCCTCTCTGAGATGACATGAATACTAAACAGTTCTGGGTATCATTGACAACCAACAGAATGCGAGTATATAAATCGAGACAATTTAGAATTTATAACATAATTAACAAAATAGAGAGGTGAGGGAGGGGTATTAGAAGGGAACATGAGGAGGCTCCTGAGTTTCCAGTCGGTTAAGCATCTGCCTTAGGCTCAGGTCATGATACCAGGATCCTGGGATCGAGCCCTTCTTAGGGCTCCCTGCTCCGCGGGGAGCCTGCTTCTCCTTCTCCCTCTGCTGTTTTCCTCCCACATCCCCATCCCCTTGTGCTCTGGCACACATTCTCTCTCTTTCTCTATGTCAAGTAAATAAATAAAATCTTTAAAAATTTTTAAAAATTTTAAAAAGAAGGGAACATGAGAATGTTAATGACCTTACCTGTCATTAAAAGCAGGGAGTCAGTTGATACCATCTAAATTAAAGCATGTAGTTAAAAATTATTCTTAGTCTCTTAATTTTTGTTCAAAATTCTCATTCTTAAAAACTTCAGAGTAATCTTTTAAGAAATATGCTTGCTAACAATTTTTAAGATAAAATTCATTTTTTTCTTCTATTAATTTCAAATTTAATTAATATTTTGTAAATTAAGGTTAATAAGATGAGTCCTATTTTTTTAAACTGTCTCTTCATGTTTCTATCATCTATATATCTTTCACACACACTCCTGCACACACACAATTTCTGGTTTGTGGATTTGGAATACATTTTCCTTCCTTTCGCTTTTATTTTGTACTTTCCTGCATTGTTTTAATTCACTATATTGAGCAAAATTAAAAAGAATTGATTTTTTTTAAAAATCAGGTGAGGGGAGATTGGAAACAAATAACGCCAGTATGTAAACAAAATTAAACTTGGGGAAGCTGCGAACATAGATTTTTATTTTATGTGTTTTCTTGAAATGTCAAAAATTAAAATATTGAACTTAATAGTTGATGTCTGGGGGGTATCTTCTTTAGCTAGAAGATACATTAGAGATTGACATGTGTTCTCTTAAAAAAAAAAAAAGCAATGCAGTTTATGCTTTAAATCTCCACTTATTAGGAATTCAGTAAGCAAGAAAGGTCTTTATATAACTAAATTTTTTAACAAAAAAACATGTTTGCTAAAGCTCATGAACTTCATTCCATAAAGAATCCCAGACCCTCCATCAGAATATATCGACTTCATATGTTTTAACAGGTTTTATGATCTATCCAAACCCCCTGACAATTAGAAGCTAGAAATTCAAGAGGGGAAATAGAGACCAAAGAGTCCCAGGAAGCTGATACAGTGATTACAGGAACAAAAGGAAGAAAGGGCTGACGGCCTGTCTGAGGGAGGAAATAAGCACATTTTAAATGACGGGAAAAACCAAAGCAGAACCAGAGAAACATTGTGGTTTGAGAGGGCTTAGTGTGGGAGCAAGTTTTTCTGCTCACCCCTGTAGTTCTTAGGCACCAAAAACTGTAAAGAACACAGAATTCTATAATCATAATCATGATTCTGAGCCATTTAAAACATTATATTTTATATATTAAGAATTCAGAGGTAGTCAAAGTACAATTTTGTGTGACCATCAAAATAGTTAAACTGAGTTTTGTAACTTAAAAGAATGATTTTTTATTTGGAAAAATAAGTTAAGAAAATATCCCCATTCCTAATGATGCCAGGAAAATGAAGCATTTCTCTAATTGTACATTTTGTTTCATGAAAACACTCAATTAGCATACAGGCACATAGCATTAATCTGTCTGTTTTCTTTCTATCTAAGGAATGGATGGCAGTCTTCAAATAAGCAATTATCCTTCTTTTTAAGTTCCTTGAGACAGCAAGTACATAGAATATACCCCCTTATCTTTGGTAATTTAACAGCCTAATATTCTCCAGAGGGAAAATAGTTACATTTATTATCTGAGTTTTGTGGAGCTATAAATATTAGTGTAGAAAACCTAATTGGCTGTTAAAACTTGAAGAAGTGAGGGCACAGATGCTCCATTTTTTTTCTTCAACTTGTTCCACCTATGTATCTCACCATATGCTGTTTACGAAGATGACATATCCTAGGCTTATAAGAACCTTTCTGGAGTTCTCAAATCCAGTAGTGGTGAATGACAGCATCTTCCTGCTGTCCACTGAATTAGTGCTTTGATGTACAATGTTTTCTAGCCATATTTGAATGTATATTTAACATTTAACAGAGTTTGAGAGTTGGCAAATAGTCCTAGCATTTTTCCATTGGCGTCAACAGAGAGAAATATTGTCCTCAGTGAGCATTGTACAGTAAAGCACTTTTGTTAAAACTTTTCTAAGTTCCAGAACATACTTTGCATTACAAATTCCTTATAACGTGTGTTTGAAAGAGTACTTAATGATTGCAGAGTATTGAAAGTGAAAAATAAGCGTCTCAATTTGTGAACCAAGACTCAAACTTGGAAATAAGTTTTGACATGTGTATGATGAGGAATCAGGACTTTTGGATTCTGACACTAGATCTCTTAGTGATTGATGTCCTTGGAAATATTATCCCACTATTCTGTGCTAGAGTAAATTATCTCAGCAGTCCTTTCTGGGCTCTAAAACCTTATAATTTATTCAGGTGCTATTAATGGAATCTAATATAGTCATACTACATTTTACAGCAATAACATAACAGCAATATGGAGAATATATCTGTAGAAGGGAGAGGTGAATTTGGCCATTAAGAGGCAGTCTGGTAGTTTATGTGAGACATGGTGAAGCACTAACTTTGGGATAGAGGATGGAGAGGAGGTGATCAAGTCCACAGGTATTTTGGAGCTAGAATTTGGCAGAATGTGATAAACCACTGGATGCTGTGGTAAGGAAGAAAGTGGAATTTAGCTTAATTGAGGTGGGGGCTATGTAAATAGTAACTCCATTATAATATGAGAATGTAGACTAAAATGAATATATTTTTGCACAATATCTTTGGGATGTCCATGAGACATTGGCTGGAACTAGGTAAAAGATGGGAGATTAATATTAGAGAGAATGAGGGTAGACAGATTTTGATGGGAGATTCATTTTAGGCTAATTAGAAGAACCAATGAGGAAGAGGATATTTAAGACCTAGGAAAAAGAAGTGAGAGTCGGGGGGCGGGGGGACTAAAGAGTAAAGTTCAGAAGGAAAAAAGCAGGAACAAACTAAGATCTTATCTGAAGCCTTTGATCTTTGAAGGAGGGAAACGTCTTTCTCTGAGGTAAGAGAGAAGAGTCTGGATTTACATCAGTTCAAATGTGGGAGTTTGAAAATGTATAGAGATAATTCTATAAAACCTGTCCACTCGTTATCCAGAAGCTTCTGTTTGCTTAATTGTACAGTGTCTGAAGGTTATACTTGGAATCACTATTCTTTGCTATTTCCCTGTCTCTTCACCTGCAGATTCTCCATGGGCCTAGTGTGTTTTATTGTAGTATTCAGGGTAGGGCCAAGTGGGAGCTCAGTTGAGGAAATCGTTGGTAATTCCATCAAACCCTCATATGTTGTGTTTTTCCTAAAAGGAGAGAATTGAAGTCAAAATGCTCAGGCAAATCAGAAACATAATTGTAGTTTCTGAATAAATTGGTTAGTATCAAAAAGATCACCTCAGACAATTCCAGTTCCTTATAATAAAATCAACTTCCCTAGAGATCTGGTGTGTGTGTGTGTGTGTGTGTGTGTTAATGACAGTTTCATCCCATCTACCAGCTTGTAACTGCTGCTAGTAAATAGTTAAGCATTCTTTTCTTTGTATGAGAGATGTCCACTTTTACCATGTTTTTTTTTTTTTAAATCTTCTAAATGGTTTCAAAGGGCTTTCAGTGTAAAAATAAGATTTCAAGATCAATCAGTCTTTGTCAGCAAATGATGTATTTCCAGGTACTTTTCCCTTTACCTGCCAACATTTATAATAAAACAGTTCATTCTCTGGTTTACTAAAGCCATACTATGGAGAGGAAGAAGGGACCATCTTTTGAAGGGTACCATAGCCAAATTTTTTTTTTTTAAATAACAGATATTGAGTCTGTTGCTTTATTTTTTATTTGAGGACTGTTATTATGGTCCTGGTTTTTACCTCTCTTGAAGTAAAACAATCTTGCAGGAATCAAGGTAAACATGTCTCTCCACATAAACAAAATTGATGTGGGCTTTTGAAGTTTTTTGAGAATATTTTTTTGAGTTAATTGAATGTATTGTGCCCAAATTGGTTTTCACAACTCTCTAGTACAGTCTGTGTTCTGTTAATAACATTTATAAAACTAGCATCGCACATAGAAAAAGTGTAATATAGGTAAATAACTAGACCAACAGACAGACAGATAGCTATAGATAGATTTTATAAAAAGAAATTGGAAAGCTATCCATAAATAATAATTAAAACATTAAAAATCATGTAGCTTGTTTTTCTCACCATTTCTACTTTTGTTAATATTATTGGGGAAAATAATGATATTTAATTTGGTCTATCTTCATGTAGTTTCCAGGATTTTTTTTTTAACTAATATGAAGAATACAGATTAAGTTTTCTAATTATCTGTCAACTTAGATGATGAACTGTTAGCAATTTTGAACTCCTTACTTAAAAGAAAAGAACATATTTAATGAAAAAATATTTTAATGCAAATCACAGACTTCTAATTAACTCTCTTTTCCTATTATTATAAGCCTTTTTAACATTGACACTATGTTTATATTCAGAGGCTAGATCTCAGAACAGTTAGAGATCTTTGTTCATTTATATTAACATGCAAATGTATATTTTTCTTTTTTATTCTATAAGTATTTTAATCTGAAATCTTTTCATTTGTCTAACTGGCATTTTCTCCAAGGCAACTTTGAAATAACCTGACCTAGAAGTTTCTATAAATATGCCTTTCTTTGAAAATATGAAGGGAACGAGATAGGTCACAGAGAATAAAAACCCAGTATCTATACAGTGTCACTGGGCTGTGGCCCCTTTGAAACCCAGAAGCTTGCCCAGTGAGAAGGAGGGATGCAGAACAAATAGTTATCAACCCTCTAAGGCAAATCACCTGTAGCTAAGTCAGAGGAGCCTTCTTTTCATGTCCTCTGTCCTAAAACCAAATTCCCTCCCCAAATATAAGCAAAACTATGTAGGAGTCCTGTTTATAGTAGAACTTTGATTGATAATTACTTTTTGATTTCTCTTTTTCAGACATTGAAATTTTATTTTTAGCATTGGCTTGAGCTTTCAAGATAAATGTCATTTACTGTCCTATGTGTTCATATTAGGGTTTGCAGTTTCATTTTTATTGTTTGCTATATTTTTCTAGTGTCAAATATAATTCCATATAGTTGACGTAAAATAAATATTAGATATAATATAGTCTAAGATAAAAATCCATGCCTAGAAATATGGTAAAAACTAAATATGCTGTTTTTGGTACCTTATCATTGTAGGATGCAGTAAACATTGTGGCTGAGAGCATAATATATAAATTCAGATCCATATATGTGTTCCATATCAGCTACTTTCTAGCTATGTGATTTTCTGTGATTTATCTTTGCCAGGCCTCATGTTTTTCATCTCTAAAATTGACATAATATTATTCATAAGATGTTTGAATGGATTAAATAAGACAGTCACAGAGTACCACAACAAAGCAAGTGCTTTATAAATCTTACCTTTTTCTTTAAATGTCAGCTATTATAGCAAATATCCTCAGGGTGTAAAATCACAGTTGGTATTGGCCACCTTGATGATTCCAGCTCAGTTTTTTAGCTATGGGAGTGGAAGTATGTACATCTCCCATTAAGGACACAGAAGGCAGCCAAAGACAGAGGAAGCAGGGCTAGGCTAATCTTTCAAAAGACCAAGTCTCAGGTATATTGGCTCTTTTGAACCCTTGATGACATCTTGTCTTTAAGCAGTTGATTGGTCTTCCAAAGGGAAGAGCAAAACTAATGAGAAAGAGGTGTCTGGAAACAAGTATGCAGTGCTAGATACAAAAAAGTTGTGATGGTGGGACCTAGGAAAGATGAATTTTTATGCTAGGAAGTATGTGCTTATAATTACCAAGTTTGAGTATCCATTTATGATTTTTCCTTGTTGATGGAACTCAGGGGTGCAAGCATCTACATTTTATACTTTTACTGCATTAATCTGACAAAAAGACTGAAACCCTGAAATTTTAATAAATTTGCTTATTATAAATGTATAGCCTATTTGTGTGACCTTGGATGTACCAACTTCTTTGTACCTTAGTGTCTCTGGCTAAATAAGGCAATTGAAAGAATAAATTATATCTTAGGTAAAAAGCTCTAAAAATGTATGGTTCTCTGTATTTTTATTTAGAACAGGGTACAATATTCTTTTGAATTCTTTCCTTCACACAAATTTATTCTCTTCAGTTTATACATAGACTTTTCATTGTAAATCTCTGTTCATGCTGCATTACCTTCAAGAATAGAAACAAGACATAACAGTTGTTGACACAGCAAAAGTTCATGCTTTTCTATCATAATAATAGGTAACATTGTTGAGCTATTTATATATGCTAATTATTTTTCTGAGTATATTATAAGCTTTTTATAAGATATTATATCATATGTAAACTGAAAACAACTATTGGTCTTGTTACTATATAAATGATGACTTTTTAAAAAAAATACATACAAATGACCAATTAGCCCATGAAAATATACTCAGCATTACTAATCATTAGGGAAAATATAAATTAAAACTATTGTAAAATACCACTTTATACCCATTAGAGTGGCTATTATAAAAAACAAGCATTGTCAAGGATATGGAGGATTTGGAACCCTTGTGTATTGCTGGTGGGGATGGAAAGTAGTGCAGCCAATTTGCAAAAAGTTCGGCAGTTCCTCAAAAAGTTAAACACAGAATTGCAATATTTAACTTTTCAGTGTATACTCAAAAGAATTGAAATCAGGGACTCAGATACTTATGTACCAAGGTTCATAGCGTTATTCACAATAGCCAAAAAGTAGAAACAGGCTAGATGCTCATCAACAGATAAACAGATGAATAAAATATATACACGCAGTGGAATATTATCCAGCCTTAAAAAGAATGAAGTTTTGGTACATGCCACAACATGGATGAACCTTGAAAATAGGCTAAATGAAGTAAGCCAGACACAAAAGAACGAATATTGTAGAGTTCCACTTATATGAAGTATCTAAAATAGGCAGATTTATAGAAACAGGGGCTGAGGGGGAGGAGGAAATGGGGAGTTTCTGTTTAATCAGTGCAGAGTTCTGTTTGGGGTGATAAAAATTTTTGTAAATAGATAGTGGTGATGTTGCACATTGGGTGAATTGTGTTTCATTCCACTAGATTGCACAGTTGAAAATGAGTAAAAGGATAAATTTTGTTATGTGTACTTTACCACAATAAAAAGTCACTTTACCACAAAAAAATTACTAGAGATATCTAAACACACTATATGGATAATTTCTATTTATAAATCTGTGGTTTAAATATCAAGTTATTGCTAATCACTTCTACTTCTAAATTTGTAAACTTGATACCCAATACAATAATGACTAGTTATGTGGTTGCTGTATATTAATCAAAGTGGACTCACTGTATTGAAATAACAACAGTTATATCTAATGTTCATTGGGAACCTATTGTGTACTTGACACTATTTATGATCTTCGACTATATTAATTCCTTTAATGCTTACATCGACTAGGTACTATTTTTTGTTATTTTATCAATGAAGACACTGAAGCTCAGACAGATGAAATGACTCTCCTAACCACACAGGCAGTTGCTAAGTAGTGGACTCATAGTTCTAACACAAGATGGCAAACTTCTAACCTTGTCATTTTAACCAATTTCAGATTCTATCCATATTTGTTACAATGTTCATTTTTTAGCTCTGATCTGCTTTTTGTTGATCGATCTTAATGCCAGTGGTTCTAATAATTCATTCAACAGACATTTATATCCTGCCTTTTATTTGCATTTACTCTTCTAAGCTCTGGAAATACAGTGATGGACAAGACAAAACTTATATTGTAGTAGTTGGGGGAGGAGGAAATAGATAAAAAATAAACAAGTAAACTCAGCAAGATGATTTTAGGTCATTTGTAGTGCTGTGAGGAAAACAGGATGCTATATGGTGAGTCAAGATGAGGGGCCGAAGGCTGATTTAAAGGGGATGATTAGGGAGGAGTTGCTATGAGGTGTCAGGAACAGAAGCCTAAATATTGAAAAGATCTGGAAGTAGAGATTCCACACACAATGAGCAATAGGCACAGCCTAAGAAAAAGTGACCACGGTGAGAAGCAGAAGGAAGGCCATTATGGCTGAAAACATCACAAGGACTAGGGGACAGGGATGCAGAGTAACACATAACATAGGTATGGGCCAGAGCTCAGAAGGCCTTGTAGGCCAAGAAAAGGAATTTGGATGTTATATGTGTGCTGTGGGAAACACTGGAGAGATTAAAGCCTGGAAATTAAATGATCTGATTTCATTTCACAAAGCCTTCTTTTGCTGTAGTGTGATGAAGGGATTATGGGAGGCCAGAAGGGAAGTGAGGGAAATGGATATTACGGGAGTTCAAGGGGAAAAAAAATAGTTATTTGGGGAAGGGTGAGGACAAGTGAGAAAGAGAGAAATTGAAGTGCCATCTTGAAAGGGTAAATTGGACTTTTTAAAGTGAACTCTACATGTGTATTGCCAATGTATAAAGAATGTTAGACATTCAGAGCTTTAGGAAAAAATATGGATTTAAACTAAAGGAATTCCTGCTCCTCAGTCTAGGCCAGAATTAGAGATGATTTCAGGCTCATAGGATAACGACTTTATTTTTCCCTGGGGAGAGCCTTTCCTTCATTGTTCTCTTTTCTGACTGAATCTCTCCTGTTGTTAGAACTCAAGATAATATTGAAAGAAAAATGTGGCAATGTCACAAAATAACTAATAGAGATTAAGATAGTTTATGATGAGGAAAATATGTAGAAATTCTGTTTGGTATTTCAGAACATCAAATAACACAACAAAATCTTCCAGAGGTACATGTGGGATCATTACTAGCCTCTGCTAAATTTTTATATTCTGCAAGAAGCCAAACTCTGAGTTCAGAAAATCTTTCTCTCTTTATTGTCTTTCCTCAACATCTTCCATCATTCCCAGAAGTGATTTAGATCTCATATTAGGGTGACTCTGTTACTTGGAGGCAAAGATGCAAAGATCAGTAGCATTTGTCTTGCATGCACAGATTCATATATTCTTTTACTGCATAATTTCTATGGAAGGCATTCTTCCAGGCATTTGGCAAAAAAAAAAAAAATATATATATATATATATATATATAGCATGAACCCTTTTTAATTTTCTATATTAGGTAAACTATAGGACCATGACCCTGTCTAATCACTAACCCCATACCCTGTTTGTTCTCTTTCACAAACCAGCACAGTGTGGCACTGGCTAAAAAACATTTCCTAATCACAGACTCATCTGCATCTAGTGACCTAGTGGCAAGATATTTGTGGTCTGATTGGGGATTGACCACATCCTGTGGTTACATGTTATTTTTTTTTGAAGACTCTTTAAATGTCTTAACTGCTTTCATTTGATGTTTCCACTGACTTATTTGTAGTAATAGCTAAGCATTTATGCTTTGAAAATTTCAGCTTATGTCTTTTTATATATTGCATGGATATTTGCTTATACCTGATGATGTTCTAATACATTGTCTATTTTCTAGTTTTTTTTTTTAAGGCTCTATACATAGGCTCTAATATACCAACACTTGGGAAATACTTGCTAAAAGAATAAATGTGCAAATGACTGGAAGGACAAGAGTTTAAAATTGCCCCTTTAAAGGACAAT
Organism: Leptonychotes weddellii; assembly: GCF_054177405.1. Lineage (NCBI taxonomy): Eukaryota > Metazoa > Chordata > Mammalia > Carnivora > Phocidae > Leptonychotes > Leptonychotes weddellii. Next base: position 93,435,588 of record NC_138370.1, read on the forward strand.
TTTAATAGTAAAATTTATTCAGAATTCCACTATCCTGTTTTAACTGATTTGATATTTGCACCTTCTCCTTCACAGTAATGTTTATTGAGCTACTAATTTGTCTCAGGCATTGTGATAGGCTCATGTGTTAGGTATAGAGGATATAACAAAAAATTAACAAGGCATGGTTCTTGCTATTTTTGATTTTGAAATATATTTGGGGATTTAGGTGTATAGCAGATGGTCTCAGTGTCATATGGAATTTAAATCAAGTAAGCACAGTGTGTTGTGAGTGGGTTTAAGAGAAGGCTTCCTGGAGAAGTCTAGGGCCTCTCTCTTGAAGAAAGTATAAGCTCAAGGAAAACAAAATCAAGGCTATGTAGGCATTATTAGCTGTAAATAATATTAAAATACATGAAAACGTAATGCATATAGCTAAAGCCCAAGGCAATTGGTATGGAGTAAAAGAGTGAGAGCTCTGCAAGTGAGAGCCAGGTCATGGAGGTCTGTGTATGTCTTGGTAAGGATGTGGAACTATATGCTTCAGGCCGATGAACCTTAGCTTTTTGGGAAAAGGTCACTGATGCCTGGACACTGCACTTGAAGCACTTATTTAAAGATGAACCCAGTGAGAAGCCTTTACATAGGGAATGGGTAGCCATGGAAGAAGTTTTAGCAGGGCAGTCACATGGTCAGATTTGCTTTTTAGATAGATCATGCTGGTTGAAATGTGGAGGGAGATAAAACTGGAAGGAGAGTGATCAATGTATTTCTCCAGTTGAGAGATTATATGGCCATGACAGCAGTAGAACGGATGGGGAGAAAAAAGTATTGTGAATCAAGAAATATTTAAAAGACAAAATTAACAGAGCTTATTAAGTGATGGAGAAAAGTGGATAAAATTAGTCAAGAATGATTAGCCAAGTTTTTGACTTGGTTGGCTTTGTGGACAATTGTACTATTAAATGAGATTTGGGATATGGGAGGAGCAGCAGATCTTGGGAGACAATAAAGTTAATTGAATTTAAGATGCTTGTGGGATGTCAAGTTCCATATTCATTGGCATGCACATGCCAGCTTAAATCGTAAGAAGTATCATTTTCACAAGGGAATTACCTTATTCCATATCAAACACTAAGGAAGTGACTGGAAAAAGAAAGTGTCTGTGGGTGAGACAAGTAGGAGGAAATTCTGAAGAACAGAGTATTGTGGAAACAAGGGATTATATGGAACTAATAGTCGTCAATGTCAAAAGTAGTAGAGGACCCAATATCAGGTGAATAGTGGCTTAAATGATATTTGAGAATGTTGATGAGTGTTCTGGTGATCAGTCCCTCTCTCTTGGCTGGATGAAAACATCAATGAGATTAGGAAGGAGCCTAGAGAAAATGGAGGAGTCAAGGGGCTAGGATCCTTTTTGAGGGAAAAAAGTCACATTTTGTGGTCACAAATTCTAAATTATGTATTTATTTTTTCAAACTTTAAATTCATATCAGCTACTCCTACCCATGGCCATACCTTTGACCTTGTCATCACCCAGAACTGCTTCAAGGAACTAAAGGAATAGATGTGAGAAGGGCTGACCAAATGGACTGTGAAGGCAATGAAAATAATAGCAGGATATGTGGGGGGAGAGGGCTAGAAGTGACCATATATAATGGTAAGGGTAACAGAGATGAGGGGGTGATAGATAGTAATATGGCAGATGGCATAAACTTTGAAGGAGAAGGGTGTTTTATGGGTAAATGAGTGAGAATTCATGCATACTTATATTTGTGCAATGATAAGCATGTACTGAATTATTTTGTGTTCCAGTATTTTCACTTATATTGTAAACACATTTTTCATATTCATATATCATCCTCGTTATTATAATTTTAGTTTTAGTGTAACATCTCATTGTATTTTTGCATCATAATTATTAACCCATTATTTAAAGATGGTCATTTAGGTTATTTTCTATACTTTTGCTATTAGGGATAATGCTTCATTAAATAGATCCCATTATATAGCTTTGAATTTCTTAATTTAATTCAGATGCTTCCTAAGTTCAGTGATTTTGCAGCTTTCAAGTATCATAAGATGCAAAATTCCTAAAGGGGAATTTTTAAATCACCTAAAATTCCTTTTGTAAATCTAATAGTCCCATTTTAATCCAACAAATGATACTCTAAGCATAGTATACTTCAAGTCAAAGAATCAAGGATGATGGCGAGAGTAAAGGGCACAGAGAAAAAGTCACGTCAGAGTAAGGAATTGGAATGTTTCACGTTCAAAGAATCAGGGGCAGATGTTTTTCTTTCTTTTTTCAAATTTTTTAAATTTAAATTCAGTTTAATAAATATATATGGATATTATTTGTTTCAGAGGTAGAATTCAGTGAATTATCAGTTGCATATTACACCCAGTGCTCATTACTTCAAGTGCCCTCCTTAATGCCCATCACCCAGTTACCCCGTCTCCCACCCACCTCCCCTCCAGCAACCCTCAGTTTGTTTCCTATAGTTAAGATTCTCTTATGGTTTGCCTCCCTCTCTGTTTTCATCGTATTTTATTTTTCCTTCCCTTCCTCTATGTTCATCTGTTTTGTTTCTTAAATTTCACATATGAATGAAATCATATAGTATTTGTTTTTCTCTAATTAATTTACTTAGCATAATACCTTCTAGTTCCACCCACGTCATTGTAAGTGGCAAGATTTCATTCTTTTTGATGGCTGAGTAATATTCCATTGTACATATATATACCACCTCTTCTTTATGCATTCATCTGTTGATGGACATCTGGGCTCTTTCCATATTTTGGCTATTGTGGACATTGTTGCTATAAATATTGGGGTACATGTGCCCCTTCAAATCACTATATTTGTATCCTTTGGATAAATACCTAGTAGTGCAATTGCTGGTCATAGGGTAGCTCTATTTTTCAATTTTTGAGGAACCTCCATACTGTTTTCCAGAGTGGCTCTTCGCCAATTTGCATTCCCACCAACAGTTTTAGAGGCTAGGACTGATGTTTTCCTCTTCAGAGGGTGAGAATTCATTTATGTGTGAAAACCTTCCTATTTTATATTAATCTATTCCAATTTGGTTACCAGGTGGTAAAGTAGCTTCAATATAAAGCATTAATATAGGAAACATTTTATAAATGGAAAGTAGATATGTAATAGATACAAGTGCTAGTTTAAAAGAAACTTAGTTATCTGCATGGGGAGTCTCTATTTCATGGATTCACTAAGGAATTTTTGAATTCTAGGCTAGCTTCCTTTTTTTTTTTTTTTCCTTAAAGATTTTATTTATTTATTTGAGACAGAGAGAATGAGAGACAGAGAGCATGAGAGGGAGGAGGGTCAGAGGGAGAAGCAGACTCCCCGCCGAGCAGGGAGCCCGATGCGGGACTCGATCCCGGGACTCCAGGATCATGACCTGAGCCGAAGGCAGTCGCTTAACCAACTGAGCCACCCAGGCACCCAAGGCTAGCTTCCTTTTACACTACCACAACCTGTAATATTTTTCACTAAATTCTTTTCCTCCCTTTTTCCCCTAGGACTGCTTAATGTGAAAATTTGTTTAAGCAAAATCAAATCTTGATACTGAATATATTTGGGGGATATATGATACTATGCTGAATTTGCTTATTATGATCTTTATGTAGTAAAGAGTTGAGTATAGGTATACTCCAGACTTGAATAATGTAGTTAAATAGACAACCTCTGAGTGGTCATCTAAAACAGAATTTTGCTACCACCTCTTTTTCCATTGTTTTCAACAAGTACCTCCTAGAGAATCACCTTTCCTTCTCTTTCTCCAACACTAAAGATATGCAGAATAGCACCATCCATCAGTCTATCCATCGAGCAACCATCTTAGAGTTGGAAATGCAACAAGACATTGAGACATCCTAGGGCTTCCTTTTTAGGGTCTCAAAATGGTTTAGAATGTCTGCAACACCCTCTTTTCTCCGGGGCTGGAGGCAGGGAGAGGGAAAGAATACACAAGAAAAACCAGAATGAGGCTTCTTTGAGAGACAAAGTGAGGAAATCTCTCAGTGAAAGAAAATCCACACATTATACTTTAGACCCCAGATCCAGAGTATCTGAGGATGCATTACATTTTGACATCATGCTAACATCATGTGTTATATGAACTTAACATTTACATTCCAGGGATGAATTGCTCTCAATAATGATTCCTATGAATATTATGTGTAAGAATATTTTATTTTCAAATCCACATTCTAAAGATATTATCACTGAATAGTGATAAAACTACTACTAACTGTGAATTAAGAGTTTGTAGCTCTGTAGGAATGAATTAAATTAGGTCTTATATTCCTGAGAACCCAATCGTCTATTGAAAAAAATTTCCATTGAACCAAATGACCAAGCTTCAGTAAATTAAGCACCTAACACAGTGGCTTGCACATAAACAGCAAATAAATATTTTTTGATTCAGTAAACAATTATTAAATTCAAGTACATTTTATCTTCCTGAGCTGTTGTGATAAAAAAAAAATGGAGGCAATCTAAGATTTCTGTAGGTAACAATTAAGTATAAATTTGTTATTTCTTCTTTTGCATGTTAGCCTGAATAAGAAACATAGGTACATAGGTGAGGAATTTAGATTATTTGATAAGCTGTCTCACATCCCTTTTGGAAGGTGGCATAAATAACACACAAATACATGAATAAATGAATAATTTTTTAAATTGATAGTAATTTGAGTGATCTAGGCCTAGGTGTGTCTTTCTATTCTAGATAGGCAGTATGCTTAGAAAGTGAGTATAAGTAAAATTTCAAATAAGTACTTAACACAGTAATTTGCATGTAGCTTGCTGATGTAAGGTTCCTAGGTATTTCTTAAGGGAACTCTGGCAGAATGAGGCAAAGAAGGTTTTATTACCTTTTATTTAAAATATAGCTTCCTTTCCTTAGAAAAATATTCTATAAGAAATATGGCTGCTCATTAAGAGGTACAAACTTCCAGTTATAAAATAAATAATGTCATACATCCACATATATCATGTGGATATAATGTACAGGACAGGGAATATAGTTAATAATATTGTAATAACTTTGTATGGTGACAGATGGTAACAAGACTTACTGTGGGGATCATTTTGTAATGTATAAAAATATTGAGTCACTATGATATACATCTGAAACTAATAGGATATTGTATGTTAATTATAATACTTCAATTAAAAAAAGAAATATGGCTCTTTAGACCAGCCAGTTAATCTGAATTACTGCAGCTTTACTATGATGCTTATTTTTTTATTTTGAAATTCATTGAGCATTTTATAGCCAATAAAAAGTAAGATTAAATTACCAGAGTAAATGGCGCTACATTTTTTCACACCTACTACGTAAGTGGTTATGTTTGCAAGTGTATGTATACACATGTGCAATAAACTATTCATTAATATTCCAGAGACCCAACTAAAAGTGCAAGCAAAACATAAGAAATCTGTTGTCCAATAACAAGTATAGTACATTAGCAGTAGGATACTCAAGCTGAAACATGGAGAAAAACTTGTGAGCATAAATGCTAAACCTAGAAACAAGTACTAAATTACTTACTTACTATCGACTAAATCAAAAGGTTGGGAATAAAGCCAGGAATAATTCTTGGTAGTTTTTTAACAAAATTGCTATCCCAGGCATCCCTTCAAGAAGCATTGTTTCTATAACCCTGTGTAAAAATTAATCCAGCATTATCTTTTTGAAAAACCACTAGTTTTTTGGTTGTTTTGTTTTTTAGGCTTTTTAAAATTCTCATTAGATGATTCTTTATTCAGATATTTGGGGGAATGTTATGATACCATAAATTAATTTACTATTAGTTTCCAGTGTGAAAGCATAATCACATAATCACATACCAAAAAGAATGTTGGTATAAAGTGGAACACTGATAGCATTTGGGAGAATGTAGCTTCTGGAAGTCCCAATAGTGGTAGGGTGTACCATGACTATTTATTGTGAAGAATGGAAGGAAACAATATTGGGACCAAATAAGAAGAGATTGAGATTCCTACTTCAATGCTTTTGTTCCGTTGCTCTCTCCTTTCTCCACTTAGACCCCCATGGCTGCTTGGGCATTCCTTTCCCATGTTTCTTTCTGGCTAACTTCCTCATTGATGTCAGTTCCTCTTCAAACAACACCTCACCTGTGAAGTTTTCTCTGACCCCCAGAAAGAATTTATAATCCTTTCCTCTCTTTTCTTTTATTCTTTGCGAATTTATTATTTCTTCCTCTCCTCTTGACAGTCCTTTGTACAGTGTAACTTCCTGAATCCAGATAACAGTGGTCTGGAGCCCTCTGTGAAGCCTAGAAAATGGGACGTGTAGGAGGAGTTCATTGTACTAGAAAATGGGACATGTAGGAGGAGTTCATCGTACACTGCAATAAGTGACAAGATATGAAAGGACTCCTGGCCTTACTGGCGTTGGGCATCAGTTGATAAAATGCTCCCTGTGTATGGTACTTACTGCTTAGTCATCAGTGAGCTCTTACAGAGGCCACATATGTTGTTGTATTTGTGCTAATTTTCTTCCTTTTATCATACCAAAAAAAATGAGTGTTGGGTGAAACTCTTTTACCTACAGGTGCACATACTTCCTCTGTAAATGAGAAGATCCCTTGATTGTTAGGATTTGCCACGTCTTAAGGATTCTTGTTTATAATCATACCGATACTTTTGTTAAAGCATATTTCGCAGAAATTTAATTTTGATTTAGGTTTCTGCTTTTTCCATAAGACAAAATGATAGATTTTATATCCTTATATTCATATATATACATATATATACACATATACATATATAGCCATTCTTATTTATATCCTCATATCTGTTAGTATGGACAAACCTCATATATACTAGAGACGCAGTTCAGTGTTTGTGGAATGAGAATATAAATGACACTGATGTATAGGTGACAAGCTTAAGTCTCCATGACGTATTATCAGAATGAAAACCTTGAGAACAAATGTGTCTCTAACTGGAGAACTTAGTAAGGGAACTTCTGTTATCCCCCAGTTCTCAAAGCCATAAGCACCATGTAATAGCTTGCAGCCACAGGTAGCTTGAGCCCTTCCTTTGTAAACATCTAGACACTCACTGTGATCAGCAATAACAGTAGGTCCTCTGCAGCAGAGAATCTGTTGCACTCCTGGGTATTCAAGACTGATAAATGCTAGCATCTCCTCTTGTCTGTCATCTTGAAAAACTCTAATGTTCCAGAATCTGGAAAACCTGATGTCTAATGGGGATGTATTGTCAAATTACTGGCTTGACTCATCTGTCACCTCTATTCCAGGATTCTTTCTGGAGTACTGTTTGTCAGAAATATGTTAAAGTCTCAGCTTTGGGTATAAATTCACTCATCCTTTGCACTGGCTTTGCTTCTTTTATAACATGATCTAAACATTTTGTGGCTAAATATAGGCTCATTCCTCTGATGACTAAAGCCAACTTTTAGATGAATTACTGAGACACAAAAACTGTTTCGGTCCAATTAATTTGTGAAATAAATTTTAGCTGCAGTGTTGTTGTTTTTTTTTTCAGTCAGAGACAGTTGCCTTGACACTAACAGTGAAAACTTACATTCACAGGAAGATTCAGCATAGCCTCAGCAGGACTCCTAGGCTGTTTAGCAATCAGTAAAAATATTAATGATGTGTAGTTTATAAGGTGATGATGCTCATTTAGTAACATTCATCAGAGGGCTAATGGCAGATTTTTATTTTTATTTTTATTTTTTTAAAGATTTTTTATTTATTTATTTGAGAGAGAGAGCATGAGAGGGGGGAGGGTCAGAGGGAGAAGCAGACTCCCTGACGAGCAGGGAGCCCGATGCGGGACTCGATCCCAGGACTAATGGCAGATTTTTTAAAAAGTGATTATAATTTTTCTATAAGGATTATATAGGCATAAAATACGAGCAGAAATTATGGTAATACAAAAATACAAATCTTTAAGATGGCAATGATTTTAATATGCAGATAAATTAAAAATAATCATGTCTATATTGTATTGCTTGAATCTTAAGTCTAGTGAATGACAAGAGATAATACAGGTATCAAGATTTTAGTTTATCTTTTATGTAGCAGTACTTCTGATAGATTTACTGAATTCCAGTTGTGCAGTTCATAAATCATTTCTCTGTAGTACTCAAATTATTTCTAATTAGGTGAAATTTTCTCTTTTTAAAACATATTTTGTAAATAATCTCTTGTATTTCTTTAGTATTCTGCAATATATGTAAATCTTTAAATGGTTATTATTTTTCTTTCTGTTTGAGGGTTTTTATTTTTTTTATGCACATTAAAGCATAGGGTATCGGGTGTCTTGTCAAGATGTTTGGTGTAGCTCTTCCCCTAAGCGGCCTGAGTTGACCTCTGAAAATGGTTCGCTATTCACTTGACCCAGAAAACCCTACAAAATCATATAAATCAAGAGGTTCAAATCTTCGTGTTCACTTTAAGAACACACGTGAAACTGCCCAGGCCATCAAGGGTATGCATATCCTAAAAGCCACCAAGTATCTGAAGGATGTCACTTTGCAGAAGCAGTGTGTGCCATTCTGTCGCTACAATGGTGGAGTTGGTAGGTGTGCCTAGGCCAAACAGTGGGGCTGGACACAGGGCTGGTGGCCCAAGAAGAGTGTTGAATTTTTACTGCACATGCTTAAAAATGCAGAGAGTAATGCTGAACTTAAGGGTTTAGATGTAGACTCTCTAGTCATTGAGCACATCCGGGTGAACAAAGTCCCCAAGATGCAGCGTAGAACGTACAGGGCTCATGGTCGGATTAACCCATACATGAGTTCTCCTTGCCACACCTAGATGATCCTTACTGAAAAAGAGCTGGTTGTTCCTAAACCAGAAGAGGAGGTTGCACAGAAGAAAAAGATACCTCAGAAGAGACTGAAGAAACAAAAACCTGTGGCCCGGGAGTAAATTCTGCAGAATAAATGCAAATAAAAAGGGAAAAAAAAGATGTTTGGTGTATGTTAGAAATTTTCCCTTCATTACTTAAAATAAGTATGTTGTTTTGCAAGTGAGATTTTTATAAATATATATATATAACAAATGCTGTATACATATATATTATATAAAATGATAGCAACTGGCTATAAACATATAAAAAAAACTTCTTTTAAAAATGTGACTAGGATATGCAATTAACTTAGATGAAGCAGAATGGAATTTTTCTGTATATGGTTTATTTACCTTGCAAATCACCTGAGTGTATTGAACATACAGTATTTCTCCTTTGGTCTCACTTCTTTAACTGAAGATTATTCTTGCCCAACTGTGGGTCCAGGCTATAACTCTCTTTCAACTAGATATCCCTCACTTCTAAAAGAGTGTCTTGCATATTTGGGTATGAGCCCAGCTTCAATTATAGGGACTGGAAATCTAAGGAACAGAGCTGATGCTTGGCAGGTGGGCCTGATGTCTCAACAGGGCACTCACCATTGTCTACCTGGATGATTATCAGCTTTTTATATATACAGTTTTTCTGTTTTATATATACACAGGCACTGTAATATCAGTTGTCATGTCTTACTTAGTATATCAATTCATCCATCCTCATAACGTAAGTGTATGTGACAAGCAGGATTTTGGTGAGCTAAGGACTAGTGCAAAACTATGTGCAAGTTATCAACTGCCAAAAAGGTAAGCTGCCCCTTAGTAGACCAGCCTCAAGTTAGAAGAGAGAAGTAGCATGATAAGACATGAGAGAGGCAAGCAATTCTGCTGGTCTCTAAAACATAGCTTGCACAGCCCTAAATTTAATTTTAAAATTTCCGTAAGGACTTATAAAGGATTCTATAAATGTCTCACACCTCACAGACACCACAGAAAGATCATTTACTTTCAAATTTGATACTTCCAGAATGCAAACACCTTGGGTGCCTTGATAAGTGTGTATTTCAAAGAGGTTCTGGGGTTATAGTAGTCACATCTTGGTGAGTAGGGGATAGCCTAAACTGAATGGGACTTTGTCAAAGATCAGTAGAGCCACACAGTATACCTGTTAGATATTTCTGTGCCATTGGAGAAAGATCCTGGTATGGACACTTTGCTTAAGGAATGGAATAAGGCTGGATTACAGCCCTCCCTTGCCCCCTTGGTTTGTGCCTTTGTATAAAACACAAATTGCACAACCTTATCTGGTGAGTGTGAATTGTGAGAAATGCTGTCTTTTCTTTTTGCAATTTATGAATAGGCAAAATATAGCAAAGAAAAATTTTGGCCTGACCTGACCTCATACAGTTGGCTAATACCAAACCAGAATGTTGAGACCACTTCTTTCTCTATTTGACCATGCTGCCTAACAGTGAAAGAAATTACCAATTTTCATAACCGGCTGATGTAGAACTATTTATTAGCTTTCAAGATTATGATATAGATAATTTTCTAAAGCCCTCTAGAACCCACAAAGAGGAATAGGAAATAGCACCACGTAGTCTTCATTAAATTATACTCTTTATTTTTTCATTGTCATCATCATCATCAGACATTTTGGTCTGATTTATTTTTTATTGTGGTAAAATACACATAACATAAAGTTTGTTATCTTAACCATTTTTATGTACAGTTAAGTGTCATTAAGTACATTTACATTGTTGTGCAACCATCATCACCATCCATCTACAAAACTTTTCATTTTGCAAAACTGATACTCTACACCTATTAAACAATAACTCCACATTCCTCTCTCCCCTGAGTTCCTGGCAACTATCATTCTACTTTCTGTCTCTAAATTTTGACCACTCTCAGTACCTCATGAAATCATACAGTATTTGTCTTTTTATGACTGGCTTACTTCACTCAGCATAGTGTCCTCAAGTTTCATCCATATGACAGGATTTCCTTCCTTTTTAAGGTTGAACGATATTTCATTATCTATAGGTACCACACTGTGCTTATCTGTTCATCTGTCAATGAACACTTGGGTTGCTTCCATGTTTTAACTGTTGTGAATAATGCTGTTGTGAACTTGGGGTACAAATATCTCTTCAACAACCTGCTTTCAGTTCTTTTGGGTATATACCTAGATATAGAATTGGTGGGTTATATGATAACCCTAGTTTTAATTTCTTGAGGAATTGTACTGTTTTCCACAGCAGCTGTACCGTTTTATATTCCCACCAATAGCGCACAAAGGTTCCAATCTCTATATATTCACCAACACTTACTTACTTACTTACTTTCTTTCTTTCTTTCTTTCTTTCTTTCTTTCTTTCTTTCTTTCTTTCTTTTTCTTTCTTCCTCCCTCCCTCCCTCCCTCCCTCCCTCCCTCCTTCCTTCCTTCCTTCCTTCCTTCCTTCCTTCCTGTCATTCTCATGGGTGTGAGTGGATATCTCATTGTGGTTTTAATTTGCATCAAACATTTCTTAAAATGTATAGCTTTACAATTTATTCTTTTCCTTCAGGAAGCATTCATTTTGTTAAGCACATCTTTGTGATACATTGCCTGAGTGTTTAATCAAACAACCCTAGACTAAGGCATCTTGTTAAACCACACACACACACACACGCACACACAAACATTATATAATAAGGCTAATGGCTGATTTTCTCATTTGAGGTTGGTGATATTAACAGAACAAAAATAACCCCTTCATTTCTGCTTTTGCTTTATTCTGTGTGCCCTTAATTGTAGTTAGCAGTGTTCTTTTCATTCATGCTTTCTCTTGGTCATAGAATAGGAAAAACAGTTTTAAGAATATGAACTTTTGATAGTGGTTCATATTTTTCACATGCATTTGTGAAAGATAGATGGAATGAGAAAAGAATTGTAATGTAGAGTTGGCATGAGTTTTAGGATTGAGGGAGGATACAGAAGGTATCAAATAAAGTAGAGTAAGGTGAGAGAAAGTGAAATCCAGAATGATGTTAAAAGGGTAGATTCAGCAATTAGAGATTAGGCAGAAAAACGGGAGTCAAGAAAGTGCTCCTTTGAAGGATTTTGAACCCTGCCATCCTACTCCTCTTCCCCACTCTGCTTAATGAACATAGGTTGTACAGATCCCGTGAATATACTATCCTGCTTCTAATATCCCAAATTGTGCCTCCTCCAGTATGTTGTCTCTCTCCTCCTGGCCAGAATCAGTTTTGAATGGTACAGTTCCAATGGCCTCAGTTTTATCATCTCAATTGTGATTCTTTGTATGACTCAGCAAATCTATTTACATCAGGATCAATAAGAAACTCTTTGGACCTTCTATTAAAGCAAACTCCCAGCCTTTTTAAATTTCCATAATCCAATTCGGAATTCATTCAGAATTTCTGAACAACTTCAGATAATCCACTGCTTCAGAGGTGTCATCAAATATTTGGTATTCAGCTAGAAAATAATTTACATAAGAAATTGATCTTAGGGGCGCCTGGGTGGCCCGGTCGGTTAAGCGCCTACCTTCAGCTCAGGTCATGATCCTGGGGTCCTGGGATCAAGCCCCACGTTGGGCTCCCTGCTCAGTGGGGAGTCTGCTTCTCCCTCACTCCCTGCCCCTGCTCTCTCTCCTTCTCTCTCTTGTGCTTGTGCTCTCTCTCTCTCTCTCTAATAAGTAAAATCTTTAAAAAAAAAAGAAATGGATCTTAGCTAAATAAGATACTAACAATGGTATTAAGAATGAAACCAGGGTTGTGCTTTGAATCCCTCCCTCCATCCCCAGTTTGCATCAGCTGCCCCCATACCTACCACTGTAGCTTTTTTTTTTTTTTAAGATTTTATTTATTTATTAGAGAGAGCATGAGCAGAGAGGAGGGGCAAAGAGAGAGGGAGAACCAGACTGGATCATGTCCTGAGCCGAAGGCAGATGCTTAACTGACTGACTGAGCCATGCAGGTGCCCTACCATTGTAGTTTTAATGGGACTGGCGGGTACATCTGATTCTGCTCATTCATGGTTATACCACTTGACTCATCTTGAAACACTGATCATTGACCAGGAAGTTTGCAAGTATCCAAACATATGAGAGAGGCATGATGTCAAATGAAGTTGGACATATAGATGTTCTTTGTATTTATAGTAACAAGAGACATAGTTCAGTTCTTTAAAAAATGAAATATAGCTAGCTGTCTTCCCAAAATTGTTAAAATACCATGCTTTTATTCCCTTCTCAATCTCTAATCCAAACATGTGCCTTATAATGAATTCAGTAAATAATTCTGCATTTGTTTCCTGACGTGATTAGTTCATAGGCAAACTCTGTCTTGTGGGAAAGATACTACAAGATCCAGAGCTGAGATAAATGATTTCTAGGGGAAAACTGCTTGAAAAATCCTTACCTTCTTATCAAAATATAATGGTAAGTGATATATCAGGAATTAACCAACATTATGACATTGATATATGATCATCTCACACATCTACCTCTCTGTGAAACATCAAACTCTGGAATCATTCACTTAAAAGCATTTAATGAGCTTGTCAAAGGCACTATGACTCAGCTCTTGTTATTTTATAGTGAAAACACAGGAACACATTCTACCCTCCCAGAGCTACCATACTAGTAGAGAGACAGACATTAAACAAATGAGTACATAAACAAACACGTAATTATAATGGTGACAAGTGTTATGAAGAATAACATAGGGTCCTAGGGGGGTAAGATAATGTAGATGAGTGGAGATCTAAAGATAGAAAATTAAAGCCAAATTTTAAGGATAAGAGGGATTTACTCACCAGGTAATAGTGGTAGACAGGTTGGGAATGTCCTGGAAGAAAGACAAGCGTGTGAAAAGGCCCAGGGATGGGAAGGATTTTGGTGTACTTGAGGAACTGGAGGAAGGCCATTTGTGGTTGGAGCAGGATGGAGAAGGAGTGTCAAGGAGGGTCAGAAGACAGGCAGAGTACAAATTAGGCAGAGACTTGAAGGTCATGTCCAGTAGCAATGGACAGCTATTTAAAGGGCTTCCTGTAGGCATGGGACAAAATATGAAGCACATTTAAAACTTCTATCTGGAGAACTGATGGCAGAGGGGCAAGAGAGGAAGCTGGGCCAATCAAAGAAGCTTTTGCAGAAGTGCGGGTGACAGATAGTGACTCCTTGGGCTGGTAACATTGTAGTGGAGATAGAAGTCTTAATTCAAGATCTGTTTTGGAGATAAAATCAGCAGGAGTTGGTTAGAGATTGGTAGATAAATAATACAAAAGGTAGGAAAGCTTCTTCACCTTCAGATTCTAACTTACAGGTTAAACCATAGAACTGTGGGCAGATGCTTATGGTTTCATTCACCCATTTAATTATTTAATCATTTATTCACTCAGCAAATTTATTAAGCTCCTTCTGTATATCAGGCACTCTGTAAGGATACTGAAGATACTGTCTTCCATTATTGATGTCTGCCTAAAGGACCCTTGAACCAATGGTTAGCTTGATTGACTATGTATGTTAAAACATGGTGCCAAGAAGACCTAAGTTCTCAATTATATCTCTGTAGATTTTGTTCCCTTAGCTCAGACATCAAGGATGTCTAGGGGGCCCCGAGGGGAGTGACTGTAAATGGTATAAATTGGCACACAGGTTGCCACACTGACAAGGTAGTGCCATTGGCACCTAGCGTGGGGCCTGGTGCTAACAATCTTGTCATACAAGGGGCCATCCCACGTGGCCAAAAAAGGCAGTAACCCTCCTGTTGATGAACCTGGTCAGCTTTACTTTGACCAGTGACTATTCTCCAGCCCTGGCCAGCAGTCTGACTTTAAAAAAGAGATACAGGGGTGCCTGGGTGGCTCAATCAGTTAAGCATCAGCCTTCAACTCGGGTCATGATCCCTCTCCCTCTGCCTGCCGCTCTGTGTGCTTGTGCTCTCTCTCTGTCAAAAAATAAATCTTTTTTTAAAAAAGGGGTATAAATGGAATGCCTTTACGTGAGTATTCTTTCCAGTCTTTCAACATGACCCTTTGGGCTCTCCAGAGACTCTTGACTTGCTCCTCTGCTCTCCAGATTGTGTCCAGGGGGGCAGCTATTAGGGCAGCACAGATGAGAACAAACCCTTTTTCCTTCTTGTGCTATGTGTTTTTGGGAAAAGTCTTTAATTTTCATTACTTCTGTTTTCTCCTCTATAAAATGGAAATAGCACTAGTATCTACCTCATGGGGTTACTGTCTTGTAACCTATAGAAACTTAGAACAACACTTGGCCTTGGCACGTAGTGAGCACCCAATGGATATTTGCTGTTATTGTTCAACAATATAGAAGGCAGTGTGCTGGGCACCATGAAGGTAATAGAAAAACGAACACATCACCATCATAGCTTCTGTCTTGGAGGAGACATGCCTGTCACCCAAATGCAAGGCAGCATATGATATGTTTTTTGACAAAAATCTGACTGTAGTGATTCTTTGCTAACATGACTCCAGCTAATGTTGGAAGCCCTAATGTTCTAGAGATTCTGCTCAGAGCCTTGGATTACAGGTCTGGTGGCTTCTACTCATTAGGTTTATTCTTCAGCTTTATACTTAGTATTTGGGAGGAATTACTTCTTTTTCCAGGGGACATTCCTGGCCCTGCTTTGGTGAGATTACCTCCTACTGTGAGTTAGCTACACCCTCCAACTTGGCTGCATCCTGAGATTCCTGGGTTTCCCCCCACCATCTCGGGGCAGTGGTTCTAATCACTGTGTCGTTGCTGGTTCTTGTATTAATGTACTATTTGATCTTCTAAAGCCCAGTTTTGGACTCTATTGTCTGCTTAGGCTCATACTCAAGGCTGTAATCCTCCTGAAATTTTATAAATGTTTCATTCGATATGAAACCACTTTCAACCATTTCTGATATAAATCATATATAGACTAGGAAGAAAAGAACAATTCATTCGGTGGGATAACACAGAATGAATCAACATCCCTATAAATAACAATAATAGCAACAAAAGTATTTATCTTTTTGATATGTGAAGTCTCAACTTTTCATGATTCTAGGATGATCTTATTTTTTCCCTGGAAGCCCTAATGTTCTAGAGATTCATAAATGGTAATTAATGCTTCAGATATATAATTGATATGCCTTATATCATAACAGAACTCCAACATTAATTTATTCACAAAATCTCTACTTAGTTAATTAACAGTTTATTCATGAGACTGATTTAATTTGACTTTGTATGAAATTTTACATAGCATGCTAAAATTTTTTAAAAATCTGTAATAACTACTGCTTAATTTTATGCTCCATTAAACAATAATGTCAGTATAGAAATGTGTTAAAGTTAGAAAATTCAATAGCTTATCCTCAAGGCAGCATGTTCTATTAGAACTCCATTTTTTCCTTCCCAGACATTTATTATACATATAACAGAAATGATAAAATGGTTTCATTTGCACGAGGATATTTTTAAATAATGGGAAGAATGAATGTTAGAAAATGAGAAAGACTGCTGTCAGAGATGCTTAACATAAAACTCTGTACACCTTAAATTTCTTTAACAGCTAGAATAGTTCATTGAAAATTACAAGAATGCTAGGCCCCAAGAGTTTTTAATATTCGTCTTTAAATACAAACACCTAGAAATAAAACCTATTACCATAGAGAGCCAAATTTTTATGTTTTCTTTTTCCTTTTTAAGTTCACGTGAAGTCCAGACTTAGAGTAAATGGACAGCATGATCTTCTGACTTGGTTAATTCATGTAATCATTACTTCAGTACTCCTTAATTGAGCAAATATTATAGGTTAGATGCTATGGTAGCACAGATCAATAAGTTGTGATTCCAGTGATTTAAGACATGACAGTTCTCTTGGAATATACAGTATACTTAAGGAACTACTATAAGCAGCAATTTCGTTAATGGCAATAAGCTTTTTTTTTTTTTTGGCAATAAGCTTTTTAATCAATATTTGCTAAACACTTTACAAACCACACTTGTGTGTAATACAGAGTTTCTAGGTACCTATGATCAAAAACAAAGATACATATGGATATATATCATGTTTAACTTAGTCACATTCATTCAAAGGAATAAATCCCACAAACTGTTATTATCATTATAGGGATGATAATGTGTTTGTTGGAAGTACCTTCTATCTAATATTCAGTTATTTTGTATTATAATTTATCTCGGGTACATTATGTGATTGCATTATTATTGTTATTCTAACTGGGGATAAAAACTTGCTGAGCTATTAAATGAAATTACATGTACATGTAACCATGGTTTTCAGAACAAGCCCATACGAAGCTTTAAATAATTTTAGAGGCACATTTTATATGTAAAGACTGAAAATAATGAGTCTAGCATTAAAGGTCTTATAAATATTCAGGATGCTATGAAGAAAAGTCAGAGTTGCATAAACTTTCAGACACATTAAGTTTTTAGTATTGCCTCTTTTCCTTTAGGGGGGAGAAGAAAATAATAACTGGTCATCTCTGGAACATGTTATTATTTGATGATGCTTTAGAACTTATTAAAGCAAATGAAAATTTTTTTTAAAAAGCTATCTTAAGAGGGGCGCCTGGGTGGCTCAGTCGTTAAGCATCTGCCTTTGGCTCAGGTCATGATCTCAGCGTCCTGGGATCAAGTCCCATGTCCAGCTCCCTGCTCAGTGGGGAGTCTGCTTTTCCCTCTCCCACTCCCCCTGCTTGTGTTCCCTCTCTTGCTGTGTCTCTCTCTGTCAAATAAATAAATAAAATCTTTTTTTTAAAAACTCTCTTAAGTGTAATTTTATCTCCCATTCCATAATGAACATACACCAAGCTTTATACCTTCACCCAGTGATTTTTCAAATGACTCATGCCTTCTAAACTTCTGGGAAGATTGACAGTATAATTATTGGAACAGCTACATTGTGTGCAGATTGAGAGATTGAGAGCCGGGGCTGTGGAATGGATGGCCCACCTGTGCCACTTAAGTCTTGGGCAGGTTACTCTCTGTACTTCCATGTTCTCATCAATAAACTGAGGTAGTGGTAAAACTCATCTCAGACAATAATTACAAGGATTTATGAATTAATATAATACTTAGCACACTGTGTAGCACATGGTAAGCAAATGTTAGCTATTACAGGGTTAAGCTCCAAAGCTGAAATTTCCTTTTAAAATCAAGCCATATCATACTAGAGGAAGAAATGGCTGATAAATGCATGAGAAAATGGTTCACTTCGCTAATAATTAAGAAATATTAACATGCAGTAACTTTTTTCTAACTGGAAAAAACTGGGCACCTTTACAACATTGGGGGTGCAACCATTGTAGAAGGCAGTTTGCCCTGTCCTCATACACACAAATGTATGTCTCTGTTTATTACTTATTTTAAATAAGGAAAATGTTCTGACATGAAGTGGTGCCCATGACCTAAAGTGAAATGAAAAACACAGTTAGCCTAATAATTTGTATTTATTGCATGATTCTACTTTTGTGAGAAAATATGTGGGTTTTTTTGTGTGTGTGTTTGCAAGATATGTTTAAAGATACACAGAAAGATAAAAGGATATGAATAGTTAAAATTAGTTTATTTTGGAGAGTAGAATTGGGGTTGAGAGATAAGAGAGTGCTTGGTATGCTTCCATATTTTTTTGAATTTTGCTAAAAAAATATGTTAAAAACATTTATTGTGGGGGGAGGGGAACCTAAGCCAGAGAATCACTGGTTAGGGAATTCTAGCCCCAGAGCAGCAGTCTTTTGGGGGAGAAGAAATGGATCCCAAAGATAGTTATATCTACTTATATAGAGAGCCTTGAAACCCCTGGTTTGAAATACTTTGTAGAGTAACTAAATCCAGTTGCTGAGTTGTGGGAAAGTCTTCAGTTAAAGATGGAGGATAGATCTGGCTTCTTAGTTGGCAAGGGATCAGTACTGCCTTCTAGGGACATTTCCAAAAGCCCTAGGTCTGTGTTCACTGGCAAATACATGGAGCATAAAGGAAATTGGGGTGCTTTACAAAGAAAATCTAGGTAGCACTCAGCCCAAAAGTGTATGTATTTTGGAAGGCCACCTCTAGGTTTAAAGGCACGTTTATTGCAGTTTAAAAAACAAGCCCCTCCAGAGAGATACAACCTGCAAACACATACTCTACAGGCTTGATAGTAATTTTCAAAGTAATCTGAAAGCAAAAATTCTGCATGAACACGGTGCAAGTCCATTGAGGCATATATTTTTTTCTTTTTTAATGTCAGTATCTTGTTTGTCTTTACAGAGTTACTGGAGGTGAACTGTTTGAAGACATAGTGGCAAGAGAGTATTACAGTGAAGCCGATGCCAGGTAAGTGACTTGCCCGGGGGCAAGATACAAGACTCAACATTCAAATGACACTTGTTCAGTATATCTCTTTACAAATGTGTCATAACCCTTAGTATTTATGAGACTCTCATAATACCATCTTGGACAACTTCTCATGATGAGTCCCTCTTAATTGCTGTTTCTCTCTCTTAAGAATTTCCAGGATAATTGTTTGGGGAAAACAAAACTAGAATCTGGTCTAAACTAGCATCTCCAGTTAGTCTTTTAAAAAATAAATAATAAAATCTATACTCTACCTGGAATGACTTCTGCTAAAGAAATGTACTTTTTTAGCGAGGTTAATAGAGCAAAAATGCAGATCTTCTGGTCTCTAGATCCTGAGCTGCCCATTATGGTAGCCGTTAGTAACACATGGCTATTTTAATTTCAATTAATTACAATTAAATAAAAAATTTAGTTTCTCAGTTGTACTAGCTACATTTTGAATGCTGAGTGGCCATAAGTGGCTAGTGGCTACCAATTGGACATAGCAGATATAGAACATTTCCATCATCACAGGAAGCTTCACTGAACAACCCATGTTTAATCAGAGACCATAAAAAGAAACAGACTACAGAAGTCCCAGTGTTCTCCTTAAAGCAGTATTAGCTGTTTAACTCTTTGGGAATTCCAGGATGGCTTTTGGAACCCTCATGTGAAAAATATTTATTCGGATATTTCAGAGGGTACAGAAGGATTTCCCAACCTTGTTAATTGGCATCATCTTTACAGAGGTTAACAATGGCTATCCATTTTCTCTCATTTGAAACTTCCTAGGCTACACAAAGTCAAACTTTTTGGAGTGAAGTGACATTAATTTACTTGCCTAGGTATTACTTAGACTGTATCATGTTAGTTTTCCTTGGCATTTCTTTATACATATTCAGTAGTTGGCACTCAATTTGAAAGATCTGGCCTTGAGCTATTGACTCATTATTAACAATGTAAATGAGATGTTATGAAAATTCAGTTACTTATTGTCTGGCCCCATTCTCTAATGCTTTCAGAGCTTCCTAAAGCTTGCTAATCTGCTGTAGCCTGCACTCAGCAGATAGTCAGCTGATAGCCGATTCCCTCCCCATCCCTTCAAAGTAGCACATGGACACACCGGCTCACTTGCAAATCTCTAATTAATCTTCTTGGTTTTATGCCAGTTTATGACATTCTGTGAATCTTCTCTGTACATGACTACACTCTAATTTTTTAATGGAATTTTTACTGCGAAAGTCAAATAGAAACTGATGTATCATTTATACTATCATAAGTGAATCATCACTTGCTCAGTTCACCCCAGTTCTCATGTTAGGGCCCTGAAAGGGAGCTTCAGAGCATCCTTGCTAGTAGCTCTTTGCCCACTTGCCCAGAGAGAGCAATAATTTTAATCAAGGTAGTTAACAAGTTAGGGAATTACATTTATTTTGCTTTTTAAAGTTATGTTAAACAGGTCCTTGTGTTTTAAAAGTATTGTTTGAAATTAATATAGAAACTGTTTTCACTATTGAAGAGCCCTGTAGATAACAGGGGAGACCCTATGGGTTGGATCATTTTATATGCATGTTTATATTAGGTTTTGGAATTCACTAGAAGTGAATATTTTTTAGGGTAGGTCCTACACAAAATGAAGGAGAAGGAAGTCTTTCCCTTCTAGTCCTCAAGGACTGAAGAATTGAATCCATTCTCACTAGTAAAAAATGATGAAGTTCATTTAATATGAATTATTGTACACTTTATTTTGCATTATTCATTAAGCCTAATAACTTATATCTGTGGTTTGAGAAGAGAAAGTGAAATATTTCTAAAAAGTAGTACAAAGTGAAGGGAAAAAAAGTCATAATATTTAAAAAATAATTACCAACACTCAAATAAGATGTATTGTCAAAGAGCAACCAATGTTTAGCTCTTTTAGTGGGACTCTTTATAGAGTTAGAGCTGAAAAATCATAACCTTGATTGCTTTTTTACATTCACATTGTAAGAAATCAGATGGTGATTACTTTTTATAATTCAAGAATTTACTTTGGAGTGATATTTTTTGTGCATGAAATGGTTGAAAACGTCCTTATTAAAATGTTTGTTAATGAATGTAGCTCAGTACATAACACGCATTTGAATCGCACAAATGTAAATTTGGACAAAACGTGTCAGTGTGACCTATATTATTTTATGTCAGATGACAGCTCATGGGACCTTACATGTGCCTAGTGATGATTTATCCCCTCTAATTTAATTAGCTGTCTGTTTGACATCAGCGAGCCCTTAATAAGAATAGTGTAAATTGTGCTTTTTGACATAGTGATAAGGAAAGTTTTCCTTCACTTTGGTGTATGGAAATATATCTAACAATTACCAGTGTTCCAGGGGATTTTAAAATTTATTTTTTTGTAAGGTCCTAGCCCTTCTCCAGAGTATGCCCATCCTGAAGAGGGGTTTGTTTTATGTCATGGGTTTAGTTGAAATTCTCCCTCTGTTACTGGAGACTTGCATTAGTTTCCTCTTACTATATTCTATAAGAAGCACCATTTCTAAGTTGAAATGATAAATGTGTCGCTCCATGTTTTTTAACCCTTGTTTCACCTGCCACTTCATCTGTGTTTACCCTCTTGTTTCAACACCTATGTTTAATTGTGACCTCAGATTTTAAACAGTTTAGATGTGTATGAGAAATACCCATAAATTTTATACTGCTGAAGAATTTTCCCAGAACGTTATGGGAATATTTGTGAATTTTTCTCCTCGAATATGGAAATTTTAACTTCAATATACAAGTGATTTAATTCGTACATTTTCAATGAAAAAAAAAAACACAGCTCAAATTGTTTTGTCTGAACATGTCACAAACTCTATGTTGGCTGTCATTTTTGTTAGAACCAGAATTAGCTTTATTCAGCATTATTAAATTCCAGTGTAAAGCTAAAAAAGATGTTGTGAAAAAATATAATTTTTGTTTGTTTGTTTGTTTCGTTTTAACTTTCATTTTATTTTGTATTCAATGTGATTATGTACCTTTAAAATGTTCTCCCTTCCATTCTGCCCTTGTATCTTTACAGTCATTGTATACAGCAGATTCTAGAAAGTGTAAATCATTGTCACCTAAATGGCATAGTTCACAGGGACCTGAAGGTCAGTATATGGAGTCCATAAATCTGAATCAAAGGAGGTTTTTTTTTGGTTTTATTTCTGGGGAAAGGGCAGAGGGTGGGTATTTAAAATGGTTCCCTTGCCTTTCCCAATTTTTCCCTAAAATGACTACATGATGAAATGATAATGCATGATGCCTCTTTCAGTTTGCTCATCTACAGGCTAAATATACATCATAGCAAAAAGGGAAGGACAATATTAGGAACACAACCTGTCAAGTTTCCAAGCAGTAAACTACTAGAAGCGGTTTGGGGGCAGGCTCTCCTGAAATGTCCAGCATTTGCCTGGAGATAAACTTGGCCTGTGATGTATGTCCGCCTGTAGATTTAAACACCACTTCTGTTCTGAGACCATGGGTTGCTGTAGCAAAACAACTGGTTACACATTGCTCCATTTGAGTCTGATGAACCCTCAGGCAAGAGATAATAATTGCCAGCTAAATTAAAGCACAAGAAGTTAATGATTTATCAAAAATTCATTACGTATCCTAATTTAACCTTAATGGTGCCTTGACTACTAATGTGACAGCTTTGGAATGATACTAGAAAAATGGGAGGGAATAGGGAAACAGTTTTTTTATGTGGGGTGGAGGTGGACCACAACAGCTATAAAAATTTTATTTGCATTCCAGTTCTTTTCCTATAAGAATTTATAACTAGGAAATGAGCTCCTGAATTAAATATTTTTAAGATGGTTTTTTTTCTAGATCAAGTGGATCCACATTTGCGCTAACATCTGGCAAGATCCTGATTGCTTTGAGGTAGTAGTCACTCTACTTGAGCAATATGTTTACATTACTGAAGGTGGTAAAACCCAACCCCAGTTGTCTGCTGGTTTTGCACTTTAACCCAGTCTCTGTGAGGGTGTACAGACAGTGAGTGTAAGCTTGGAACTAACACACGCCCCCTGGTGTTTGCATGCAGTCATTGCATTCAGCAGATCCTGGAGGCTGTGCTACACTGCCATCAGATGGGCGTAGTCCATCGGGACCTGAAGGTGAGTAATGCCGTTGGAGAAGATAAACCACCACATAATTCCTAATGACTGTTCAGCTGCAGTTATGCCTGTAAAGGCAAAAATATGAGCAAGAAAATTGTGTGGACTCATTCCAACACATAACGAAAACACTTTCCCTCACCACATCTCTCTTATTTCGTCTCCTCTCCTCCACACTTGAGATTTACATAAATCCCATTTCATCCAGAGGAATAATGTCCTACCATTAACAATAAATAGGCTGCTATATTTCCTTCCTCCTAAGAATACATAGCATTTATATATAATTTTGCGTAGGACTGATGATCTCTTCTTCATTCTGAACCTGTTCTGTGGACATTGATCCAACCTACCTATTTTAGAGTCATACTGTGTATACCTAATATTATGTAAATAGTTATGAAAATTATAAAGAGAATAAAGATAAAGTTATTAAGTAGGTTTTTGGCGTTAAAAACCTCCATTTGGGGCTCTGAAGTCTGTTTCCCTTAACAGTAGTCCCAGGAATTCCGATGACATTGAGGCTTCCTGGTTCTTTGTTTATTTACATTCCTAGGTAGCAAGATACTAGTGCCTTTTAAAACAGAAAGGAAAAAAGTAAAACAAATGTTATTATAAAATAATGTTTATATAACATATATATGGACTAATACTTTTAAGACTCCACTCAGTTTCTGATTCCACTGAGGATGAGAAATGTTTAGATCATTTAGAAATTAAATAGTTCAGAAGGAGACTACTCTTTCAGTCATTTTTCTGTCCTCTTCTCTCAGCAGTCTAGTTTCACTCATGGAATTTCAGAGATACAGGGAAGGCCTAGAAATTTAAATGAAACCACTGGGTGGGCAAAATAGCAAATGTGAGTACTGTATAGTTGTCATTCTTTGTTTCAAGCCTCACCCATATACAGGCATTGGTACAGAGATGCCACAGAGGTGGCGATGTCTTCAACTGTGTGTGTTCACTGGGAAGACCTGGGCTGGTTTCTCATGTGCAGACTTCTCTAGTAATGACAAATCTGTACTTTCCCTTCATTTAGTATGCTCTAGAAGAATGTATCGCTAAGGATCCACAACAACTTACTTGAAGATGTGGTGTGTAAGCAAAGCATTGCCTTAGGTTTCTGGAATTTTCCTTTGATTTCAGTTTGAGTCTTAGAGCTTTAAATGTCAAAAGCAAAGGTACGGTTAGTGGCATTTTTTTTTCTTTGGAGAGCTGAGATAAGACTGTGTACATCTGCTAACACTTTACCAAATGTACCCATCAGGATGAAGGAAAAACAATATGTTCCTTTAAAAATTCTTATCTTTGGCAACCACCTCAAGAATTCCTTACCAGCCATGTAGAGAGAGAGCCCCTTTTTGTTACTTCTCAGAGCTCACAGTACTACTTTCCTTTTTAAGTGAATATATATAGGCATGCATATTTATTTATGCTATTTTATTACATGCTCTATTTAATAAATTTATCATTTAAAATATTTTACTCCATGTTATATAATTATAAGTATACTCTGAAAACCAAGGATGAAAAATGACCTTTAAAATATATCTTGTGGGGTCGTGCTATTAGACTTCTGTAAGTGTTCATACTCAGCTGAGCTCTTCAAAGACTGGAACTTAAATCAGCGATGGCAGTGGGCCTAGGATGTGGGCTGAGAAGAAAATCTATTTTCTGACATATGAGCTAAATTGACTAATTAAAAACTCAGGCAGGTGACTTTTAGGGAGGCTAACTACCAAAAGAAATAACCTGCTGACTCATCCATCAGATTTCTTTCAAGGGATGAAAGTGTTTTTGTTCCCCCTTCTTATTCTGATTCTGATATCTGAGAGGATAGGGGTGAACTTTGCATAGAGCTTGTTATAATTTTTGTAATTCTCTTGGTTTCTGTCAAATTGCTGACTGGAACAGATTTCAATTGAGTCTAGTTTTCGGTGCATGTTTCAGTAGGCCATTTCATAACATACTTAGAGTATATTAGAGGCATTTTACACACACCCTACATGTGCTAAATCCCTGGCTTTGTTTTATGTCTTTTATACCCACATGTATACTTTATCTGATAAGTATACTGTTTGTAATGGCATATTTGCCAGTATATTAAAATGAAAAATATTGGTAAAATTTCTTATTACCAAGCTTTAAACAAAAATTTGCCATTATTATTCTTAGGTCATATATTTTGTTTCCATATCCTGATTCATATGTTAATTCATACATAATACAAATGTTTGATGCACATTTTAATTTGTCCATATCACTGAGACAAAACCACAGGAAGTGTTATGTTCTTCATTATTAAAGGCACCTATAAGCATATGAGTGCTGTACATTTTGTTGTAAGCCTCTTCTAGAACAATAGCTGTATTACCTTACTGTACCTACCTATAATACTATATTACTCCACAGTGCCTAATTTAGGACTTTATACTTAGTAAATACTTGTGGCATATGCTTTCAATTTTGGAATGAATGAAATTCAATCAAAAGCACATTTATAATATAAAGGGCATCACTGAATAAAATAGATTTTTGTGTATGTTAATACTGAATAAAGAGGATAAGTATCACTCTTTGATACAGTGATAATATTAAGATCATAATTTGAATAACTGCCACTCTTGGGAGCTTATTAGACAGTGGAATCCACCAGATGGAAAATTATAAGAACCTAGAGACAAGGCTGAGGCACAGCAGACAATTTGGAGGATGTCCCAGAAAAGCAATAGGAGAAGGCTCCGTGTGGTGGGATATTAGCATAAAGGAAGCATATCAATCACAACCAGGCAGTATCCAGTGGATACACAGACCTTTTGTCTGAGGTGAATCCAGTGTCAGATCCAAGCAGTATTAAGGAGTATCTAGCGGTGGTGACATAATTATAGTACTATAGTTCAGGAATATGACTCTCGTCTTTGGGAGGATTTGGATCAAGGCGGGACATTAGTAATAAAAATGACAATAGCTGCCATTTATCAGGCAGTTACCATGTACCCTTTGTACTGTGTTATCACAGCTTAACAACAGCTTTATGAGGAAGGCACTTTGATCTTCCCCACGTTGCATAAGGAGAGATTTAGCAACCATGAGTGAAAGAACTTGTTCATGGTTGCTCAACTAGTAAGTTATGATTTGTGCCCAAGCATTTTTGTTCCAGAGTCTGCATACTTGATTGCTACCACTTTTCAATTCATTAGTTGGATAAATCGAAAACTTTAGAAAGGCCAAAAAATAGGTCAAACAATGATGAGAAAGTAATTTTGCCAGCAACATTAAGAATTGGGAAATGGTTCTAAGTTTAGTGAATCAAATGATTAAAATGATCCTGCTTATGGATCTTCCAGAGCTGTACAAAATCTGTATCATTAGGAATAAGAGAATAAGTTTAAGTTATGTTTAAGATACAGTATGGAGTTGAGGGGGTGCACAACATAATTTGTTAATAGATGTTCAAAGAAAAAAATTCTTATTTAGCAAATCAGTAAAGTGGCATTGGTCACAGCCTTTGGAAAATGAGACGTAGAGAAGAATGAAATGCATTTGCCACATTTGACTTGGGCCACATCAAGACAATCAGTCTGGAGTGCCTAAAAATAGATTGTTTATAAAGAGTAGATTACTGTAACTTAGTGTTGAGTGTTTGTGAGCTGATAATTGAAAATTCAGATATAAAAAGAGAGAAACAAACATCAAACATTTCTTGAGCACCTATTGAGGCTCTATCAGAGCTGTGGGCACAAATTACAGAGCAAAATAAGAACAAACCTTGTGTGGCTAGAACCTACAGGCCACTGAATTAAAGATCATTTTAAAATATGTATCAATGCTGTTCCTCCCAGAAAAAAGGAAATACGTCAGACGAAAACTGAATCCGGAAAAATATTAGGTTAAAGAGCGGTGGCAGTAACAAGTGACAACTCTTGAGGTCACAAGAAGTAGAAGGATGTGTTCTCCATTTAACAGCCTGAAGGATACAGTTTCTGTGAATCAGGGAACAGAAGTAAGTCAAAGGAGACAGTTTTATAGCTCTGCTTTATCATATATTTCACACAAAATAGTAAGATGTCTTCAGTTCAAGGTGCATTAGAAATGGTTACCAAACTACTTCATGAACAGCATCTGGATAGAAAGCTACATAAAACAATCTTTTAGCAACACATCAACACCTGTGAATCGCCTCAGCAGAGAATGCTGCTTTTTTTCCCTTAGACTACCTCCTGAAAAACAATGTCATTAAATGGAAAAATCATTAGATCAATGGATGGATATGAGAGAGAGGGAGGAAGAGAGGAAAGGGAGGGAAGGGGCAGAGAGAGAGAGAGAATAAATTTTAATGAAAATAATAATTTTGGAGATGGGGGGTTAAATTTAAATATAGGAATAAAATTAAAGACCAGAAAAGAGAAATTAATTTTCTGGGGGAATATGACATGCGTTCAGTAAATCCTCTTTAGTAGTAGATTTATCAAATTGTGAATCTACATTTTGAATAATTATAAAATTGCAATTGTTCCACTTTTCTCAGAAGTATACTCAGATGAAAGTTTGAAAAACTTGTCATTTGTGTATAAAGTATGTCTAGGTGTTTTAGACACAAACTCAGTAAGTGATAAATTCCATAACCCATTGGTCATTCTTGTGTTTCTTTCTTGAACCCGACAGCTGTGTGTCAGGCCATGGAGAAACAGTAGGTAATTGGCACAGTCCTGCTGTGGTTGCACTCTGCTCTGCTTCTTTCAGAGAAGTATTTGCTAACAGTGTAGAAGTATGTGCTGATAGTATGTGTTAATAATGTAGAAGTAAATAAGAAAACAGGAATGGAAAACAGATCATTCTTATGAATTTGCTCATGTATGCATGGTGATGGAAATAGTACTTCGTAATCACAGAACAGTGCATCAGCTGAGAACTCCCTCTGCTGAGTACATAAATTCAAGCATCCATTCCATATAAAAATAAAAGCAATAGTCACTTGTACCATGTGCACAAAAGAACTTCTGCCATGTGCATGAGTGAGCTTGATATTCAAGCTTTTCAGTTCATGCACTTTCACTTAGTTTATCTCTAGGAGCTTTGTTCTCACCTTCTTTGGCAAAGGAAAAGTGACTGAAAACACACCAAAGCACAGAATGCTTAACTTCATGTTGAAATAACTAATACTATCCAGTAGAGGAAGGAAATCCAAAAAGACAATTTCAATTCTTAAAAACTAATATCTAAAGAAATGAAAGAATTAAGTAATATAGAATGATAAAACTAACTGGCTGTTACATGATATTCATAAAGAAAAAAGCTGTAAAAAAAAAAAGTAAAACACATGTTTTCACTACACATAAAAATTCCTAATGTTTGAGTTTTGTTGGCTAGATAATCACATATGTGCACAGATATGACTAATGCTGAAGACGATCATCACCTTTGCCCAGTCAGTTCCTTAATAAAGATCACACTAATTTAGAAATTCTTGTGATGTGTTTATGAGATTTTTGAGAAGCAAGATTGAAACTATGGCTCATATTTCATAAGTTTTCCCCCGGGTTTTATTTGGATATGGGTAGGAAATATTTTTGAATACTTCAGATTCTTTTGCAACTGTCTACTGAGTGGACTGTCTTTTGCAAATGACCCATTTTTATACCATCGGAGGAGTTTCCTCAGTATCACATCTTTAAAAGAAGAAATCAGGAATCTGGCTTCAAACCCTCCCATCTTTTTTGGATCTCCCTACCTCATTTAGAGACTGAGGGGTTTGAGTTATTTTATCTCCCAAGTCAGTCCCAGTCTTAAAAGTGATCCCAGCAACCTGCCTAGGTACTTTGAGATATTTGAACAGATTCAAGAAAATCTCAAATCACATTGAAAGAAGTTGCCATTGCATCCATATGGAAGCACAGAACTAAACTTGCCAACAGTTGCTGCTCATTACAGCTGATATGCTATAAATGGTTGTTGACACTAAGACCAGATGTCATGGAAAATCCTGCATCATTAGGAAGCAGTTGGGTGGGGAAGGAACCTGTGTGTGAGAATGTCAGTAGAATCTATTTAAAAACCAACCTAAAAAGTGATTGCATTATAGGAATTTAGAGATAATCTCAATATATAAAGATTAGCTTAATAGATTGCATTAGATTTAGGAATGTGGACATCCCCCAAGTTACGCACATTCATTGCAAATATCCAGTGTCCTGCACGTTGACATGGCCAGCTGTACTGGAGTGTAATAGCTAATCACTAATGTGTATATTGTTCCATACAGAGGACAGGCTCTTGTGATAAAATCCAATGAGATTTTATAACTTCATGTATAGTGTTATGAGAAATATGCTTATAATGTTCATTTGAGAGATGGAAGAACTAATTAGCTCCAAGAGTCTGAGTTGCCCATGTCCACACAGTTAAGAACAGTCAGTCCCAGGACATAGACCTAGCTCTTCATCTTTTTTCTAGATCATCATGTTGCCCATTTCTCTCATGTTCAACTATACACTGGAAGACCTGTGTTTCTGATTTCACCTTTCTCATTTGCTTTAGAAAATCAAAATCGTTGAATAGTAGCAGGTAATGGTGGTGATCCTTTTAAGGAAGCAGCCACTAATTAGCTGAAAGATTCTACCATTTTGGCTTTTGTGAAATATAATCACACATTATCCTCCTTTCTGTAGGTGTTCAGAATTTGGACTAACCTACTTGCCAGTGAACTTTTGTGTTACAACACACATTCAAGTTGGATGCTATATAAATGGTAGAACATGATTACAGGATTATTCAAATTTTGAATATATTCCAAACAGTTGTATATAAATCAAATTTGTGTGCTATTTCTAATGTTTCATTGAAGCTGGCCATTAGAAGCAATCTTGTGATGAAATGTTTTATAAAGAAAAGACTTCTTTAATAAGGGCAGTAAGCATCCTGATTTTTCAGTTTGCATTCCATAATTCTATATTTTAGATTTGCTTAAAAGATATGTACAAACACGAAGCCATTTTAGTTCTATTAATTCTTAAATCTACACAGTAACCTTGAAAGAGCCCGGCCTTTTCCTGTGCATAACTGCAGCTGAACAGTCTTCGTGGGTATAAGGTAAAACACTTATCCAGATGGATTAATTATTTCCCTGGATGACTCACAAGGCCCTATAGAGAGGTCTTCTAGGTCATCTCTAAGTATGAATATTTGCCCCAGTCATTCAGAGGCCATGTATGATAAAACTCTAAGGTGTTCCATTTCTTCTGAATTGGCAGACACTTGGTATTTAAGGGCGTAATGCACACAGCACTGCCCAGAACCTTTTTTGATCTAGTGATAAATATTTTAAAAGTTTATTTACTGATGGCACTGGCACTTGCTCAACAAACTTCAGTACTGCTTGATTAAAAGACCTAAAATGACGTGATTTCTAAAGTAATTGGAACTCTTTCTTTGAATGAGTCTGTGGTTGACAAATTAGGACAGATGTGTATTAGCAGAGATCTCTGACATCTCAGTGCTTTTGAATGTGAAGGTTATAAAGAAACTATTGCTTACAGTTTGATGTGGTTTTTCCAAGTCATTTAATAAATTAATAGCTGGAAATCACTTTTTGATTAAATTAGAAAATGCATGAATGTAGTAGGCCATAAATTTTAGTTGTGAAAATAAAATGTCAAATATTAATAATATAATATGGTTAGATACTGTACTACATTAATAGATAACCAGAGTTCCAAGTAATTGTGGATGTTAGCTTTTTACTAAAGGTTATTTCAGCATGGAGATCTTTCATATTCTTGAGACCTCTTCATCCCAGTGTCCAAACTAAATTATCATGTATTTAGTGTTGAGGTAATTTTAAAAGCCCTATCAGCCCTAAGAAATTACAGTTTTCCTTACAGTTACCTATTGTCATAATAGTGATGAATCTGATGGCAGTGAACAGCAATAGCCTGAAGAAGTCTGGTACTTGATTAAAACTTACTTGCCTACACTCCTACTTCTTATAGACTTAACCTAATTTTTTCAATTTCTGGTTATGAGTCTTTGCTAATTTGCATGGCTGGCTTAATTAATAAATTAAATATTGGTTTAGGCTGTGTTTATACAAGCTCAAAACAATCAACAGAATTGCCTAATTCAGTAAGAAAAAAGTAGCCATTTCATGAAAAAAAATATTGAATTAGTTTGCCAACACATAAACAGAACCAATTTGAATAACCTGAATATTTAGATTTCCAGACAATTGTTTTGGCACTTGTAGACTCCATTGTTTCCCAACTTCTTTCAGTCCGAGGCACACCTCTAAATTTGCTGGGTTTTAGTCCAAGGTAAGAAGATGTTGAACTACTCGCCCAAATGTGTATGTACCAATCCAACTGTATGTTCATCCAGATACCTGGGGATGATAGACTTCAGTGTATGTATTAATCAGCCTCCTTTTCCTGACCGTCTTCTCCCTTCATTTCCTAAAATCCACAAAGGTGGTCGGGGAAATTAAAGACTTTGCCCTCGTGCCTGTTTTCAAAGTTGCAGTGTGTCTCGATGCCCTGGTTGGGAAACAGTGGTATAAACACAGCCTTATTCCAAGACCAAGTTATCAGTCCTTGAATAATGATAAATACCCAAGAAAATGAAAATGTATCTTTGTTATAGTATTCCAAGATGTGAGAACAAATATATAAGGAATGCTTTGAATCACACTTTGTAGACATATAAATTATGTTTTAAAAAACTGGCTTATAAAGAAAAAAAAAAGCTAACTATAACATTTGGCAAATAGTACACTCTTTCTGCCTTTAAGAATAAACAGATTCTTAAAGACAGCAATTTAATACGTAATTCAGAATAAGACTCCAAAATTTGTACAGAAATTGTTTGGAAACATTGAGGAATCAAAATGACTACATTTGGGTCCAAACTCTTGAAGTCAACTAGGATTTAATTTGCACAGTTTCATTTGCCAAATGTCTGTAGATTGGTCCAACTCTTGTTATCATTTTGCCAAGTTTCCTTCTGCTGAAAATGTCTGTGCTCTATTAGGCTTCTAAGTCAATGTCCATGGCCAAGTCTGGACCTCAGCAGCCCTTGGAAGCATGTGAGCAGGTCAAGACAGGTGCTTCCGTTCATTTGATCTCTCCCCAAGTGTATTCTCTCTTCCTCCCCGTATCTCTCTAGTACATTTATGCATCTGTCTGAAGCCTGCACACATGATAATTTTTAATCATTTTTCTAACCATATTTTCCCTGGGATTTAGGAATGACAGTCTCCGCGAAAGAGGACAGTGCATGACTTTTTTTCCCCCTAATCTTACAAAATGTTGTTAGTTTTGAATAGTCACTTAAAATAGGTTCTCACTTCATTCTCTTTTTTTCTTTCTAAATAAAGCCTGAGAATTTGCTTTTAGCTAGCAAATCCAAGGGAGCAGCTGTGAAACTGGCAGACTTTGGCTTAGCCATAGAAGTTCAAGGAGACCAGCAGGCGTGGTTTGGTGAGTAGGGCTTCTTTCTACTTCATGCTGCTCATTCTCTTCTGGCTCATCATAACCCGCTTCCCAGCCAAAATAAGACAGAAATGTTACTTCTAACAACAGCCTGACTAAACTGAAGACATTAGACCTTTGAAGCATTTAATTTTACTGACATTAAAAGGTATATACTCTAAAAATAATTTAAGAGAAAATATTAATAGGAGAGAAGTAACATGTAGACTTTTTCTTAAAACATGAGTGAGAAAATGGATCCTGTACTAAGAATTAATAGGGAGGGTTGTGTTGTTAAAAGAGGACTTCTTAAGAGAAAATGACTGTTCACATAGAACCTTACTTGATGCCAAAAACTGCTGTGTAAATAGTAGGGGACTCAGGAAATACAGAATATTTCCACATAATTTGTAGCTAACAAATTAAAGTTTAAAAATATTATAGCATATATATGTGTGTGTGTTCATCTTAATTATCTTCTGTTTCTTCACACTGCCAGTTTCCACTCTAAAATTTTGATAATTTTGGGATGCCTGGGTGGCTCAGTCGGTTAAGCGGCTGCCTTCGGCCCAGGTCATGATCCCAGGGTCCTGGGATCGAGTCCCACATCGGGCTCCTTGCTCAGCAGGGAACCTGCTTCTCCCTCTCTCTCCCTCTGCTTGTTCTCTCTCTGTCAAATAAATAAAATCTTTAAAAATAAATAAATAAAATAGTTTAAAAAAATAAAAATAAAAAAATAAAATTTTCATAATTTTGAAATTTCTTTTCATGAAACGTCTATTTCTTTACAATTAAGAAAGAAATTAACTCTAAGTTTAAATTAGAGCACTTCTAACCAGGCTTGTGTATTGTTTCAGTATTTATCCAACTGGGTTATTTTATTCACTGTTTCTTTTTTTTATGCCCCTGTTTTTGCCATTTCCGAGTACTGACCCATTTTTTTTCCATGTAGTCTCCCAAAATATAACCTCTCCCCAAGCCTCTATCTTACTTCTTTTCTGACTTTCAGTGTATTGAGGTTAGATCATTTTTAAATGCCCTTCACTTCTAATTGCTTTTCCTCTGAACAACAACAGCAAACAGAAAGAGCACTCAAAAAGTGCTTACTTCTTTCATTTTATATGCAAAAACTTTCTGTGTTTTCCTAAATCTAAGGTGTGCACAGAGCCCCCAGCTAATAAGTGGGAGTGGATGGTGTGGCAGCCTTCTCCTCTACAGGCAGCTTAATTTAGGACCTCATTTTCTGCTTCCCGTCCTGTTTCAGTAGTACCTGGCTGTTAGCCTTGTCCACAATTCCTCCTAAGCTTAATACCACCATTTACGTTAAGTCTCTCCTCACCCACCAGATGAATTTAGTCTCTCCAAACTTGGCACTTGGTTTGTCATATTTTGACATATGAGTAAGCTTGTTCCTCTTAAATGCACACTGAAAGAAGGTAGGACCTAGAATAAGTACTGTAAATTGGAGATTCAGAGGCATCTTTGTATCCTGGGTAAGGGCACAGTTGACACAGATAAAGAATATATGGTAACTTTGGAGTTGAGGTCCAACAGAAAGTAGGAAGGCTATCACAGAGATGGGCAGAATAATAAATGGGGATGCTTAAATTAAGCAGGAGGTCCTGCCCCTCAAGATACTGACACTTCTGTATCAGTAACTATTTACCATGTAGTGCGGGAACATCTTAACAGAGGCATGCATGAAGCTGCTCTGGAGCACAACACAAGTATGAAATTCTGGGAAAGTTTTGGTGATGGGGTAGTGCTTCTGCTTCCCTAATGGGTGAATGAGAATTTGTTCACTAACATGCAAGGAGATAAATGCCAAACAGAGGGATCAGCACATGCAAAACCTCAGAGGCATGGATCTACTGTTTCTATTTATGGAATAGCAAGAAATTTGATATAGCTATACTGGGATGAGTGGTAGTTGATTAGGTGGGAAAGGATTTTATGTGTTTTTGAAGGATTTGGCTTTTATCCTAGAAGTTTCAAGAATCCTGTGAAAAATTTTAAGTAGGGAAGGACACAATTGGGTTTATGTTATATAATGATGTTGTACGTAACAATGCAGAGGGTGGCTTAAGGATACTTACTCTGAAGGCAGGGGACCAGTTAGGCTAATACAGTAGTTCAAATTATGCGTGATGACAGCTTGAACTAAGGAGTATGCAAGAGCAAGCAAATTCCAGATAACACGTAGAACAGACAGTGACTCTGAACTCTAAGGAAGTCCGTTTAGAGGAAATCAAAGCCCCAGAGGTTGCACTCTAGTGCCATCTAGTCCCGTCTGCTTCACAAGACCCAGGGTATGAAGCAGGACACCAAAATAGGACTTAGGCTGGGGATCTAATTGCCAGAACTGGGTAGAGGTGATGGTAGGATATTAGGAACAAGACAAGCCTTATTATCAGAGTCAAGGCCGCAAATTAACATCAGCAACTTGGCTTGGTGTATAAAGGTGTGATATAATTGAGCACCTTAAATCTCCCATGTTTTTCACCTCTGTGTTTTATCTCCTGTGCTAGACAAGCTGCTTGAGGGCAAGGTTGTGTATAGTAGAAAAAATTCTGCTTTTTGAATTAGAATACCCAAACTTATATCCTGGGTCTGATTCTTAATAGTTGTAAAATATTGGGCAAGTCACTTTAACTCTGTAAGGTCCATGTCCTCTTTTGTAAGCAGTGATAATAAACACTTCTTTGCAAGACTGTTACGAGTCCATAGGAATATGCCTGGGCTACGAAAGATGTTGAATAAGTTTTCAAAACCATCTTGGCATGAAACACAATGCCACAGTTCTTTGCCTGCTCAGTGAAAGTTGTTGAGCAGATCAGTGAGTGAAAAACCAAATATCAAGTTGGTGAAAGCAATAGCATCCAAATAAAAGTACACAAATTTGTAATCATTTATTTCTAAAAGTCATCTGACTCCAGAGAAAGAATGACAAATTGGGAATAAAATCCCCATTTCTTCTTCAGTGTGATGCTATAACAGTTATGTTCTTGCTAAGATATCTATTAGAATAACGACTTTTAAGAGGGGCATTTTAAGTCCTAAGAAAATTCCGCATTTCAAAAAATGTAGAAAAAACATAGTTTATAAGCTTAAGAGAATGCACAAGTTGTTTTTTTTTTTTTCTTTTTCTTTTCTTCTTTAGCTTATTTTCAGCTTATTATATGCAAGTGAATCCTCATGGTAACCTACCTGAGGAGGAGGAGGCATGTGATATACTATTTATCTTTTGGGTGTACTACCAGATATATCATAGATTTTAAAGTAAAAGCATGTTTTAGTATGAGTGACTTGATTTGATATTTATTCATATCTACCATCATAGTCTCATATATTTGATTATTTTTTTATTTAAAGTTAATTAACATTATAGTGTATTACTAGTTTCAGGGGTAGAGCTTAGTGATTCATCAGTTGCATGTAACACCCAGTGCTCATTACATCAAGTGCCCTCTTTAATGTCCATCTCCCTTGACTGATTAATTTGGTCTCTTAAAATGTATTATCAGTGATGGGGAGGGGAGCCCTTTTATTTTAATAAAATAAGTTATTTTAAGACAAGAGCAGAACTCTTTCTTCATTACATATAATGCCAGAATTTCAGGCTTTTGCTCAATTTTATTTTAATAAATATAAGAGGTCCACTACAAATAAGAAAAATAAAACTACACAAGGCTTATAGAAGCTGCTTATTGTGTTTTTTCTCATTTTTAAGTCTAAATGTTTCTTTTTCTCATGATAATTTCTTCTGTCTTCCTAGCCTTGATCTATTTGATTACTAGCCAAAAATGCTAGAAGTAACACCCTGTGTCACTAGTTAAGATGGCTAGAAAATTTACCAAAGAGAAATATCAAAATATAGCCCACTTCTCCTGTGGGATTGGAAGCGGTGTTTGCAGTATATTTCTAGTTCTTTGTTGCTGCTAGGAAAAAAGGATAACTACCACCATTTTCCTTCATGGAGTAATTGCTTTGCTTGATTGCTATTATGTCTTAATAAAATATTGAGGGTTTTTTTTTTAATGCAATGGACGTTCCCAACAGTAAGTAATTATGTTTTGTTTTTGATCTGTTCTGATATTCCTATTGGTTTTTCAGAGTGAGAAGCACATACTATCTCTAAAGAAAGCAAGCTCTCATTAATTTCCCTGTTAATAGCATATATCATGATAAATGAGATTCTTATGAGTTTAATCTCCTGCTAAAGAAGGTTTTATCTGTCTTACCCTCAGTATTTTGGTGTTCATGAGAACACATTGCACAGTTCACAGTTCCTTAATGTTTATAAATTTAGAGTATGTTTCAATAGGAATAAGGACCCCACTGACCGCTCAAGTGGTAATTATATTAAATTAAAGAATGAACGTGATGGTGTTCTCTAAGCATTTCAATCTCCAGAAAAGGTTTGTAATAATTTACATGTAAAATTACCTTTTCATTTCTTAGTCACATAGTGAGTTCTTTATCTTTTCTACCTAAACGAAATATCATTAACATTTCCTCCTCTAGGAAATGTATTCTAAGATATTTAAGACCTATATTAAGGTTTACTAATTCTAGATAGGAGGTTATAGACTGTATATAAAAAGGTAGTCAAAATCCGAAGTAAGGAGGGACCACTGAGAATTATAGTTAGCTAAGGAGATCTCTAAATGGAAATAATTTAGAGCCATCTCTCTGTTAGAGAAAAGGTAGAGATGGAAATTGAGGCTTCAAGGAACAGAAAAAGTAACATCAAGGGCAAGAATGAGAAGTCTGTTTTCAAGAGACCTTAAAAAAATTAACCAGGTCAAATGCTCAAGGGTAGAAAGAAATCATGTTGGATGAATGAAGGGGAACTGGGAGATAAAGGGTCTTAAAGTGTGGGTTAGGAACATGGTCTTCAATCTGGAATTGGACATTGGTTTCTCATTGGGTTCCTTTGTCTGTGTCTCAACTTGGGAGGAGTTAGAAAGAGACCATTGGACTGAGAGCGGGTGTGGCATACCAGTAGCTCTTTAGAACTCTTACGCCCATCCCTACCTTGGAATTAGCGGACTTCACATCACTCCTTGATGGAATCCTCACACTTTAGGTAATGGGACCACCATGATTACTCAGGAATTCTTTCATCTCACAACTGTCAAGTAAATCAAGTAAATGCTTCCTTTAAGTGAAGTTTGAGAACAGAGGTAGACCTACTGTGGTGCATGTGAAGCTTAAACTACAGTACAGGCATCTTTTCTTGGAGTCCCCTCTCACTGTCCACTCCATCTTCCTCTACAACAAAGGAAAGGAAAAGTAATACAGGGGGCATAGGGGTTAAAATCCACAATCCTTTGCCTCACTTTCCAAGGTAATTTTGTTCAGAGGAATAACCATGCTATTATATATATATACACTTGTTTATATATATATATATACATATATATACTTGTTTTTATACTTGTTTTTGCACATTGTTTGTTCTTAATAAGTTTGAAAAATGGGAAGAAAAAGCTCCTTTCTTGGGCACTTTGAATCCCATTAAATATATAATGAGCTTCTTCAGTGATTTGTGGTCAGAGGAATTCCTGATTACATATCCTTTTAAAGAAATGTTTCCAGTTTTCAAGTGTGCCTTTATAGAAAACTTCCAAATAGTTATTTTGGGTCTTTTTAAAAGTAGCTATTTTTATTTGAAAGCTATTATTTTCAGAAATAAGAAGAAAAATGTCACTCTAGGTTCTAGCTCTAAATTGATTGTTATTTAAGCATACCTCGTTGGAGTTTACACTGATTTATACAATAATGAAACTTTATTTTGCCATCTAGTTTCTCTTACCACATCTCTCTCTTCAGATTCTAGTTGATACTTGTTCATTAGTGATTTATCCTGAGTCTTCTCTTTAGTTGACAGTTATAAGTACACACTGACTATTTATTAGTACACAGCAATCTCTTTGATATATTTAGGGCTTATTCCTTCTCCTGGTGAATTCTTCAATTACTCTCAACCCCATCCCCAACCCATAGACTACCTTACTTTCAAAAATATTTACTTAGGGTCTATGTTTTTGTCCTTTTGTTTTATAGGTGAATGCTTCTCATAATAAAATTATGTCGGTATCATGGTAACTATCATCTCTTGCAAGGTTCTAACCCTATCTTCAAATTTCTCCCTATTTCTTTTCAGGTATAGGGGAGGAAAGACGTTCTCTCCCCTCTTAGGTCCGTGACTGGGGCTTGTGAGTCGAACTGACAAAAGACTGATGAACAGGAGAAAAGCATACAATTTTTTTGATGTTAATATTTTAACTTTACATACACACAGAGGCCTTTCTAGAAAAAAAATGAAGACCTGAAGAAAGGCCATTCCAAGGGACTTATATCCCATTTTAACAAAGAGTGATAAATTATGGAGATTTGACAAGACAAAGGAAAAAGGGGGTTTGGCTTCGGGACATTAAATTGTGGGGAAATAATGAGGAAACACATAGGGAAACTAATGGAAGATCAAGGTTATTTTAGTAAGGTTGGTTTGTATAGATCCCTCTTGGCACCATTTCCCATGCCAGGAATGTTCTCTCCTTCCTGGTACAGGGAGGGCACCTTTTTCACAAAAAATTTTATGCCCTACTTTTAGGTAGAAGGGAGAAGATTAAAGAGCCTGTCATACATCTACTGATTCTCAGTTGCCTTCAGCTAAAAATAATCAGTATGCCACAATGGCATATTTTGGGGTGATATGTTCTGATCCCCTTCACAGGTTTAGTTTCAAATCCTGCATAAGTAAGTGAGAATAAGAACTGCTAACCAGATAGACTTAAGTATACATGCTGACTATATAGCATAATAGAGTAGCCTTCATATCTGGGGAAAAAAATGCATTTTTTTCTAATAAGCTACAAAGCAGATTAGTGTTGATACTGCTATAGAGAGAAACTAGTGTAGATTATTTTAGGCCTTGTTTTATTTTGACAAACAGATCATCAGATTAAAAAGTCCCAAAAATGTTTTCTTCCTTAGTTTCCCATTTCACATTTGTTTTGTCAAATCAACTCTGACTCATTAACTTCCGTTTTCCCTAGGTTTTGCTGGCACACCCGGCTATCTTTCTCCAGAAGTTCTGCGTAAAGATCCTTATGGAAAGCCAGTGGATATGTGGGCATGCGGTAAGGAATCATATTTCCATGCAAATTTTGCAGTACACCAGTATGATTGAAAATAGTATCTTTCAGATTTGAAGTTAATGCTCTCTTGTGATCAACCTAGAGTCGTAGTTCTCAAACCTCAGCTGACAAAGGTCACGTGGAGGGCTGGTCAAAGCACAGATGACTGCTTCTGACTCGATAGGTCTGGGGTAGGAGCATCTGTGTTTTTCGCAAGTTCCCAGGCGACGTTAGTGTTTCCAGTGTCAGGACGCACTTGGAGGCCAGGGGCACAGAGCTCCCCCAGTGGCGGCCATGCATTTATGCCGCGGTCGTCCTGCCTCATGCAAGCGGCCCTTACCGCAAATACCACGTTTGCATGACATGCTTGGCAGGGATTAAGAGAGAAAAAATGGATCTTGAAAAAGAAGGAAACTGGTCCGTCCTATGGACTGAACTCTGATTTAGGCCTTTAGCCACCAACTCCAATCAAATAAGTATCCTGTGCAGGCTCAAAGACACATAATGTGGAGGATTCCCACCACAGTTTTTAAACAGAATTTCTGTGTGTTAACCTATCCAGCAAATAGGTAAAAAACTGAAATAAAAGGGATACTATAGGATGCTCTGAAATATTTTTCCGCTGGGGTTATTGACGCAAACTAGTCCTGTAGGTTCCTGACACTGTGTCATCACTACAAGTCTGTAAATAGTTTGGCTTTAGTGTGCTGCAGACAGACCTTGTTGCCTTTGGTGTTTGTCAGTAAGCCTGGAAGGAGTGGGGAAAACAAAAACAAAAACTTTATTTTGATTCTGAAAATAATTTTTTAGATTTGGTTTTACTGAAAAAATAATCATAAATTCATTACCACTACTTCGTAGTAATAGGTTATCCCTAACCTATATCTAACCACACTATATTTCTTGTCAGCTTTATCTCATTAACAATAGCAACTTGGTGTTTGATCTTAAACTGGCTGCATCTTGGGCCTTTAGGCTTACCTCCATGCCTAGGAAAGCAGTTATGGGAGGAGCATTGTATCTGGAGTCACAACACCTGCATTCAAGTCTTTGCTTTGCACCTATGAACCCTATCTCTAGTATCTCTGAGTTGGGTTCTTCACCTGTAAAACAGGAAAATATTACCCTCATAGGATTGTATGGGGGTCAAATGAAGACATTTTATAGTTTGTAAAGAAATTTAAAAATACAAACAGCTATTACTCTAAAAGGTTGGATTAATTAAAGGGTAAGGTCTTAGGTGTGCTCCAAGCTCTGTCTTCCTCCTGCCTACCTGAGAAGATCTTCTAAGCATGAACTCTATGCCTTTTGGTTAGGGCATTGTCACAGAATGTCCTTGTTCAAATCTAAATGCTAATGGCAAATAACTCACATATTTCCCTTGCAACAGATCAGCTCTCATCACAGATCTGTCTTTGCTGATGAATTTAAAAAGCAGCAAAGAGTGTGCTGAGAGGCAGGCAGACACAGATGGGTTTTATGGAGGATACAGTTGAGGGGAGTGTAGCTGGTGTGCTGCACGCAGACCCTGCACACCAGCAGGCTAGTGTGCTAGAGACCGGTCAGTAGCTGAGGCAGAGGGCACTCAAGAGGCTTTCCTTGCTGCCTTCATCAGAAGGTCACTTCTAGCCTCCTCCCACCTCCCTTTTTCTTCATCCCTTCTCCTTTTCCTCTTTCTCCTCCTCCCTCCCACCTGCTTCACAGGCAGGAGGCAGTATGTGCAGCGGCTGAGAGCCCTCACCCAGCTCTTCAGTGCTCTTGCTGTAGGAGCTGGCACAAATTTTAAGTAGTCCCGGTAGCTCAAAGCTTCCTTGTATGAAATGGAAAGTAAGAAACTATTTCTTTATAAATGAATTTTCTAGATAATTGATGTGTAGCCATGTGAGAGATAGACATTTTATTAGATGACCCAGCATTATTGTTTTGATCATCAGTTGAATATTGTAACTTCATCTGGTTACCTGAATACCAATACCTGCCTCTCTCTTTGCTTTTTTTGTTCTCCTTTAAATTCTTCTCTTGCATGCCTTTGATTCTGCCAAAGATGTTACTGTGGACCACTTTCACAGCTCCTGAATCGTATTTCATTCATTCAAATACTCTAAATAAATCATTTATTTAATGCTTGCATTAAACACATTTTTTCATAATATATCAGTTTTATTTGTGCTGAAGAATAACAGATGATTTAAAAGAAACCCAAAAAACTGGTATTTTGTAGTAGGGTTTCTTCTGTGGAGCAGAATCAGTGATGAAACATATATATATGGGCCCTACATGGGCCCTCTGCTCTAGTGGGTCTGAGCTGAGTACAGGCTGCGGCATTTTTAATAACTCTGACATATCATCAGAGTTTAGACTTAGTCTTAGACTCATAAACACACTATGTTCAATTTTAATATTACTTTGGTAAATTTGAGTATACTTGGCTTTCAGATTTTTTGTTTGAGTGCATTATTTGTATAGCTAACATTTTAAAATAAGGGCATATTTTGTAATAATAGGATTTCACATCTGTAAAATGTGAGGTAACTTATAAGGTAGAAGCTCTAACTTTCTTGGCTGGAAGAGAGAAAAGAGATGGGCAAAGAGTTGCTTCCCTCCTTATTGTCTAAGCTATATAACATTCTTAAGAACT
Source organism: Leptonychotes weddellii (assembly GCF_054177405.1). NCBI lineage: Eukaryota > Metazoa > Chordata > Mammalia > Carnivora > Phocidae > Leptonychotes > Leptonychotes weddellii. Next base: position 93,478,179 of record NC_138370.1, read on the forward strand.
GTAAGTAGAGAGTAGATAGATGGTACGTGTATGCCTGCAGATGTATATGCACACACATACAGATCTCATAATGACTCTAGGAACTTAGAGCCAGAGGGCATCTAACAGGTTTCAACCTCAGTTGTGCCATGGGCAGAGCCACCCTTCACTTTGCTCACTTCTTTTTTTTTTTTTTTTTTAAGATTTTATTTATTTATTTCAGAGAGAGAGAGCAGGGGTAGAAGGAGAATCTCAAGCAGACTCCACACTGAGCCTGATGTGGGGCTCAATCTCATGACCCTGAGATCATGACCTGAACCAAAACCAAGAGTCGGATGCTTAACTGACAGCCACCCAGATGGCCCCTCACTTTGCTCGGTTCTATCCTTACCTTTGCTTTCTTCCCACAATTTCCTACAAACAGCCACATCCCTTTGTGACAAGCCATGCTCCATTTAGAGCATATATTTCCTAACAGTTCTCATTTTCCTTAGAGTTTGTGACTTTTTTAAAACTGTGTGCCTTGAAATGCATTTGGGATCACATAGGTAACTACGGAAATGTCTTAGATATACCAATAGCACATATTTGGGGGAAATGATCCCCCTTCCACGAACATCTTAATAGAGTGTTCTGCCTTTTGTTACATTCCTGGATCACTGCAGTGGGTTTGGAATATTGTTTTACCATTTTATTATATTTTCACTCTGCTCAGGTAACATGAAAGTGACATTAAATTCTCTTTATTTCTAAGACAATCCACCCTTCCTCATCCCCATTGTAAGAACCACCAAGATAATGTACACATTATTCGATTGCTTTTAGGTTATGGCATATCTTGAGAGAAACTCCTTTTTGGCCATCCATCAGCACTAGCTCTTGCCTACTGAATACTTCTTTTCAAGGCTAGACGTTGGGTAGTGTGGTAATAAATGACACTGCCCAGATAACAAAAGAAATGCAGAATAAGACACTTAGCAGAATGGCAGCTAGTCTTCTGTGAGTTAAGCTGTGAGCACTCACTACAGCAGAATGTCTTTTTAGCAGTTGGCATAGAGCAGAGTGAAGCACACTATTGGTATAAAAGCTAAAAGAAGTCTGTACATTATTTTTATTAGAAATATGCAAATATTGATACATAAGAAATTTTGAATACTTTACCACCATTACCTTGCTTTTGAGACCTCCCACAGAATGTAATCTGACCTGTATTCAGTCTTTGAAAGCAGCTAGTCCATTACTGGAAAGCAAATAATAGACATTAATGAAGCAAAAACATACCGTGTGTTGTACCATTAACAACAGTAAATTGATTTTGATGGCTTTCTTGCATATATAGCTGTTTCCATAATTCCCCAATGGAATGAGCAAGTGTTGTTTATAGATGTCACTGAATCACTGGATTTTAACAAAATTTGCTTCTACATCTCAGTTCAAAAAATAATGAATGTAAGCCCATATAAACATAGCCAACACACACATTCTCACACACTCACCCTTGTCTTAACTACGTCTCTATCTGAATTAGATATCACTCAGAACAATTATAAGTGATAATAAGTTAGTGACTATCACAGAATGATCATGACTTTTGATGAACCTTTGGAATATTATGGAATATATTTCTTCTTTTTTTTTTTAAAGATTTTATTTATTTATTCATGGGAGACAGAGAGAGAGAGAGGCAGAGGGAGAAGCAGGCTCCCAAGGAGCAGAGAGCCCGATGCGGGACTCGATCCCAGGACCCTGGGATCATGACCTGAGCCGAAGGCAGACGCTTAACCATCTGAGCCACCCAGGCGCCCTATTTCTTCTTTTCTTGCATGGCCACTTATAAGTTGTGTGATTACTTGACCTTAGAGCACATGTTTGCTAACAGTTCCCATTCTCCTTAGAGATTGTGGTATTTTTTCTTATATATTTCAGCTGGGAAAAGTCAGCATCAAGCACTTTTTAAGAAAGTATTTACAGTTTTGAAATCTCAAGCCTACTGGACAGTTTGTTGCTATGATTACCTTACACTGGTCAACATTTGTTGCTTATGATTACCAGTTCTGTGATTACCTTACACTTTGCCATCACAGGTATGCCTTACAATTTCAAGGCTCCGTGCCTTCATCCTTTATGACTCACATTCTCATTAGTCTTCTACCCATGGGGCTTTACTCACAGTTATAGCCTCTACCAATATTGTCTTACTCTGAACTTACATATTGTCTTAGATTTCTCAAAATACAATATTTATGGTTTCCCTAACCTGATGATTTACAAACTGTGGATCATGGACCCATGCTTCGAAGTGACCTAAGTGGCAATCAAAATTTCAGCTTTCTGGGATGCACTGGAGGATCACTGAATAAGATTCTCTGTGATGAGGTTCAGGAATTTGCATCTGATCACGCTTGCTAGTTTATCCTCATGCACACCAACCATGAACAGCATTACCCTAGATAGTTGCAAATTTCTTTAGGGCAGCAAGTTTTACAATTCTTACACAATATAGCACAGATTGCAAACAGGTGGTTTACAGACGTCTTGGCCAGATTGGTGGGCCTTTCACTTTGGGAGGTGTTGACACTCATTAATTATCTTTATAATTTATTACCAGGAGATTTTTTGTAAAAGTACCAGTTTCCGGCTTCTCTTAAAGTAATCAAAAGAACTAATAACAAGGTGCTTTTGTCCTTGAATAGCAACTGTACCTGTCAGATAATGGACACATGCTCTCCCCTGGTTACCACCGCCCCCGCCCCCATGCACAGCGCAGGCTCAGGCATTCATTTCTTCCTGATGCTGGAAGAACTGTCAGTTTGCCACCCCTACTACATGGCATAGTTTCCATCATCTGGAAAAAAATTTCCTATCTTACTGACCTTGATCTTCTAGATCTTTGTTCTACCCATCATTGGCCCTATAAGTCAGATTGGTTAAACACTTTTACTATTTGAATTGTATGATTTTTTTTTGCATAAGGTATTATAATATAAAAGAGAGCCATACTTATTCCTCATATAGTTAATTGTGCATTTCCAAACTGCACTCATAGTATGCCCTTAATTAAAAGAGTATTAAGTGGGTCTTGTTAGATTGTTCTGTTAACTTCCCACAGACTTCTCAGAGTTTCTCAACATTGCTTCTTTCTTTCTCCTTTCATCAGAGTAGTCATTAGAATGTTTTAATCATTAATGTGATTATAGGTTTAATCATGTTTCTAACTCTAGCTTTTATTAAAATCATTTTTGAATGTTCTTGATAATGTAATCTTTCTACCTAATCAGTAATCAGTGCTTCTCAACTCTTATTAATCAAATATCTCTAGCATCACCCAAGCACAAATATGCATATATGACAGTTAAAACTAGTTTTAACTTCCATTTTTAAATATTATATGAAGCTGACTGTGTCAAAATAGTTTTTTTAACTTTTTGTTTTGGAAATTTTGAAGCATACAAAAGTAGATAGAATAATACAATGAACTGATGGCTAATCTTATTTCATCTATACCACCCTATTCATTCCTCATCCCCAAGATTTTTTAGTCAAATCCAAACATAATATTAATACATCTGTACATACTGTAATGTGCATCTCTAAAAGAAAAGAGTTCTTTTAAAAGAATGGCAATGATAGCAATACCTCAAAATTTAATAGTAACTACTTAAAACCATCAAATATCTAGTATTTTTTTGGAATTTGTCCTCTTATAATTTTGTTATTAGTTTGGTCTCTTAGGTCTCTTTTAATTTGTAGTTCCTGCTTCTCTCTCTCTCTCTCTCTCTCTCCCCCTCCCTCTCGCCCTCTCCCCACTCCCTTGCCCATTATTTGTTTGAAGAAAACCTGCAATTCCCACAGAGCACCCCTATGGAATACCTGATACTGGTCTCTACATAATGTTTACCACTATAAGAAACCAGGATTCCTTGTACAAGTGGCTTATTACAAGTATGGATCAGGAAAAAAAAAAAAAAAAAGCACAAGATGATACAGTGCCTCTTGTTATAGCAGAAAGAGAGAAAACTGTTAAAGGCCACAGACTCTTTTTTTTTTTCTGCAAGAACACTTCAGGAATGATGATATAGTTTCCAAAGGTTAGATGTTTCTCATGATGTTAGTGGCCTTTGATAATCTCTACCTAGATATTAACAGGACTCAGGAGCCAACTTGAAGAGGCTTCTTCCGGTTAAAGATGGGACAATTAGAGCATAAATGAGAAAAATAACAGTAATGGATTAAAACACATCAAATGAGTTTAAATCCATGCATTCATGATGATAATCAAAATACAATAGCAATCTTAACCTTTGGATTAGGGGATTAGTTAATGGGGAACCAATGTATCATTTCAAAAACTGATTAGTAAAAAAGAAAAAAATATCTGTTACTCTACCTTTCCTGTATGAACTGTAAGACAGGATAACCAAATAATTGATGAAGTAAGTTGTTCTTAGACTAAAGAAGGTATAATAGAATTACAATATCATTATTTTGTAACCCCTAATGAAATACCTATAATAGAATTACAATATCATTATTTTGCAACCCCTAATGAAATATCAGGGTAGAGATCATCAAAGGGCACTAACATCACGAGAAACATCCAATCTTTAGAGGTTATGTCATCATCCCTGAAATGTTCTTGCAAAAAAATAAATAAATAAAAGTGAAGATTTTGATGGGCTTTTAAAAAATTTACTGCCTTAGTTATAGGGAAAGAAAAAAAAAACCTGTATTTTTTTTTTCTTTTTTTTTCTCTGACTTAGGAGAAAAAGGTGAAATATTAGAGTTATAAATTAAGGTTACAAGAAAAAAGTAAATTGCCCCCTTACTAATGGGGCAAAGACTCTCAGACAATAAAAACTTTTTTTTATTTTTAATTTTATTATGTTATGCCCATCACCATACAATACATCATTAATTTTTGATGTAGTGATCCACGATTCATTGTTTTCGTATAACACCCAGTGCTCCATGCAGTACATGCCCTCCTTAATACCCATCACCGGGTTAACCCATCCCCCCACCCCTCTCCCCTCTAAAACCCTCAGTCTCTCATGGTTCGTCTCTCCCTCCGTTATCCCCCCTTCATTTTTACCTTCCTTCTCCTAATGTCCTCCATGCTATTCCTTATGTTCCACAAATAAGTGAAACCATATGATAATTGACTTTCTCTGCTTGACTTATTTCACTTAGCATAATCTCCTCCAGTCCCATCCATGTTGATGTAAAAGTTGGGTATTCA
>NC_138370.1:93483896-93526630 GCF_054177405.1 Leptonychotes weddellii
GTCAATTATCATATGGTTTCACTTATTTGTGGAACATAAGGAATAGCATGGAGGACACTAGGAGAAGGAAGGGAAAAATGAGGGGGGTGGAATTGGAGGGAGAGATGAACCATGAGAGACTATGGACCTGAAAAACAAACAGGGTTTTAGAGGGGAGGGGGAGGGGGGATTGGTTAGCCTGGTGATGGGTATTATGGAGGGCACGTACTGCATTGAGCACTGGGTGTTATACGAAAACAATGGATTGTGGATCACCACATCAAAAACTAATAATGTATTGTATGGTGACTAACATAACAAAATAAAATTTAAAAAAAAAGTTTCTATAAATGGCTTTTTAAAGCAAGTTTGCAAAACTCTATAAATGGAGCATTATTTTATTAAATACTTCATAAATTCTAAATCATGTATGTTCTAAGATTCCTGCCATCAATTTCCCAATCTTTTTTATTATTAGATAAAAATCTTGTATTTACAAAACATGCTTTTCATAATATTTATATTGAGACTAGGCTTCAGGTTTAGTATTTTTACTGACAAAGGCTTGTGACATAGAAAACATATTAATGTATTGCATTTTAACCAGGATTAACTCTCTCGTAAGAAAAAAATGTAATTTGTTCTAACATACTTTCCCAATACTTATATTTAAAATGACCACCAAGGACCTATATCAAGGCACAACTTGTTAATTAAGTTAGCATTTGGCTTTCAGAACTGAAGCGTAAAAATATTTGCTAAATGCTGTACTTTTTTTTATATTATTCTTTGAAAACAGATGAGCTCCTGTTTAAATTTTATTTTTACTTTCACCTTATTTTGGGGTTTTTTGGTATACTTTTAAATTTTATTTTATTTTCATTCCAGTATAGTTAACATATAGTGTTTTATTAGTTTCAGGTATACAGTATAGTGATTCAACAATTCCATATATCACCCAGTACTCATCACAACAAGTGCTCTCCTTAATCCCCATCCCCTACGTCACCTCTCCCCCAACCACCCACCTCCCCTCAGGTAACCATCAGTTTGTTCTCTATAGTTAAGAGTCTGTTTCTTGGTTTGTCTCCCCCCACCTTTTTTTTCCTTTGCTCATTTGTTTTGTTTCTTAAATCTTAACATGTGAGTGAAATCATGTGATATTTGTCTTTCTCTGACTGACTTATTTTGCTTAACATTATATTCTCTAGCTCCATCCATGTCTTTGTAAATGGCAAGATTTCATTCTTTTTATGGCTGAATAATATTCCTTTGTGTGTCTGTGTTTGTATGTGTATATAAATTTACCACATCTTCTCTATCCATTCATCTATTGATGGACACTTGGACTACTTCCATAATTTGGCTATTGTAAATAATGCTGCAGTAAACATAGGGGTGCATGTATCCCTTTGAATTAGTGTTTTTGTATTCTGTGAATAAATAGTACTATGGTTACTGGATCTTGGGGTAATTCTATTTTTAACTTTTTAAGGAACCTCCATATTGTTTTCCACAGTGTCTGCACCAATTTACATTCCCATCAACAGTGCATGAGGGTTCCTTTCTCTCCACTTCCTTGCCAATACTTGTTTCTTGTGTTTTTGATTTTAGCCATTCTGATAGGTGGGAGGTGATATCTCATTGCCGTTTTGATTTCCATTTCCCTGATGATAAGTGATGAACATCTTCTCGTGTCTGTTGATCAGCTGTCTGTCTTCTTTGGAAAAATGTCTGTTCATGTCTTCTGCCCATTTTTAATTGGGTTATTTGCTTTTGGGGTGTTGAGTTGTATAAGTTCTTTATATATTTTGGATACTAACCCTCTACCAGATATGTCATTTGCAGATCTTTTCTCCCATTCTGTAGGTTGTCATTTAGTTTTGTTGATTGTTTCCTTCACTGTGCAGAAGTGTTTTATTTTGATGTAGTTCTAATAGTTTATTGTTGCTTTTATTTCCCTTGCCTCAGGAGACATATCTAGAAAAATGTTGCTAAAGCTGATGTCAGAAAATTACTACCTGTTCTCTCTTATAGGATTTTTATGGTTTTAGGTCTCACATTTAGGTCTTTAATCCATTTTGAGTTTATTTTTGTGTTTGGTCTAAGAAAGTGACTGAGTTTCATTCTTTTGCATGTTGCTGACCAGTTTTCTGTTTGTTAAAGAGACTATTTTTTTCTCATTGGATATTCTTTCCTGCTTTGTAAAAGATTAATTGACCATGTAATTGTAGGTTCATTTCCAGGTTTGCTATTCTATTCCATTGATCTATATGTGTATTTTTGTGCTAGTACCAAACTGTTTTGATTACTACAGCTTTGTAATATAACTTGAAGTCTGTAATTGGGATGCCTCTAACTTTGTTTTTCTTTTTCAAAATTGCTTTGGCTACTTGGGGTATTTTGTAGTTCCATGTAAATTTTAGGATTTTTTGTTACAGTTTTGTGAAAAATGCTGTTGGTATTTGATAGGGATTGCACTAAAACTGTAGATTGCTTTGGGTAGTATAGACATTTTAACAATATTTGTTCTTCCAATCCCTGAGCATGGAATGTCTTTTCTATTTCTTTGTGTTATCTTCAGTTTCTTTCATCAGTGTTTTATAATTTTCAGAATATAGGTTTTTCACCTCTTTGGTTAGGTTTATTCTTTGGTATCTTATTTTTGATGCAATTACAAATGGGATTGTTTTCTTAATTTTTCTTTCTGCTGCTTCATTATTAGTGTATAGAAATGCAACAGATTTCTGTAGGTTGATTTGTATCCTGCAACTTTACTGAATTCATTTATCTGTTCTAGTAGTTTTTTGGTGGAATCTTTAAGGTTTTCTGTATGTAATATCATGTCACCTACAAATAGTGAAAGTTTTACTTCTTTCTTACCAAAGAAAAGGATGCCTTTTCTTTCTTTTTGTGGTCTAATTACTGTGGCTAGGACTTCCAGTACAATGTTGAATAAAAGTGGTAAGAGTAGACATCCTTGTCTTGTTCCTGACCTTAGGGGAAAAGCTCTGTTTTTCCCCATTGAATATGATCTTCACTGTAGGTTTTTCATATATGGTCTTTCTTACGTTGAGGTATCTTCCTTCTAAACCTACTTTGTTGAGGGTTTTTATCATGAATGGATGTTGTACTTTGTCAAATGCTTTATCTGCATCTATTGAAATGATGGTATGGTTTTTATCCTTTCTCTTATTGATGTGGCATATCACATTGATTGATTTGCAAATATTGAACCACCCTTGCATCCCAAGAATAAATCTCACTTGATTGTGGTGAATGATTATTTTAATGTATTGTTGAATTCAGTTTGCTAGTATTCTGTTGAGGATTTTTGCACCTATGTTCATCACAGATATTGGCCTATAGTTCGTTCGTTCATTCTTTCTTTCTTACTTACTTACTTATTTTGTGATATCTTTATCTAGTTTTGGTATAAGAGTGATACAGACCACATAGAATGAATTTGGGAATTTTCCTTCTATTTTTTGGAATAGTTTGAGTAAAATAGGTATTAACTCTTCTTTAAATGTTTGGTAGAATTCACCTATGAAGCCATCTGGTCCTGGACTTTTGTTTGTTGGGAGTTCTTTGCTGATTCAATCTCCTTGCTGATAATTGGTCTTTTCAGATTTTCTGTTTCTTCCTTCTTTAGTTTTGGGAGGTTTAATTTTTCTAGGCATGTATCCATTTCTTCTTGATCGTCTAATTTGTTGGCATGTAGATTTTCATAATATGCTCTTACAGTTGTTTGTATTGCTATGGTGTTGATTGTTATTTCTCCTCTTTCATTAGTGATTTTGCTTATTTTGAGCTCTCTCTCTCTTTTGATGAGTCTGGCTATTTGTTCATCTTCTCAAAGGACCAAGTCTTGCTTTCATTGATCTGTTTCACTGTTTTTTTTAGTTTCTATATCTTTTATTTCTGCTCTAATCTTTATTATTTCCTTTCTTCTGCTGGTTTCAGGTTTTGTTTGTTCTTTTTCTAGCTTCTTTAGGAGTAGTGTTAGGTTGTTTATTTGAGATTTTTCTTGCTTCTTGAGGCAGTCCTGTATTGCTATAAACGTCCCTCTTAGAACCACTTCTGGTTTTGGACCATTTTGTTTTCATTTTCATTTCTTCCCATGTACTTTTTGATTTCTTCTTTAATAAATTTCCAAATCATAATTAAACTACCAGTTTTATAACTTTGAATTCATTTTAATAATTCAGAGTTTAAAAATCTAACATATACTATTCTTCGATATTTATGTGGAAGTTAAAATATAAGAGGTAAAGAGACTCAAAATTTATACAGTCAAAAATTTTGTAGTCAGCAAGATCTAATTTATATTATAATATAGTTGTATATATATTGCATGTAAAACTTTGTTTTTTTCCATGTATCTGTATTTCCCATTGCCTAATAAAAATAGTCCAATTTATTTAATAAGGAACTAAATTTAAAGTTATGTGCAAGTCTTAAAGTATTTTATTACTTTCTCTGTCTACCTTTTCAGATTGTAACTTCATTACTGTTTTTAATGACACAAAAAAAATTTAGCAAGGATCTGATTGGAATCCAGAGTTTACACTCTTGTTTGTAGTTCTTTTATCTAACTTTATTAGAGCAGGTTGTATAACTTTGTGGCTCAGCCTTCCCGGTTACAGAATTTAGATATTGAAATCAATAATACAGAGTTGTAAGGTTTTTATCTACCCTAATTTAATGCAATACTACTAAGATCGTTATGAGGTCTCTTATTTTTAAAGTGTGCACAATTATACATTATAAAGTAATATATAATATAGATGGTAATAATATAAATTATCCAAAACAATTATTAAAAGACATTTAATTCAAAGTTGAATACAGGAATAAATTGCTGCAGTTTTATGGAATATTATTGCAATGGAAAAAAACAGTGTCCACCAACCTGTATATTCAAAATGTTATCATGTCACTAATGGACTGTAAAATTAGTACTTTAAACACATCCCAATAAGAATTATTATGGGGATGTATTTCATATTTTTAAAGTATCTACTATATAAAATTAAATATCTAAAATTATTTTACTTCATTTCTAGGCAGAAATTATAATTATTTGTTTTTATTAGCTATGAATTATATAATTCTGAAATTATTTATTAGAATAAAATACTTTAATAAAATACTATCTCCTTTGCTGAATTTGTATTATTTTCTACCAATAACTATATCTAGAAATTATGTGAAATTATATGTCTGTATTATTTAGTGATTCTTCTTATACATCAGTGAATCAGTGAAATGGCCTTTTTGTTGTTGTTGTTGTTGTTGTTGTTGGTATGGACTTCTGCTCAGATCCCTTTGATTTGCTCAGGAAGCGTTAGTTGTAAGGTAGTCAAATAAATCTCAGTCCTGGGCATTTTTACTGCTTTACCTGGTTACAGGTCATTCAATTTCAAACCATGTTAGGTGGAGAACTAAGATATTACAAGAAGAAACAGAGAAGACATTACTGAATGAAGGAGCTTAATGGAAGAGATTATGTTGAAGTAAACCGATTTTTTTTTTGCATCTGGAATAGTGGTATTTTCATTATTCAATTCAAATAGTCAATGAATATTCTGTGGGCACCTCTAATGTAAGTTTACTAAGTAGGCAATAGCCACATTTCTTGACCCATGAACAAGGCTAGAAAAGACAGAGATGATTCTGCATGATAATAAACCTTCTTTGTTTCTGGCTGGTATTCAGATAATTCTAAAACAAGGAATAATAAGTTCATTAAAAAATAAACATAAGGACACAGCTAGAGTCATATATGAGCAATACAGAAAATTTCAGATGCATATAATACATGTAATTCCTTTTTTTATTTTAAAGATTTATTTATTTGAGAGAGAGTGCATGTACGTGCGGGTGCTGCGTGTACCTGTGAGTTGGGGGAGGGGCAGAGGAAGAGAATCTTCAGACTCCCTGCTGAGTACAGAGCCCAAGATAGGGCTCGATCTTATGACCCATGAGATCGTGACCTGAGCCAAAACCAAGAGTCGGGGGCTTGACCAACTGAGCCCTCCAGGTGCCCCTAACATATGTAATTTCTAACAAAGAGACCTCTACTTAAAATATTTGATCCAATTTTGATTTTTGGAAAGAATTATTGAACACCCATTGTGCTGGATATGGTAGACTAGGCTGAGGCTAAAAAGGCTTACCTTTTTCCTCAAGGAGTTATGAGTCTTATGGTATCCTCTTTAATGAAATTATGCCTCCTGGTACATTTCCCCAGTGAATGGCTATTTTTGCATTTCAATTTTGTTCTATGTTAAAGAAAATTTCTTCCAGGATACATGAATAAAATGTTTGTACTTAAAACTTAGTGAATTAGTCTTTTTTCTTTTTCTTTCTTTCTTTTTCTTTCTTTTCTTTCTCTTTCTTTCTTTCCTTCCTTCCTTTTTTTTCTTTCTTTCCTTTTTTTGATATGTAATGTAACATTGTTCTCTTGGCCAATGTTGTTTAGCAGAATTTGCCAGTCTATTATACGAAAATAAGCATCATGGTTAGTACAAAAGGACTGATTTAGTTACTGGGATTGCTGTAATTTGTTTTACTGTGGTAAAATAAATGTCCCTCCTAAAGCCATATGGTACTACTAATTATATGTATGCAGGTACTTCGGTACCCAAAGGAAACAATTTGCAATATGCAAATACCTCTGGATGGTTGGTTTGATCTCTTTAGATTAGAACGGAAAATTTAAAACCTATACTTAGGTTTGAATATTCCCAAACTATTCAATTGTGTTTTCTTTAAAAAGAAACATAAAAATTCTTTGGAAAACTATTTCATGTTATAGATTAAATTATACTTTTAAAATGGCAGTGCTTACTGACACCTCCAGGAAACATTCCTCTTTTATTTCTCCTCACCTACATCATACTATCAGTACAAGTCTGCAATGTTTTGATCTAATTGCATTATTCCTATATATCATGTCTCCAACCTTTTTTCATGTATCTGTGTTCAAAGGCATCTATGAAAACTGGATTTGACATGCCTATGGTATATTCTAGTTCCTTTAATACTCCTGGGTCGTCATCTTAGAGCTTTCTTTGTCTCCTCAGTTTTGCTTATACCCTACATCCAGTCTGTCAATCTATCAGCAAATCCTGCTGGCTCTCCTTTCAAAATACACACATTTGTCCCCCCACTTGACAACTGCTCACTAACCTCCACTTCCACCACCCTGGTCCAAGATACTGTCATCTTTTGCCCATATCATTGACATGACTTCCTTAGCCACTTTCCTTGCTTTAGCATTACCTGATTATAGTCTGTTCACAACATAGTAGTCAGAGTAACACTTCTAAAATACATTAGATCGTGTCATGTTTCCACTCTGTATTTTCCAATGACTGCCAAAGCCATTTTTTTATTTTTTATGTTTTACTTTTATTCCAATATAGTTAACATACAGTGTTATATTAGTTTCAGGTGTACAATATAGTGTGCCAAAGCCATTTCAGAATTAAAAGTCCCTCCATGACAAGAACTTCCACCAGCCATGCCGTCTGTTACCCTCTGGCCTCATCTCGTATTATATACCTCAAGAACACTATTCCTGAAACCCTATCAAGCAGATTCCTGCCTTAGGGCCTTTGCACTTGCTGTTCCCTGCCTATTATGTCCTGATACACATTCCATGTTGCTTGCTGCCTCTTCTCATGTCTCTCATTAAATGTTACCCTCTCAGACCTTGATGACCCAACTTTAAATTGTGCCTTCAAATCCGGCAGTTCCATTCTCCTTCCCTGCTTTACTTTTCACGTAGTACTTCACATTAGGTGAAATACTTATTTTACTTATTTGTTTAATGTCTCTCTCTTTCTCTACTAGAATATAAACTTCTTCAAGGTAGAGATTTTTATTTTGTCCACTGCTGTATCTGCAGTATCTAGACCTGTGTTTGGTAATAATAGGCATAACAAATACTTAATTGATGGAGGAAGGAAATATGGTGGATACCAACCATGCTATTTCCTACCAGCCAATAAAATGATGAAAATTCTCTAAAAGTTATGATCTCATCACAACTTTTTATCTTTATGGGTTTTTATGCATGTCTTCTGCCCCTCCCCCCATACTTTAGAAGCTATAAATATAAAATTGCAAATTTAAAAAGTAACCAACATAGGATCCTCTTCCCTGTTTGGATGGAGCATGTGCTTTGATGTCAAACATACTAGGTTTGAATTCCTTGATGGGCTATGTAATCCAATTGCTCATGTAAACCTCTCTGAGGATAATAGTATCTCACTTAACCATTTTTTTTACCTTCAAAAGTGACAGTGTTATATGGTTTAACACAATAATAATAACAATAATAAAGCATGGTCATGTTGACAAGAGATAAAGTTTGTTAAATGTCTGGCCCATGATTAGTCAAATTATATTATTTCTGGGCATTCTTTCCTAATATTAGATGATACAAGGTAAAAATAAGCAGAGAAGGAGAATGGAACTGCTGGATTTGAAGGCACAATTTAAAGTAGGGTCATCAGGGTCTGAGAAGGTAACATTTAATCAGAGACATAAAAAGAGAAGAGGCAGCAAGCAACATGGAACGTCTATCAGGACATAAATTTAAAGGGACCTGTGGGGTTTTTTTTAATTTTAGCATCAATGTTTCTACTTTCTAAGCCATTTATTTCCGATAAATGGGTAAACATCTCTAAATGTTAAGATCCACATAGAGAATCCAGCCAACTTACATACATAAACAAAAGCTGCTCAAGTACAGAAAAATTCATTTTTTTGCCTTAAAATAGAAGTTCATATTTTTTTTATTTTATTAAAGTAGCAGTATTCTTTTAACTTGTGATGAATTTTATTTTTTTAAGATTTTTAATTATTTGTCAGAGCACAAGCAAGGGGGAGCAGCAGGCAGAGGGAGAAACAGGCTCCCTGCTGAACAGGGAGCCCGATGTGGGACCCGATCCCAGGACCCTGGGATCATGACCCGAGCCGAAGGCAGACGCTTAACTGACCGAGCCACCCAAGGCGTCCCTTGTGATGAATTTTAAAGTTAGATTATTTTAATTCACTTCTTTTTTCCTTCCCTGGTACCATATGCTAGACCTTCAATAAATTAATAAATTATTTATGAGGTTTTTACATTAAAATTTTGAGTTCAGAGACATACTTTGTTTCTAATTTAACATAAGTATTTTAAGTAATGATTCAGTCTTCCCTCATCTAAACTGATCTTTTATCCTTGAATGTTTTCAAGTGTTTTGAAAAATTAGCTCACTTTTGGCTGTTTTGATTATTCTTGTTGAGAGTAAAAATATGCAGACTGATTGTTTTGTACAAAAGTAAAACACATATTTAAAAAGAAGCATATAGGGGCACCTGGGTGGCTCAGTCATTAAGTGTCTGCCTTCGGCTCAGGTCATGATCCCAGGGTCCTGAGATGGAGCCCTGCATCGGGCTCTCTGCTCGGCAGGAGGCCTGCTTCTCCCTCTCCCACTCCTCCTGCTTGTGTTCCCTCTCACTATCTCTCTCTCTGTCAAATAAATAAATAAAATCTTTTTAAAAAAATAAAAAGAAGCATATATATGCAAAATTACTTACACACTTCTCAAGCAAAATGTTTCAAGAACCTTAACATAAAATATCCCTCTTGGAGATTATAATTATCCAATTCAGTGTTTCCTCAAAGGGCCATTAACTATCTTGATAGAAGTTAATGAATCAAGTGAGATCTATTTGTTTGTTAAATAATTTATTACAGGATCATTGATTTCTTTAATATCACTACATGTGGTTATTTAGAATGTGTCCATCTAGCAAAATACAGATGACAAATGTTAAGGAGAGAATTTTGGATTTTAGGAAGTTTGAGTAATAGACAAAAAAACCCATTACTATTATGTTTTTTCAAATTGAAAATGTGAGGGAAAAAATGCTGCTCCAAAATGTCATTTGTTTATAATTTGAACTAGGGAATATTTTCAGTCGGGGAAATAATTTATGGTGGTGGTGTCTGTTTTGAATATAGAGTATTTTTATTCCGTACCTAGCCTACTTTACTCAGACTTAAAGTATTCTAATCAAGTACTGTATCACATTATACAAAATTAAGGTGAACAAAAACATAAAGATATTCCTGAATAGTAGAGAAGTGCCTCTGAAAAGGTCAGTGGTCTTTAATGACAGAAAAGGTAGCTTATTTAAAAGAGACTACCATGATTTTTTAGAGGTATTTTTACCAGGGTAGAAACAGTGTGAGCATATGGGATCGTGTATTTTAAATCTCTTCAAGAAATAGAAGCTGAGAGAGTATGGATTCTGAGAAACAAACTGAGGGTTCTAGAGGGGAGGGGGGTGAGGGGATGGGTTAGCCCAGTGATGGGTATTAAAGAGGGCATGTACTGAATGGAGCACTGGGTGTTACACGCAAACAATGAATCATGGAACACTACATCAAAAACTAATGATGTATGGTGATTAACATAACATAATAAAATAAAAAAAAGGTAATAGAAGCTCTTTATTCATAACCTATACAAGTAAAAAGAAGAGTAGGGTAAGATGGGATTTAATAATACCATTTAAATAAAGAGCTAATTAAAAAACGAAATGTGGTGTTTACTTGTTATGGAGGCTAAAACAAGCAGAAAACTGTTTGGGATAAATGTCTGAATCTCTGTACCAGAGTTGGTATCCTTAGAGTCTATACTAAAATTTTCTAACATGAGCAGTGTTGTGAGTTATTGAAGAATATCCTTATCAGTGTTAAGTTATACCTCACTTCTCATCCCGTTGTGTTATATAATCTGCCCATAGAAGTACAAGAGATGATTTTTAAAGCTGTTTCCGATGGTCTGCCCTGCTGAACTCCCAAGTCAGTATCTCCTTTTTAGCTCAAAATTAATCTCTATGGAAGATTCTTATTATTGTCTTAATCTCAGTTAACATAATATAGACATGAATTTTGTAAATGTGGACTGTTAATTACTCATTAACAGTGTCTTTGATGAATGTTCATCAATTGAATTCAGTGGATAAAGGCAAAACAATATTCCCTACTCAAAAATACTGCATCCACTCTGTTACATTTTATAATAATTTGTTAATTTATGATAATTTATATTTATAATACTTCCTAGAATAAGTGGGAATGACAGTAATAGGTTCTGAAGTATATGGCTCATAAATTTAATTATTACTGTGGTCACATTGGTTAAACCAAGAATAACATACTGAGTTTGTAAAATTTGGCCAAGATAGTCCAACAAGTACTTTTACATTAATTTCCTAAACTGAATTTAGCACAGAATATCCTAGAGCTGAACTAGTTAGATAGTGCCAGTGTGAGGTATCACTTGAATAAAAAACATTTGCTATGAGAATGCACTTAAGAACTTAACTTCTGGTCTGATAGGATATTTTCACCTTTCCAAATTAAGCTTTGATAAATGTAGTAACTAATCATAGAAATGACTCTTGGTCCTAGGAGTCTTACCAGTGCGATCTGTCAGATGCATGGGGACGACAGAAGAGTTATAGGAATTTACATCATTTTGTGAGAGGGAGTGTGTGTGTGTTGATAGTGGGAGGTATATATAAGTAATTTTCCTCTAAATCTAAGTAAGTTTTCCAAGTTGTGACAAACCATTGTAAATTTATATCCAGACTGACTGCAGCTATGCCTTTTCAATCCAGTGGTCTGGCATCTCAAAAGGCAACAAGGTTATCAAAGTTAAGCATATAGATACATATATATTACATTGAACTCTGGACTTTGGACCTACAGTGTCATAAACAACTGTATTATATAACTGATATCAAGAGAGTCTATCATTATTCCCTAATTTTCCAAATTAAAAAAAAACTCCTTATTTATGTTATTTGTCCTATAAACTTGTTTCACAAGTTCCCTAATTTACTATTGATTATAGATGCTCTAGTATGCTTGGATAATGTATGAGTGCAACTGGATTCTATGATATGTTTTGTGAATTGGCCTCTCTCTTCCCACTTCATTGGACCTCATCTGCCCTTTCAATTCTCATTTATCGATTCTGGAAGCTATGGATTGGATAATGATAGACTTTGTAATGAAAGCACAAGCTACTATTTTTGCAGCTGTTGAAAATGAGAATTAGCTAGAAAGTATAGAATTACAACAACAGGAGATGCTGCTGCATATTTTTGGGTGGTAGTAAGATCTGCTGTGTTATCTTAGCAGCTTCATCAAAGGGAATGGTTCAAAATGGGACAAGTAGAAGTACTTAACACTTAAAAAAAGTGAAATGACATTCTTAGAGGTAAAATATCTATACAGTGGTAGGTGATAAAAAAACTGCTTTAACTTCACCCTTACTGAGACAACACTGGTGTGAGAAGTATTGAAATATGACTAAGCTTGTGTGAACCTGGAGACAAGGAGAAAAGACTTTAAAAGATCAGCTGGGGCTCAGTAAATGTGGAGGCAGAATAATACTGTGTACTCTTACTATAGTTAGCCCAGTTCTTTCTCTAAAAGCAAATTCAAGGACATCACACTTCAATTAATTTTGGTATGGCTTTGTTTGCTTGCTTGCTTTTTATTTTTGGTTTTTGCAAAACAAAGATTTAAAATGGTTTTGTAGTATAGAGGACATGCTCTTAAGCTTTTCTTGCATTCTTGATCATAGGGAGCACTCACAAATCTACCAGTTGAATTAGTCAGGAAAGTGTAGTTATAAATAAACTTACCCAAGAATATATTGAATTCTATTTTTTTGCTAAATTCAAATTATATGCTTTTTATATAGGAATGGAATATGTTATTAAAAATAAAATATCAAGCCTAACAACAGCAATAGAACCCATTGGGGGGAAAAGCCTACTCTCATCACTGCATAGTCTTTTAACCATTCTCAATATTTTTTTTTCTTCTGGCTATTCATACTGAAGGACAGAACATTAATACTTTGACAATTACTTTTGACCTGAAAGACACATGTTTTTTTTAGCTGATACTCTGTAAAATTGTTTGGAGAGGTTAATTGGACTCATTATAGTTCTGGGGCTTGGGGGAAGCTGGATTTCCTTCATGTCAAAAAAACAAAACAAAAACAACTTTGCAAATATTTAAAAATTCTGTCTCATTGTATCTTTTCCAAGTCTGATTATTTTCTTTTGAGAAAATAACTTTGTCACCTTGGTTCTGCAATGGAAGAAAGAGATACTTCTTGAGAAAACTTAGTACTTCTTTATCATTCAAGTATAAACTTGAATGCCAGGAGACTATAGTTTTTTTAAAGATATAATTGATATATAGCACTATATAAGTTTAAGGTATACAGCATAATGATTTGACTTACATATATTGTGAAATGATTACCACAGTAAGTTTAGTTAACATTCAGCATCTAAAATAGATACCAAAAAAAGAAAGAAAAGAAAGTAAAAGAAATGTTAAAAAAATGTTTTTTTCTTCTGATAACTCTCGGGATCAACTTCCTTAACAACTTTCACACATACCATCCAACAGTGTTAACTGTAGTCATCATGTTGTACATTACATCTCTAGGACTTATTTACCTTATAACTGGAAGTTTGTACCTTTTGACCACCTTCCTTCAATTCCTCCTTCTCCTATCCCAGTACTGCCTCTGGTAACCAGAAATCGGATCTCTTTTTCTGAGTTTGTTGTTTGTCTGGTTGGTAGATTCCATATATAAATGAAAGCATACAGTATTTGTCTTTCTCTCTATGACTTATTTCACTTAGCATAATGCCCTCAAGGTCAACGCACATTATTAAGGAGACTACAGTTTTAATCCTCAAGCAGTTGATCTGAATCTTTGAACCAGTTCTTAAAATCTTTTTCTTCCATGTCATCAACTCTTAACTGGAAGTGCTACCACACCTATCTGATTCAGACACATCTGAATACTAAAATACTCAGGGCACCTGGATGGCTCAGTCCATTAAGCTTCTGCCTTCAGCTCAGGTCATGATCTCAGGGTCCTGGGATCCAGTCCCACATCAGGCTCTCTGCTCAGTGGGGAATCTGCTTTTCCCTCTCACTCTCCCTCTATGTTCTCCCTCCCTCTCTCTCTCTCTCAAATAAATAAATAAAATCTTTTAAAAAATACTAAAATACTCAATGGTCTCCACAATGTGCTATTTCTAGCTTCTATAAGTCAGCTGAGGATAGCAGAACAGTTATTCAGTTGCTTTTAATGGGCTAGACTGAATTTTTTCATATAAGCAAATTTTCTATATAACCACATATAGTTTTTTAAACTCTAAAACTTTTACTTAAGCCATTTTTAATGAAAATCTTTCTAAATACACATCACTTATTTTTTTAAAAAAATAGTAAATATGTTATTTCTTTTTTAAATCTAGTCATTTTAGGAATGACCTTGCCATACTTCATTATGCAATGATATCCTCACAAACTTTTTTAAAAATGTAATCCTATTTTCACTTACACTAAATGATCCCAATGCTAGGGTTTTCTGTTTTTAAATATTTGTTAATAATTTCTTGTCAGGTCATAGCAACTTAACAGGGCTAAGATTAATAGTATTTCTTCTCCCAATTAACATTTCATGGTTTGAAACTAAATAGTTTTTATAGAGCAAAGTACAAAGATGGTGTGGATAATTTTTTTTTTTAATTTTGAGGGCTTTGAGTGATTAAAGAGGTGAGTAGTTGACTTATTGAACAAGTGGCTTCTGGATAAGTGAGCTTTACGATTCTTGAATAGAAATTTGGTAATTTCCAGGTTTTAATTTGAATAAAATATTATAGATTAAACCAGTCAAATCTAAAATTTTCTATGGGCTTGATTTTCAAAGCCAAAATAATGGAAATTACTCTCCTGAATGTTCATACATCAAGCTAGTGAAATAAAAATGAAATCACTAAGAAGCAAGCTGTTAATTGCATAGGAAATGCCAAACAGCTGAGTTGATAAGCACCTTTTTCTATAAAACTATCAAGAGCATGAAAATGATTCTAATTTGTATATTTGCCTAAGATAATAACTATTCCTAAGAGTTATTTTTGTTAATGGCAGCATGGAAAAAGACAATAAAACCATGGGACACCCAGTTTTGTGAAATTGGTATAATAATTAATTACAACCTTGTCCCAGTAATTAAGTAGTCAGTCACCTTGCCAGAGTAAGTTCAAAGGCACTTAGGTGGTTCATTTAAGTTTATGATTTCAAAATATTGAATTAGGCACTGTGGGCTGGAAAGGAACATAGATTAGTGAATTAAACAGATATCTCAGCCAAATAAAGCTCCAGCTCTGGCACAGCTTCTGACTTTGCTGGATGACTTGAGCAAGTCACTTAACCTCCCTGTCCTTCAAGCCTCTGACAGCCAGGTGCCCAATATCTCTGAGAAATGTAGAAGTTAAATTAAATAGAACCATACCTGTTGGCAAAAAAGTAGATGAGCAGAACACCTGGGTGGCTCAGTCAGTTTAAGCGTCTGACTCTTGGTTTCAGCTCAGGTCATGATCTCAGGGTGGTGAGATGGAGCCCCGCACAAGGCTCCAAGCTCAGCAGAGTCTGCTTGAGATTCTCTGCCTCTCCCCTCGGTCTCTCTCTCTCTCTCTCAAATAAATAAATAAATCTTTTTTTTTTTAAGTGAGCAGAACTGCTAATAAGCTAATGTACCTCAAAAGGCTATAATTTTAATTGTGCAACTTTTGATCATTGAATAAGTAACCTTTAGGCACAGTTCTCTAAAAGATTTCAGTGTCTGTTACTCTGCTAACATTTTAGTAAAGATCAATTTGCGTCAATAAATTCAGTTCATTTCCTAGTCTGAGTTTCATAGTAGGCCAGATAGCCTCCTGAATAAGGTTTCTTATCAAGTAGTCTAATTTCAGCAAATTGGTTAATCCAAAATCTATAACTACTGAAAAGCTCAAGCTTGAATAACTAGGATCTTTCTCTGCACTAAATTCTCTTGAAAAGAAATTACAAGTTTAAACATTGAGTAGATATGCCTGGTTTATCTTACTAGGCCTATATAGATTACTCTGGCATCTAAAATACCATGGCCTCTGCTGATTCTGAGATATGAAAGATCCATGAGTGCCTTTTCAGTTAGCATTCTGACTGCTATCAGCCATGATCATCATCACCTATATACTTGGCATTTATCTAATGTTTCAAAATGTACATAATATTTTATATACCTTATCTTTGTATTTATTCATATGTGCATGCATTTATAGACATTTACTCAGTGCTCGGTGTTGAAGCTAGAAAATGATCAAGTCCTGGGCAGATATATGAACATCCTGTGATGATGCTTTAGGAGGACTGCAATACAACCAAAAAGCTGCAAATGGAGCCTAGAAAAGGCTATAGGGAAGAGATAACTTTGGAGCAGAATATTCACAATTTCCAGACAGGAGAAATAGTGAGAGGAAAGGCACAGCATTATCAAAGAGCCAGGACCAGTTGAGGAAAAGTGAGGCCCTTGGTGGAGTTGTAGAATAGGTTATGTGGGACTCCTGGGGGAAAAGAAGTGTCAAGAGTCAAAGCTAGCAAAATAAAGGAGGAAGACCTTTCAAGAACAAAGAAGCTTGGGCTCGGCTTCTAGACAGTGGAGGAGGGGCACAGTTAGCTCATTCTGTAGAGATGATTTTGCAACAGTGAGGGTGGATGGTGGGAGTGTGTGGGATGTGACCTTGGAGCAGGAGGGGTTAGGAATGTCTAAAAGCCTGAATCAGAGTAGTGGCATTAGCCTAAAGAGGAAGAAATGAATCTGAGAAAGATCTGGATGAGTGAAGAGGAACTGGTGATAAGCTATATGAAGAATTGAAAGAAAATTAAGTTTCAAGGCTTTTGGTTTGGGCAACTGAGTAGATTATGGCATCATTATCCAAGATGAGTGATATAAGAGAAGCAGCAGATTTTGCAAGGAAGATACTTGAGGTCCATCTTGGCCACCCCATTAGGTCTGATAATGCCAGGATAACTGGAGGTGTTACAGTGCAGTTAGAAATATGAACTTGGAGCCTAGAAAGGTTTAAGGTTAGTGATAGAGCTTTGGCAGTCTTCATTATATGGTCAAAGCCAGAGGAATTAATGAGATTGCCAAAAACAAGCAAAAAGATGAAGAGGCTGAGGATACACCCAAGGAAACATCATCATAGCTGGTAATAAAAAATTATATGACTTGTGGAGGACAGAATATGAGGACAAGACTGGTAAAATTGTGTTTGCATTAGCAAAAGTGAGGAAGTCAAGAAGAGAAAGAAATTTGGTGTTTAGTTTTAGACAAGTTGAAGAGTGTTTTCTTTCATCATCAGTAAGCAGTAAGACATGCTTCTTTATATCTGAATTGTTTCCATTTATCAGTTGTATATTTTTTAAAGTCTACCTGACCATCACTAAAAAATGTGTATGTTGGGAAGGCCGCTGGATTGGGAGTCAGAAAGTGCTTGAGTTTGTTCTGGACCACTATTCATTCAAATATTTATTAAACATGTACTTTGCTGGATGTTGGGTTGCAGTGGTGAGGGATCCGCCCCTGTGGAGCTTACAAATAGAGAAAATGTAATCAAATACACACAAATAAATATGTAAATACATATGTACTAAGTGCTTTTAAATAGCAGTTGTAGGATACATATGAATTTAAAACATAGAGACCTCTCCTAAAATGAGGGTCAGGGAAGGCTTTTTGGAAGAAATAATAGTTGAGATCTGATAAAGGAAGTAGAAGCAAAGATGGGGGACAGTTTTCCAAGAAGAGAGGGTAATATATATGAAGGGCTGACAATAGAAGGAAGCGTGGCCATTTTGAATTTTGAGAGTAGGCTATATGGGTGGAATGGAGAGGATAAAGTAAAAGAGCCTTTGAATGGGTCTGGTGAGATGGGCAGAGTCTAGTCTTATTGAAGATTTCATAGTCTCCAGATACTTGTTCTGGACAAGAAATGATGGGTGCTTATAGCAGAGTGGTGGTGAAGAAGGAAAGCAGTAAACTAATATGTAAGACATCTTAAAAAGCAAAGTCAACAGAACTTGAAAAATTAGGTAGGGTGGGTGGGGTGAGGGAGTCAAAGATGATTCTCAGGTTTCTTTCTGGTTTGTGCAACTGGATAATGCCATTTACCAAGAAGATGATCCCTGGAAAAGCAAATAGATTTGTGGGGATCGAAGTTCATAAGCTCAGTTTAGAATATGTTGAGTTAAGGATGCATTTGAGATATCCAATGAAGATTCTAAAATAGGTATTGACACACAGATCTGAAGGAAAGGACTAAAAAAAAGGAAGCAACGATGAGGGAGTCATTGGAACATAAATGGCAATATAAAACACTGGTGTGGACAGGATCATAGGGATACAGTGTATGTTGAGAAGAGGGCCTCAGATTGAACCTTTAAAAGGAATTGAAACATTTAAAGTCCAGGTAGAAAAAGATAACATAGCAAATGAGAGTGAGATCATGTGACCACATAATTAGTAAGAAAAGCAGGAAAGAAGTGAGAGTTTTTCAGGATGGAGGGAAGGAGTAATCAGCAAACACTGTGCCTTTGGACAATGCCTATAATCTGTGTGCTTACCTGTTAAACAGGTAATGTTTGTCTGCATATCTCAGAGCATTGTTGATCACATCTGATCCTTGTTGATCTGATCAGATAAGATCTGCTAATGTTTGAGAAATGTTGAAATCCGTCATTTTATTATGTAATCATTCTCAGTTCCCAGGGTTTCTTGTTTGGTTAGTTGGTTTTTAACACTGGGACCATTCACACTCTTATCTTACTCTTCCAGGGCTCTTTAGAACAATGAAAGAGCCAAAAAGATATGAATTTGAACATGAACATGTTCCTAGTTCTTTTGCACAGTTGCATGGGAAGCAATTATACTCAGGATCTGGAGCATCTCTCCTACTTACTTTTCTCTCCTGCGTTTCCCCTAGGAACCTGGAAATCCCCAGAAGCTATTTTGGGACCTGTGGGTTTAGGCTTGAGCACCTCTATTCTATAAATAAAGCTACTGGGTAATCAGTTCTCTGTGATTAAAGTGCTGGCTAAGGGTGGAAAAACTTTTGGTATTCAGAGGATGCTGTATCGGTACACTCTTCCTTCATCTTAAGTGTTAATTAGTGACACATCACAAGCTGTCCCCACTTTGACTTCTGGAGTGGTCATTACTTAATCTTTTGAAAGAGGGAAGGCCAGATGATAGGGGCCCCTTCCTACAGATCTTAGTCATCCAGTTACCTACTATAGTGATTGTCCTTTACCTTCACTGCTGAAAAGTAGAGCTAACTAGCACCAAAACCTCACTCTTCCTGTAGGTCACTGTGGCAATAGTCTCAACCACAATAGACTACTATGTACAAATGATTCATTTCCAGACTTCTGCTTTCCTTTAGAGTCAGCTGTCATATGCTGCCTGTGACTCATTCACGCTCCTTTGCCCCAAGGAAATAAGCACTCTCAAGATTTCTGAGTTCCAGGCTCCTCCGAAGCCAAGATAGTCATGTTTTTATGATGGTGCAGCACAGAAGCATTCTCACTAATTCCCACTTGCTCTGCTGCCAGCTAAAGGACCATTGTTTCTGAGCCTAAGAACTGAGACGGAAGGGAATTTGTGTTGCTTTGATTACGCAGGACAAAAACTAAGCCAGTCATAGCATGTAAACTATTAAAGAGCTAGTAAGTATTTCCACAGTGATTCAGAGGGTGAGAGATGGCCATATATATATATATATATATACACACACACACACACACACACACACCTGATATTTTAATTCCATATTTTGCTTATCAGGGAATGCAGAGACTTTTGGAAAATTCAGAAAGTGACCTTGAACTTTTCACACTCTATAAACTGTCTTAGCCTAATGAAGCTCTACAAAGGGCACTGATCTTATGCTCATTTTTCCCCCTTCTTGTTTTTAAAAATTGACATTGTTTTCTAAACTCTAGTTTTTTACTTAGCAAACTAAGAAATTTATTAGTTTTAAACAAGGATTTAATATTGAGGAGGAAGTTTTGGTAGTCATGCTTTCTTAATCTCATTTCCTGAGCACTGTCTCACCAGTGTCCTTTATATTCCAGAATCGGGTCAGCTGTCATGCATTTTTGCCAAATGTTCATACTGTTGAGGCCAGAGACAGATGAATCACTTACTGCTGAACTAAATTAAGCTAAAATGTGCCATTGGCGGCCTCTCTATTACAGAGTTATTCCCTGCTACTAGTGTCAGTAGGTTTTGGATGCCTGGATACATTATATTCATAAATCAAAGGAACAAGGGCAAAAAAATGTTTTAAATGTGTGTAGGAGCTAAGAAACCTTATGTTCTTTTTTTTCCTAATATAATTATGTAACTAAATATGAAAACCTAACCTATATAGTGATTTTTTTGATATTATCAGCCTTGACATTATTAGCAACCATTTTATGGACAAATCATATTTGATTAGGGTAGTCTCATATTAGTATAAATGAAGTCAAGTTAGGTTTACAGGATATTTATTTTAAATAAGGAATATAATAACCTGGGTAACGTGAACATTTAATTTTGTGGTTAAAACCTGTTTATTGAAGATCAGTTTCATTAAAAATCCATACTGGTAGCCTTTAATCAATAACAAACTAAAACCAAGCTTTTTCTGTGATGAATAGCAATTTCACTAAGATAGAAGGGATATAACTTTTTGTGACTCTCCCAGTTTATTTCCAGTGATTTAAGGAAATATCACAATGTTCTTAAAGCAAAGCTCAGGGAAATTTTTTAAAAATTGTGTGCATTAATTTCATTAGTAACAGAATAGTGTTCTGAAGTCAAAAGCTTATTAAAAGCAACTGATCAAATTCACAAACTTATTGAGCATCTATTTTATTAAAGACACTGGAATAAAACTTAGAGGATACAAAAAAAAGTAGCATCTACCCTCCCCCCCCCCACACAGGGCGATTTTAATTTAATAGAAAGGCAGTTACACAGTGAACAAAGTTTAATAACAATTTAAAACCAGTAATGATTTAAATAAAGAAGGTGTCATGGTATGTAGCATATGCTTAATTACCAAATGAATGATACACTGTAGGCATTCAAAAAAGGCAAAGAACACTTGCAGATGTAATCAGAAAGGAATTTACTGAATAGGTGGGATTTAAGCCAAGCCAACTATTAATAATTTTACCAATTGTGAGATACATATAGAAACAAAGCATGTTTGGTGTTGGAGTTGACATCTCTGCAGGGCAGCTTCCATCTAGTTATCTGCCTACGTCTACATATTGATTCATATGTTGGTTTTCCAATTTACAGAGTGTACTGAAGGCCATTTGTCTAAATACGATGGCAATTACAGTGTTGGCATCCCCTTTTGTAGAGTTGATTGGGCTGAACAGTAAAAAATAATTATATAAAGTGTCTCAATGTAAAAGATCATCTATGCTCTGAAGATAGACATTTTTAATGTTCAAGAGAAAAACATTTTCAAACTCAAATTGATAAAGGTAATGAGAACTTATCAAAAAATATATATAGTCTTGGACTTCCAGGTGACTAAAGGTCCTGTTAAAATACAGATTCTGAATCTGTGAGTCTGGAATAGGACCTGAGAATCTGTGTGTCTATCAGGCTCCCAAAAGAAGTAGATGATGCTGGTCTCTGCGCTATGAGCAGCAAGATTATAGAGAGAATAACACCATTGTTCAGGGAGGGGTGTGTCTTAAATAGTACTACCCCATTTAAGAAAAATAGCAATATTGTTAGAGTTTTGTGAGAATAAAGGACAAAAGCCATATAAAATAATCTATCTTTGCCTTTAGCACGAAAGCAAGAAATTATCAAAGTCACTGAACAACTGATTGAAGCCATCAACAATGGAGACTTTGAAGCTTACACGTGAGTAGAGGCACATTTATTTTGCTTTCATGCATATGACAAAATATTTTCTATGTGAATGCGTTCTTCAGTGTACCAGAATTCATGCATATTTAACCCCAGGTTTGATATCAACAGTAGAGTTATTTCAAGGTATAAATTAAGTGTCCCCAGGAGAGAAATAAATTTAGGATTTAGAGAGGAAAGACAAGACTTCTAATAGGAGGACTGGGGCTTTCTCTGTCAGTGCCCAGACACAATCACCAGCACCTCCATATGGGGAAGGCATTCCAGGCAGAGCATCCATGAGAGCAAAACCATGAGAGAAAACACAAAAAAGGGCATTTTGGTTTAAGAAACGTTTTGCCTCGCAGCTCTGTCGAGGTGCTGGGACAGAGAGAGAGAGATCAGGAGGCAACGTGAGGCAGCCTTCTTCCTCTTCAGCCAGTACACCTCAACTTTATCTTCGTCTCTTTTATGAGTTTGTTTCTTAGGTAACAATTTATTTGAAGGAAGGTCCAAATGCTTAGTTTATAAACTACTGGATCATAGGGTATATAAAGGAAATCACTCCAATCAAATAAAAATAAAGCATTCAAATAAATAGGGCATGAAGGCTTATTTCACAAAGTATGTGGGTAAATAAGTTAGCTATTGGGGTGAAGATAAAAACCAGTCTAATAAGCCTTCCCCTATTCCATACAGGTGAGTTCCTCTTGAATGAAAGAGTTAAATGCAAAAAAGAGATTGAATTTGATCTCTGATTGGAAAGATCTTTATAAGTTTAAAAGCAGAGGAAGTAATCACAAATAAGATAAAATGATTAGGCTACCAAAATAGATAAAACTTGTATACTTAAAAAAAAAAAAAGCAAAAAAATTTAAAAAGCCAAGATATGCAAAATTGAGTGCAAGAGCATTTTCTGCTCATCAGATCAGCAGGGTAAAAACTGCTGACAACCAGAGGGGTGCAGATCCTGCAGGACTATGGCGACTCTCCTCCACCACTGGATGGGGTATAAATAGAGGCAAATCTTTAGGTTAGTGGTGGTGGCAGGGGTTAGAGGGGACATATAGTTCTTATATACCAGAAAGCATTTATGAAGTTTCAAATTGTTTTAATCCTCTTTTTACTTATAAAAATTCAACATGGTATGGATTTTTAAAGCATGGATAAAAATTATAAACAATCATATTTATTGAAACAGTATTCATAATGGTGAAAAATTGGAAGCATCAGTCCAACATTAAGGTAACCAGTAAGTAATATGTGGTGAATTTGGTACAGTAGATATTTATGCAGTTTTTGGCGCTCTGGCGAAATGCTTATGATGTAATTATGATGTACATAATTATTCCAGTTACATTTAAAAAAAGCATTAAAAATGGAATGAGATATGCCCAAATGATTTTTAAAAAGGGTAAAAGGACATTGCCTCTGGGAAACACAATTATGTGTGAGGTTTTTTTCTTTCTTCCCCAATTTTATGTAAGGTATTTCTTTTATCATCAGTTACAGATAGTCAAATATTAAATATGGAAGAGAGTAACTGAGTGTAAGAATTAAATCCAAGATTGCTTCTTATAAATTGTGTATGTGCATATAGATGCAAACACATGCATACACATGTGTATTTGCATCAACTATTTAACATTTAAAATAAATACTGAAATAGTATGATATGGAGTTTGAAAGAAAACTCAGAGACAAGGGTTCCCTTTTAAACAGTTGAGAAGTCTGTGCCATAGAACCTGCTCTTTTATTCTTTTCCGATAACTTTATTAGACCTATAGGATTCTCCAAACATGAAAATACATATATAATATATACATAATAATGCATAATACATAATACATATATATAGGTAATAGCATATTATATATACACACACACATATATATATGTATATATATGTAATAGCATTCTCCTGTGAATTAGTAATAAGTGTGTTTTGGTGGTGGTGGTAGCCAGGCAAAACTGGGGTATTTCCTATTTTCTCCAACAGTTTAAAGTAGTGCAATCCCTTGGAATCACATCAGTTTGCCTATGGAGGCCTGTAATCTGGCCTGGTGTTGCATTCTCAGGCCCAGGGATATTCCGACAGGACCTTCCATTTGGGAGCTTTTTGGATGGTAGGACACAGTAGTGAAGTACTTAGAACACCCGTTCAGAGCATGTGCGCACACACACATCAAGTGGCAGCTTTGTGAATCCTTTATAAATCGAAAGCCTGTGACAGGTGATAAATACATATATACATAGGAGAGAGAAAGAACGAACAGACTAACAGGTTTTCAGATATACTGACTCTTTGATGGTTAGGTAAAGAGATCCATCATGGTACAGAGATTTTAGTGCCAATATAAGGTAGTAAAAAATTTTGATTCACCGATGTTGACAACCAAAAGTCATATTTATAGAGGAAGTGATAGCCCCTGGCAGAATAAATTCCTGTTACCATAGGAACACTGTTCCTCCCATTTGCCTCTTAGAAAGAGATTATATATATATCTGACTTTGAGCTTGGAAGTACCTGCCCACCAACAAGTCTAAGGCAAAATGTAAAATGCCTCCCCACTACCCCTGCCAGCCCTGCCTTCAAGGCTCTTTAAAAAAAGAAAAAATACACACACACACACAAAGAATAATCACTGGTGTGTTTTTTAATTTTTATTTTCTACTTTAAGAGTGTTCCTTAAAAAATCAATTCCACATTCTAAGAACAATACTGCGAAGAACCATAGTGAGTTGGCCTTTGAAACTTGTATTTCTGTTGAACAGTTAAAATGCTATGCCTCCTAAATGGGGAATGTTTTAGATATAGTCCCAAATCCTTTTATCTACTTTGTAAACTTCCACTAATTCATCAAATCCAGGATCTTCTATCACTTCCTCTGAGAAGCCTACCTTTATCACCACAGGCCCAAGGAACTGTCTCCCCCTTTATGTTTCCATGGACTTACATACATACTCAGTGCTCACCAGATCAAGCAACTAACCGTCATTCCCCAAACACACTCTAATGTTCTAACACTACTATCTCATTGTAATTGCTACCCTCCTCCTTCCTACCACCTTCCACACACTTGGACAACTCCTACTTATTCCTGAAAGCCCAGCTCACGTTTTTTCTCTTAAATCTTCCCTGTCCCATATGTAAGTAATCTGGTTTTCAAGCACTTTGTATTTATTTCTATTCCAGTCTTAAATGTTGCATTATAATTGTTTCAAAAAATAGCTGCCACATGGTGGTGTTTAACAATTCTTTGTTGAATAAATTTCTCCAAAGAAAGTTTAAAAATGTTGCATCTCTTTGTTGAATTACATTTCTAGGATTAAAAAGAAAACTAATTTGTACATTTTATTAATTTTATTTTAAAAGTTCGATAAACTTTGAATACAGCTTTTCCAGGAAGTATAGGATGTGACACATGCCTTCAAATCAATAATATAGATATTGGACATGAATGTAGAAGGTGTCAGAAATTGTTCCAAATTATTTAATGACAAAGTTGGTTTTGTAGGACTTGGAGAGTGTATTGGACTTGGACAGCATTTAAAAAATAAGAGAAAAACTGGAGAAAGACTAGAAAATTCACCTTGGAAATATAAAAAAGCAGAAATTTAAGAAAAGAGATTCCTAAAGTAGTATAGATTATCATCTGCTGGAACTTGCTATAGGCTTTTGCCCCTATCAGAGTTCTCTGTAAAAATGCTTTTTTAGCATCTGCTCCTCAACCCACCTTGCCAAGGCCTGTGAAAGAAATTTTGTATTTTTAGTGTTTTTTAAAGAGACTCCTTCACTGTTTGATAAATAAGAATGAATATGTGTAAAACAAAATATATTAACTCATGTGTTGGTTATTTTAATTATGTTTTTGTTTTTTTTTGTCCCTACAGAAAAATCTGTGACCCAGGCCTTACTGCTTTTGAACCTGAAGCTTTGGGTAATTTAGTGGAAGGGATGGACTTTCACCGATTCTACTTTGAAAATGGTACATTTATTCTAAATTTAATAACATGCCTTTTCCAACTTCTCTTTGAATTTCTCCCAGATTTTCAGTTTTCTTTGCTCTGTTCTGCAATGAGAATTTTCACCTTAGTCCAGCATTTTGCCTCATAAAATTTTGGTTTTGAAATTTAAAAGTTTTGTTTTGAAAACTAGCTGACTTATAAAAGGTAATGTTGATAAAGGTAATATACTCGATATAGGTCCCAGTAAATGTATGATATAAGCTGTAAAATGAATCACCAAAAATAAGTTTTCGTAAATATCAGTTTATATATGAAAAAATAAAAGACACCATAGCATGTCAGAATATTTGACATAAAGGAGTGCTTTCAAGCATATTTAGTGCTCATTTTCAAAGTAAAATGTACATGAAGATGAGTGATCAGGTAAATATTTCAGTTGCCATTAAAAGAATTTTAGTGGTCGGGGCGCCTGGGTGGCTCAGTCGGTTAAGCAGCTGCCTTAGGCTCAGGTCATGATCCCGGGGTCCTGGGTTCGAGCCCTGCATCAGGCTCCCTGCTTAGCCGGAAGCCTGCCTCTCCCTCTCCCAATCTTCCTGCTTGTGTTCCCTCCGTCGCTGTGTCTCTGTCAAATAAATAAAATCTTAAAAAAAAAAAAACAGGGTGGGAGGATGGGTTAGCCTGGTGGTGGGTATTGAGGAGGGCACATTCTGCATGGAGCACTGGGTGTTATGCACAAACAATGAATCATGGAACACTTCATCTAAAACTAATGATGTAATGTATGGGGATTAACATAAGAATAAAAAAAAAAAAAAATTTTAGTGGTCTCAGAGGAAACAGCCACCCAAAAGAAACTCCTGCAGAAATCCTTGAGGTCATCAAAAAAAAAAAAAAAAGGAACCCAGAAATTCCTTTTATCCTCTTCTTTACACCTAACGACTAGGTATTGTGTTTTGTTTGCATGATGCATAGAGTGAATTCACCCTTTTTCAGTGAGATCTTGGTAAATTACTGGAAGTGAGCTTGATTATCCTAATCATTACTACACTTCTTAATTATAAGCATTATCAAGAATGTCTGCCTAGGCATGGATTTTTATGTTTAATGAATTACCTTTTTTATATTCACTGCGCATTTGCAAGCAAACAAAGAATTATGTGGTAAATTGGCCTTAACAAAGCTTCAGTAAATTTTCTCATTCTTTCATAATGTTTCTTTCAGTTGGTTCTCCATTGACACCATCTCATCTCTAGTAAAAGAATAATTAACCCATTAAATATTTAACTTCAAAACAAACTCTATATCACTTCCATAAATACATATTCTTCATAATGAGATATTCTTTTGTATATGATTGTGGAACTGAGTAATTTACTCAGATCTTGAGAATAGGAAGCAGGTTTAGACAACAGGTAAAAACAGTTCAGCCTGTTTTAGTGATCTAAAAGAATGACATCATCATTTGTGCTAAATCTTCACATCCCTTGGTCATTGAATAATTAGAATGTGTAGCTATTGTCAAAACATCAAAAGATGGAGCCTAGGGAGGGCTGCTTAATCAAAGAATGAACTAGAGAATCAGAACCAGGCTATATGACCAATAACCAAATTTTGGATTTTTACTGGATGACCACCACTGGACTATCATGGAATGGACTCTATGAAGTAAAGGAGTCACAGAATGAGATGGGGAAACAAATTCATCCTATGGCCAGTTTTTTTGTTGTTGTTCGGAAACCGTTATCTCCATATTTGATACTTGATGTATTTCCCTTGTCCCATGTACTTCACCAGCTAACAAAAATGAACAAGACCACAGGATATCCTGTCACCTGCTCCCTGCATCTGGGCCAGGCCTTCTCCCTCTCTATTTGTATCATGGCTTCTCACCACTTACCATTATAAATAAATATCTCTCTTCAGCTTTTCTCCCACCAAAGTTCCCAGAGTGACATGTAAATTCTATATAAAGGGAAACACAGAAAATAATGCATATCTACTTTTGCTCTCTTTTCCTTTATACTTTGCACAGTGCCAGGGACTCAATTAGTGCAAACAATTTGTAGTTGAATGAATGAATAGCTTTCCATACATTGGCCCCAGGTGAAGCTATTGGTTTTGGTTTACTTCATGTAGAAACTGAGCTCTGTTTTTCATGTTATTCTCTTTCAGCTTTGTCCAAAAGCAATAAACCAATCCACACAATTATCCTGAACCCCCATGTACACCTGGTAGGTGATGATGCCGCCTGCATAGCGTACATTAGGCTCACGCAGTACATGGATGGCAGCGGGATGCCAAAGACAATGCAGTCAGAAGAGACTCGTGTGTGGCATCGCCGGGATGGAAAGTGGCAGAATGTTCATTTTCATCGCTCTGGGTCGCCAACAGTACCCATCAAGTAAATATTTCCAGGCTGTCAGCTTCTTTGTTAATATACCCATGGTCAGCGTTTTTTTACTTATTCCATTGTTAATAACATGATGATATATGTTATTTAATGCTAGCGGTTACACTGGTGGGAATGTTCAAGGAAAAACAGATTGTAACTCTAGAAAGATCAGACCAGCTGTTTGTGAGTTGAAACACACACAGTAGAAACTGGAGGATACCCTAGCAAGCGGGTTTTTGTTAAATCATGTAACAAGGCAAACTTTGTGGCTTCATTGTCACAATTGGCAGAGGAAGGTGAAGAGTTTCTAAAATGGCCAATATAATGTCAGGAACTTTATAGATTATCTGTTGGGCTAAGGTATGGATATTAGAAGAAATTTATAAACATAACATTTAAAATACAAGTAGCAGGTATCTCAGGGTCTTCCTCCAACATTATGTCTGCTCTTGCGGTCAGTAATTAGATGAATATTTATTGTATATCCCCGAGGTGCTTAACTTGTACCAGATGAAATACAAGGTAAAAGTTATATTCTAGCTTACAAAGCAAGTTACCACGGATACCAAAGAAAAATTATGAGGTTCATAACTTCAGAGTAGAATGGACCAGTGTAGCAAACTGTTAATAACGGTTTGGAAGTATACCTTGTGTAGAAGATATCATTTAAGACCTTGTCCAACATTCCAAGTGGACTTTGAAGACCTGGAGCAAATGGAAGAGAGTCGAGGTATATCAGAAGGATACAACAATGTCAGGATGTTAGTTTCATATGGTAGAGGAGTATGGGTAAGGAAGGCTGGCTCCAACTGGAGTAAAGGGGAATATTAATGGGAAATAATGTTGCTCAGTGAAGGGATGAGTTGAAAACAAGAAGGGGAGTTTAGACTCAGAAGTTTGGCCCACTGCTGATCTCATTCCAAATTCTCTCACCAGGATCACCTGTAATATTGGTGGGGGGAGTGGGATGGGGAAGTAAATTTATACAAACAGCCATTCAACTCCAGAGAATCTATCAAAATGTCGTAGTCTAATAATGTACCACAGTGGTTTTCAAAGGCCTTCTCTATAGCCTTAACTATATATCACTGTTGGATTTATAAAAAGTAGATGAAGGAAAAAAAGCTAGCTATTTTTAGAATGAATTTCAGCCTATTAAGAGAATGACAAAAGGAATATAATAATGAAGACACCCATGTTTGTGTTTTTTTTTTTTACCCCAAAGAGGTACAGCACTAATTGCCAGTAAATATGGAAGGGCTTATATTCATACAGTACTATAGGGTTAGGATTTTCTACAATTCCCTGAAGTATTTATGGGATAGAGCCTATTTAAGAAAACTTCATTTTATGCCAGGTGGCTTAAATGGGGCTTCTCTTAATAGGCCATCCTGTATTCCAAATGGGAAAGAAAACTTCTCAGGAAGCACCTCTTTGTGGCAAAACATCTAAGGCCTGAAAACCATTCACATGTGGGTCTTGTAAGTAACATCCTGCTCCGTGATACTTTGTGAATGGAGCTAATGACTAAAAAGCTGCATGGCTGTTTTTCTTCCCTTTAAGGATATCATCTTTTGCATTATATTCGATGGAAAATATAAAAGGTCTTCGAAAACTTATAGCATTTTTGCATGAGCTCTTGAGTCTAATGTTTGGCCTCATTTTGTAGCATAACCCTTGTTGTAATGGTAATAAGTGCTGAGAAGAGCCTCCCTTCAGCATATGGATCTTGGCATGTTAGGATATACTGGAGTTCCTGCATCAAAAGTCCAGTCTGGGTCAATTCAGACAACTCTCAATTATCCAGACCTAATTTAAATCAAGCTCTAGGATTTTTTGGTGTCTGTTTTTCTAGAGGTAGTAATTTGTGTCACGCACTTGGCTAAGATTAATATATAAATTAATTTGCTTTGCCTCACTGAGTATAATGGTATTTGACCATGAGGACAGGCCACAAGTGGAAGTCAAGCTGAAATTTAAAACTTACATAGTGGGTAATTCCAGAGGATAATTGAAAGTTGGCTGTAATTAAATTCACGCCTGTGTTGTTTTTCAAGATTTGTTTCTTAACTTGGATTAGGATTCAGATATGTGTGCTAATGTTGTGAATATCTCCTCCACTCAAAGCATTGAACCTTGTCAGAGCTTTTAAGAAATAGTGCTCCCTGCTGTTGGATTAAAAAAAAGACCTCCAATTAAATAATATGTTTTCCCTGCTTTTGAGGCTATACTCCTCATTAAATGGACTTCTAGGTTTAACTTCCCAAGGAGTCTAAGAATAATGACAAAAGCTAAGAATGCACTTAAACTTTTCATCTCTTTCAACAAAATTATATCTGTTAGTAAACATGAATGCTTACAAATGCATAATTAAGTTCAATAATGTGATTGAAGCCTGGGTTCCTGTTTCTATTTTCAGCTTAGCTCTGTGTGGCCAAGTTGGCCGCTAATTAATAGTTTCCTATTTTAATATTGTCTGTTTAACATTGTGTATCTTTTAATGATCACAGGCAAAGATCTTTTATACAACTGTATTTTCGATCTATTAATTTAGAACTGTAGCCTAGTCACATCTTCGGCAAAACAATTTTGTAAAACAGTATAACTTATTTCTCACTCCCCCCCCCTTTCTTTCAGCTAAATATCAACAGTGCCACCTCTACGTTCTTGTTCTCAAGGCACCTGGATGGTAACCTGGGCTGTCCTCTCCTCCTCTTCATGCATGTTTCTGAGTGCATGAAGTTGTGAAGGTCCTACATGTAATGCATATGTGATGCACCATCTTGTCATATATTCCTTCCTATACATTGTTTACACTTCAACTATGGGGATGTTCCATGCAAAATTCAATTACTGTTGGCAAACAATAGGGGGAGGTCAGACAAAAAAAATTCCGCAATATTCCAAGTACAACCTATTCATCAAGTTTCTGTTTATGCCAAGATATAAGAGACTTCAAAATTATTCTCTGAATGACAGTTTGTAAGAGAAACATACATTTTTAAAACTCTTTGCTATTAATCAGTTTGGGCTTGTTTAACAAAACAAACAAACAAAATATATATATATAATATATATATATATATATATATACCTTCAGTTTCCTGGTGTGATCCTGGTTGAAATTGCTGTCTAACAATTAAAGTAGGTTGATATGTGGCCAAAATCACTCATGAATGCGGAAGCGAGAATCAGTTGGTTTGCTGCCCTCTAAAGTCATGTTGTTTTTGGTCAAACTGTAAACTGGAAAAATTCACATAATTTAAGAGTGATCACTTTAAGATATATTCACACTTCCGGTGAATTCACTGAGTTTTGTGTTCCTTTCTCAAATATGTGCTCTCTTTTCTCCATTTGATCTTACTCGTTGCTGTTCGCTTTTTCTCCATCCTCTTCTGTCTTTTCTCACACACTACAAGACAGAAAGGAAAGTGAAATTTGCATAATAGAGGTAACTAAACTAGCACTTTTGATCATCTTCAGGACCCACAAAAATGTCAAGATTGTAAAGGTTTCTAATTCTGCTTCGGCTCTACTTTGGACATAGGGATCCTAGGTCAGTGGTATTAGAATTGTTTAAATTTCGGGTAAAAGCAGTGAGGTTCCTAGTGTCCCACGGACTGGCAAGGAGAGTACCAGGTTGTAGTGGATCAGGGTTTCGTGCACATGCGCTTAGTTCTGCCTAGTGCCAGGGGCCCCTCCTGCTCCACCACCACTGGCTGGTTTTCTAAAGTCAGAGAGACCTGCAAGTGATTTCCATTCTCATAAGTGTTTAGAACTTGAGCTCTGTGGCTTGTGCTCTCTTAGCTTCTCTCTTGTGTCAGTAACATTATCTCCCTGTGAGGAGTTAGGATTTCCCAGTTTAAAAAGAAAAGGGAAATGCCCAGATTTTCTTTGTGCTTCTCATTTCTCTCTTGTTTATTCAGCTCCTGTAAGGCTGTTTCTCTTCCCCGAAATGCTTTATAGTGCATGGTATCTTCATCAGCATTATTTTAACAATAGTAATTCACAATCTTCAGAAGCCTATTTTTAAAGCAGAAGCAAAAAATCTAAACAATCCTCCTTCTTTCTCTCATTTCACCTTTCTGTGTTGATGACTAATCAATCACCTTAGATATTGTTGCTAGTGGATGTATGGTAGATGGATTGAAGCTTTTCTGATAATTACACGATTTAAAAAATATATATTTAAAATAAATATATACAGTAAATGTATTGAGCCATGTTAACCTGCCAATGAGATCTGTGAAAAAGTAATGGCCTCGTTTTTCCCTTTTTGATTTCTTTTACCTTTTTGTGAACCGGCTATACGTGGCATACATGTATTTTAAAAATAATTAATAGGTATAGAGTGGGTTTTTTTTTTTACACTTTTAACTTAGCATGTGGTGTTGAAGTATTACCATAGATCAAGTTTGTCTTCCACACTAAGATGTGAGGAAATTGTGATTTGTTCTCTCCACCACAACTGAATTACACAATTACTATCTTCTATAATTTTGAAACACTGCAGTTTACCATGGGACACTGTATATATTTCTTGCCATAATGGTAAATGACTGATTGATATATTTAAGAGTTAATAAATTTGTGATTTCTGCTGACAATGTGTCCATCTTTATTTCTTGAGAAGAGGTACTATATGCATGCGTGTTGCTGGCCAGTGCCAACAGCAGTGTGTCCTGCTCTGGTCTCATTAGTTCATAACAGTTTCCCTTTGATGGAAAGATGAAGTTTTTGAACTATGCTTCCTTTTAAGAATACACTTGGGAATAATAGCAATTTACTATATGCACAAAATAATAGACTCTGCTAGGAAAATTTTTCTGAGAACAAAGTAGTTAAAAACAAGAGTCCTAAAATTTCTAAATATGTCCTCCAATCCATCCTTCAGTGCCTGTTAGGGCATTCCTTTTTTAACCCAAATCTGACAGTATAACAAACACTTCAATGTTATCTTCCATATACAGGCAAGCACCTCATCTCCTGCTACTCCCCAACTTTAATGTACAGAAGTACAACATCTTTCGATTTACTGCAAACATCACACATCTATTTATGCTGCTTCTCACCTAGGATATTCTTACTCATTCCTAAAAATCCAATTTAGAGTATCATCCACTTGATTAAACTTTCCCGGACCCTGCTCTAAGCTTGCTCATCCTCTCAATATTGTGTAGTTTGAGTCTAATTCTTGCCAGCCATGCAGTTTTGAAAATACATCTTTGTGTCTCCTCTACTGGAGTATAATGTCTCAAGAGACAACTGTGTATTCATCTTTATATCTCTAAACTCAAAGAAGGCCAGGAAGGGAGAAGCTGTTAATAGTTTTGAACTGTTGGCCAAACCATAAATGGGAACCTCAAGATGCAATTAGACACTCCTGGGTTTAATGTTTGGCTCCGTCGCTATTGTTTTTGACACACTGAGCATGTCGCGTCTTCCTCTGAACGTTAGTTTTTGTATTTGTAAAATGAGAACAAACATACCAATCTGCTAGGGGTATTGTGATGAGTAGAGATGATGGGTACAAAGTACCTAGAGTAATATTTGGTAGATAATATTAAATGGTAGCTGCTATAACTGTTATAATCATCGATATTAATACTCCCATTGTTCTTATTATTCCTTACTCAAGGGAGTAGAACACTCTTGGTTTATGGGGTGCTTTCTTTCTGTAGGTTTACTGATATTCCTAAGGATATATTCATATCAAATGTCTCAGCAGGAAGAGGAGAAATACTGAATAAGACAGTCATCTAGCCGAAAGCAGGCAAAATGACATGAAGTCAATATATTCTAGGAAAACTCTCAAGGAATCTTACTCTTAAGTAACTGAAAATCTGAATCCCTGTATAAATAAAGTGATCCTATATAATGTAAGGGTAAACATAGATGGCCCAACACTTGAGTGATTTCATTAAATAAAATTCTGATTATCTACAGTTCTTTCACTGTTTTCATGGTATCTTTTGTCAGGTTTTAAGAAGTGAGAATATATAAAAAGATTAAAATGAACATCAGCATATTAGACCACGTATCCATAGTCTGAACAATAAGCCATGATAAGCCACCTCAGCTGAGACAGCATGAAGCGTCCACAGTATTCCTACTTTTCTAACAAAACCAATTCTTGAAAGTAGGCCGAAATGTTCTCCACTAGACTCTAGTAGGAAAAACTGATGAAATTAAGTATTAATATTACCCCAGAAGGTTTTATATTTTTAAAGGCTTTTACTGCTTTATAACACAAGTCAACATTTTTCTGGTTTGCCCATAAAAATGTTTTTTTAGCTTTTGGAAAAAATGGTGCCAACCTTTGAGAATCGGAGATTCCACGTAGAAGTCATGATTTCTGGGTTAATTTGAAAAACTAAGATTTTGGGGCGCCTGGGTGACTTGGTTAAGCGGCTGCCTTCAGCTAAGGTCATGATCTCGGTGGAGAGTCTGCTTCTCCCTCTCCCTCTTGATCTGCCTACTTGTGCTCTCCTTCTCTCTGTCAAATAATAAAAAAAAAACAAAACTGTCAGAATTTGCCACGCTGGTCCTGTGTTCACCCATGATAACAGAAAAAAAAGCTGATGCCTTTTAGAGGAGACCAAGTGCTCTGCCTGTCACCACCCCCAGATGCCCCACTCCCGCGTCTCCTGCAGACAGCGGGGGTTAGCCCCTTTCTTCACGTCGGGGAGCACCTCTGTTGGCACCTCAGGCTTCAGCAGAGGCACGGGCATTTGGTTTGGACGGAGTGGTCCCAGTTTCCCCACACCATACTACTTAGGCAGCTGTCTTCCGGGTAGGTCTCTCCAGCTTAAGTACCCAGAATTATTTTGACTTCATTTTAAACGAGAAAATTGGGATCTACAAAAACC
The DNA here is from genome assembly GCF_054177405.1 of Leptonychotes weddellii. Lineage (NCBI taxonomy): Eukaryota > Metazoa > Chordata > Mammalia > Carnivora > Phocidae > Leptonychotes > Leptonychotes weddellii. Next base: position 93,518,969 of record NC_138370.1, read on the forward strand.
CAAAGCACGCAATTTTTCCAAGGTACTATTTGATGGATTAAAGGAAGAGCAGCTGCTTATTTTCGTGTAAAATGAATTATCCCATTCTCAAAGTCCTGAATGGCCAAGAACCGCCAGGTAATTTTTACTGCCAGGTGCATGTAGGCAGTGCAGGAGAACTGTGAACTATTTATATAAATCCTAGCAGTGTTCTATCTGTAACTAGATGTTTAGAAACTGCTTTGGGGCTCAGGGGTGGCAATTTACCATAAGGCCAAAAGGCCTGACTCAGATACTAACACATAATGTGGTCTGAACTTTAGGAACTCCCTTGCTTCTTTCTTGCTCCCCTGGAATCCCACAACATGGTGGCACCCACCCATCCGTGTGGGCCATGCTCATCCTCCTGCTGCTGAAAGTGGCTGAAGCCAAGCCCCCAATTCTGCTGACAGGTCTTTACATTCATGGCCGTTCACACCCCTCACAGATCCTTGGGGCTGCCCAGGAATCCTATTTCCCTAGTCCATTTTCTCCCACTCTTCCCACCAACTAGGTCAGACTTTCCTTTCTGTCTTCTACCTCTAACCCGTCCTTCCCCATCGTCCCGCGGAGGAGGACCCTGCTTCCAGTTTCACTGCAAGAGATGAAGCAATCTCAGCATCTCTTTCTATGCACCCTGCCTTCTCTCCAGTTGCTGGGGACAAAAAGCTCATGCACCTGCCAAAGGCCGACACCCATCCCCTAGCACCCACTCGTAGATATCGCTCTAGCAACTCTCCCCACTTACCATCATTATAAATCATTTCCTCCTTACTAGCAATCCCCACCAATGCCTGCTTCTTTGCTTTGTAGACTCCTTTAAAGGGCTGCCTGTGATTGCTGTTGGCAGTTTCTCCCCTCCCGTTGCTCTTAAGCCCACTCCTGTTGCCTTGACTGCTTCATCAGTTTTTCTCCATCTTCAGTCACCACCCTGTTAATTCCAAGGATCAACTTTCAGTCCTCATTTTACTTGATCTCTCAAGTTGTTTACTGTCTCAGTCTTGAAATACATTTTTTCTTGTCTTTCAGACAATATACTTGCCTGATTTTCTTCCTGTCATTCCAGATGCCCCTTTCTAATCTCCAACCGCTCTCTTTTCAGCAACTTGACTTTTAATTTTGGAGCTTTTTTTTCCTTCACTTGCTCCCGGGATAGTTAATCCAACTTCAATGGCTTTAGATTATATTAATGATTCTCCAGTATATATGTCCACCCTGGATGACTGCCCTAAATTCCAAACATAGAGATCCAACTGCCTATTTGTAATCCACAGTGTATATCTAACAGGGATCTCAAACCGAAATGTCCAGAACTGAGCTCTTGAGAGTGTACGAAAACCTGCTCCCCTTGGTCCTTTCCATATCTCAAGTAATGGCTGCCAACTCAGTTCTTCCTTTGATCAGGCCAGACATCCTAGTGTCTTTTCTAATTCTGCTCTATTTGAAGTTCTGTCATTTTTACCTCCAAACTATAACCAGAATATGACCACTTCTCACAGATGCCTTCTGCTGCATCCCTAGGCCAGATCACCATCATAATCTCTAAACTACTGGACTATCCCCCTAACTGGTTTCTCAGCTTCTGTTCTTGTCTCTCTTCTCTTTACTCTCAATGCAGCCGCTAGAATGAGCTTGTTAAAATATAAGCCGGGGCGCCTGGGTGGCTCAGTTGGTTAAGCGACTGCCTTCAGCTCAGGTCATGATCCTGGAGTCCCGGGATCGAGTCCCGCATCGGGCTCCCTGCTCGGCAGGGGGTCTGCTTCTCCCTCTGCCCTCTTCCCTCTCGTGCTCTCTGTCTCTCATTCTCTCTCTCTCTCAAATAAATAAATAAAATCTTTTAAAAAAAAATATAAGCCAAAACATGTCACTTCTCTCCATAAAACCATCCAATAATTTCCCTTCTCACTCAGAGTAAAAATCAAAGTCCTTTGGATGACCTATGAGGTTAAACTGGGTAAGGATTCCCCCTACCCTCCTCACTCACTCTTCTATAAACATGCTAGGAATGCTCCCACCTCAGGGCCTTTACACTTGGTATTTACTGTGCCTGGAATACTCTTTCTCAAGATCCAAGTGGCTATCTCCTTTGCTTTCTTATTTATTCCTTTACAGAATTAAGTAACATTCTCAGTAAAGCTTTCATTGACCATCTCATCCAAGACTTCGAACTTAATTCCCCTACTAGACACTATGTATTCTCCTTCCCAGATTTTTTTTCCCTTAGCACTTACTATTTAACATCTTGTTTTCTTCATTTTATTTAGCGATCCTCTCCTCCAGTAAAAAATACACCACTGAGGGCAGGGATTTTTGTCTTTTGTTCACTGATACATTACCAGCTCTTAGAACAGCGTCTGGAACATAGCAGCTGCTTAATAAATATTTGTAATTGAACAAATAAATTAATGAGTTGCTCTCTTCTTTTACAGTTAGAAGAGCTGAGGCTCCCTACCCATTTAGAAGGTGCCTCAGGGTAATCCCCGGGGTTGTACATTGCCTACATAATTACTTGGAAAAAAAAAAAAGCTCTACTATAAAAAACTCTTAGCATCAATGCACAAATTTGGAACTTTTTTAGGCTGCAAGAAACAGAAAACTTAATTCCAAACATTGTAAATAATAAGGAAAATGCATTTTTTTAATAGAATAAGATATAGATGAGTTAGCTACAGTGTTGTTTATTTCAGTGACTCAACAACATAAAGGAGGAGCCAGGTTCTACCCATTTTTTAGCTTGCCCTTTCTAGAGTATAAACTTTATACTCCAGGTTAAGAGACCTAATAATGGTCCCGAAACGCATGACTTGGTTCCTAGTGTCACATCCAGACAGGCCAGCATCCAATGGAAGGGCTTATGCTCTCTCTCTTCCACTCCCCACCCCCCAGCAAAGAAACATTTCCCCGTAGCCCACTTGTCCCAGAACTGGCCCATCTGCCATCTCCTATTCAGCATAGCCTGATTTAAGGACCCAGATCAGAGCTGTGAGTGGACCACTTTTCTTTAGATTATGGGTTTTCAGCGAAGGATGGATATCTGGACTGAGACTAGATTATACTGCTTTTTTTAAAGAAAGAATTTGAGAACCAACATTGTCAAGTATAATAAGTACCTCAGGAAAGTCAGATAAATCTTTGTTTTTACTGTCCTTTTAAAGCTGCTATTCAATGCATGTCATGAGAGGGGTGGAAAAATGTGAGGAAATGAACTATCTTCTCCAAACTCCAAATCTCATCCACTGATGCATTTTCTCGGGTTGTGTGTTCCTGATTTGCCCAGTCAGTTCAAAGCACTGGGGAGTGCTTTCAGCACAGAAATCTTTAGTCTTCAGCACAGGAAAGTTTAGTCATTTCACTCAGTTTGAATTTCTTCCAGGAACTATGGTCCCAAGCAGGACCTATTAAGCCACAATTACATCCTGGCCCCTCCAGATGCCTTCTTTGCTCTGCCCTAACTTCAATGAAAACTTTTTTAAAAACAAAGTGAAGACTGCTTGGTGCCCGAAACCACATTCAGTGATCAATGTTCTTCAGTTCTGCTTTTCTTTTTGTATTACTTTAAATAAAGTAGGAAAATGGGGGGTGGGGGGTGGGGGACTATAACAACTAAGTAAACATCAACGATTTTATTCACCATCCACCCACTTGATACTGCCTAGCAAAGGGAACAAAAGAACAAGCAGTTCATCTGTAGAACCTGTTCCCGCATGGTCTGAAGCAACAATTTGCTGCTGTGTGGGAAGTGTTTAGCTAATTGATTTGTGATTAAGTGGTGTTATGTGTACAATGCTCCTTTTTGTCAGTACTATTGTTACAAATATAGATGACTCAGAGACATCTAGTAAAGATGAGGTTGGGTAATCACCAGTCTTTTTTTTTTTTTTTTTTTTAACAGAAGTCTTAATTCTCAGAATTAATCTTCCTCTCCTATTTGCTTTTTAAATATTTTCATGATCGCCCTTTCACCCCAAACAAAATAACTAGATTCTCTATTATTCAAACTATGAGGAAGGGACTTCCTCTAGGGGGGGCTAAGAAGATGACTTGAGAGAGCGGGGGTGTGGGGTGTGGAGGGGGTGGACAGAGGGAGAGAGAGAATCTTAAGCAGGCTCCATACCCAGTGCAGAGCCCGGCACGGGGCTGGATCTCGGGACCCCAAGAAATCAAGAGTTGCTTAACTGAGCCACCCAGGCACCCTCAAGAGGATGACTTTAAAGTGACAACTGAGTTCACACACATGCATTCCCCTCTTTCTGTTCATAAAAAAAATTAGCAAGTCCATCTTGAGACCCTGTCTGCTAAAAGATGAAAGATTAATATACACACACGTCAACATATGAAGAGAGAGAGAAAATGAAGCACTTTAGGATGACAAATAGGCATATAAGCTGGCAATTAGAAATGGTGAGTAGGAAAGAAAATAAAACAAAATTTCCTTATGGCAGGAAACAAGAACAGAAGCATCCACAAAGTGCCTACTAGGTTAGGGCCATGGTGATAAAAATCTTCCCAAAAGGAGAGAGCCCCTTGCCAGATTGCAGTTGTGGGCTTCTATCTCATTCTTAACCTGGCTCCACTGCCCTCTGATTCATGCTTAGGCCACAAAACTCCTTCTTTAAACTTACCCAAGTAAACATACCCTACTTTTGGGAGAAGTCACAGAAAGAGGTCTCTCACCACCAATTAATTACTCATCCCCCAGTAGCCATTCCAAGGGCCTGAGACATTGAGGCTAGAGAAGCAGCTGGGCCTTGTATTATGTGATTTCTATGCTGATGCTATGATGCCACCAGACAGGAAGGAAAGAATGCAAGAAAGGGAATTTGAAGTTCCAGATTCTCAGCAGCACAAAACTTCAAGTTTCTCCTTTGGGTTAATCTCATCTCTGTGCTCCACATTTACTCATTAAAAAAAAAAAAAAAAAAATCTGTTAAAGGCAGGAATACACACACCCTCCCAAGAACAAATATTAATTCTTCCAGGACACAGAAACAAAATACTTCACCAGGTACCTCATGATTAATGTTCTTTCTCATTCTTAGCATGTTTGATTTCTTTCCTACTTCCCCTTCAAGCTAACTAGAAAAATTAAAGAACCTTATTGCCCTTATTATTTCATGAGAGAGGCTTTGAAATGCTAAAGATCTTTTGTTCTTATCATTCTTCATCTGCAGAAAAGAAAAAGGGATGCTCAGTGCTCTAATTACATACATCTAACAAAAAGATCATGCTATACATTCTTATATAACTTGTTTTATTTACTAGCATATAATAACAAATTCTATTTCAAAACTATGCCTCTGTAATGTTACTTTTAGTGGCCTCATGGTGATCTATTTAAATGATATGTCATTTATTTAATCAATTACCTACTGTTGGACATGTATGTTTATTATTTTTATGGTATTAACAATAAGCAATGAGCATCTATATAGCTAATTTTTGCTATTTGATTATTTTCTTAGGGAAACTACCAGAGGAGAAAATATTGAGTCATCCATTCAATTTCAGCCCCACAAAAACAATGATAGAGCAGATGTATAGGGCAGAAATTATCACAGAGATTAAATTAAATATCCAAGCTCATTCAGTGGCAGATTTTACCAGGTTTCCTCATTGCATGTCCACTCTATTCTCCACTGTCCAATCATCCACAGCTCCTTCAAGCTACCATGCTAGCCTCTGGTCACCACATTGGAAGGACAAGATACCACATAGGAGGGAAAATCCAGAACACTGTTGCTATTCATTGCTTTAGTTTTGAAATGTTGTTCTCAACTTGTTCTTTCCACTTGATTACATTCTTCTCCAGATCTTTCAGTACATGGACCTTGCTGCTTAGTGTCCTGTTTTTGTTTTGATTTGTTTTTTCACCTCATCTTAGGCTTCAAAATTGACATTTTCCTAGATATTTAGGTGGCTCTTAATTATTATTTGGGCTGGCAAGTTCCTTAAACAAGCCTAGGAAGTTCTGATGAAATTTGTCTGGATTATCAATTTGGGAACTACAGACTGGGGGAAATGACTACGAGAACTCAAAAGGATCCAAGATCCACTGTAACTTCCTCTTGTTATTTTTGTTCTATTGGTTATATTAGTCAGGGTTTTCTATATATATATAAATGGAGACTTATTATAAGGAATTGGTTCACATTACTATGGAAGCTGACAATTCCCAAGATCTGCAGTCAGCAAGCTGGAGACCCAGAAGAGCCAACTGCATGGTTCCAGTCTGAAAGCCAGCAGGCTTGAGACCCAAGAAGAGCCAATGTTTCAATTCAAGTCCGAATGCAGGAAAAGACCAAATGAAGTCCCAGCTCAAAAACAGGCAGGAAGAATTTCCTCTTACAAGAGGAAGGGTCATCCTTTTTGTTCTACACAGGCTGTCAACTGATTGGATAAGGCCCACATACATTAGGGAGGACAATCTGCTGTATTCAGTCTACCAATTCAAATGTTAATCTCATCCAGAAAATTCTCACAGACACACCCAGAAGAATGTTGATAAACTATCTAGGCACCCCTTGGCCCAGTCAAGTTGACATAGGAAATTAACCATTATACCAATATTAGCAGTAATACAAAAAAGAAAAAAAAAATCTGTCTCATTTTTAAGAACAGATTAATGGACATCTTGTAGATGGCATCCAATCTAATGGCCAATCTTATGAGTAAGACATCCCAAAGAATAGTTATTGCCAATTTTAAAAATGGAATGAAAAAGGATGTATTTATGAAACCTAGAACAATGTTTCTCAAACAATTTGGTCATAGGACACTTCATACTCTTAAAAATAATTGACATCCTCATGAAGCTATCATTTATGTGGGTTCTATTTATCGACATTTACCACATGATGAATTAAAACCAAGAAGGATTTAAAGCATGGTAATATGCAAGCACACCATCCATTAGCCCTTAGAGCAATGATGTCACCACACATCACTCAGCCTCTAGAAACTCCAATGGGCAATCATGAGAGAAAAAGAAAACAGGTAGTTAAAACTTTGGTAGTATTATGAAAATAGTTTTGACCTCATACAATCCTTGAAAATGTCACAGGGAACCCTCATATGTTTTTGGGTCACACTGAGAACTTCTGGCCTAGAGGAAGTAAGAAAAAAAATCATAGAATAAACTAATCAAACATGTAGTAATGTTCCTGAAGGCTTAACCACCAAGAAACCATTTGGAATCCACTCTCCCTTAATACATTTATGGATGGATATAAATAGAGATATTAAATAGAGAATTAAAAGTAGGATGAGAACAAATTACGTGTTATCATTGATCAGCAGGATAAGCTGAAAAATAGATTTGGACAGAAACAGGAAGAAAAAGAGCAGCCAACCATAATAATTAACTGTATGAATATGACATTTGCAGGATGGGGAAGGAAGGGAGAAGAGCCAAACATCCAAATTGCTCTAGGTCTGCCAAGATGGAGTACCAGGGACTGGATTTACCATACTGCTGAAACAATTTAAAAAACAAACAAAATAAAATCTCAATGAGATACCACCTCACACCAGTCAGAATGGCTAAAATTAACAAGTCAGGAAATGACAGATGTTGGCGGGGATGCAGAGAAAGGGGAACCCTCCTACACTGTTGGTGGGAATGCAAGCTGGTGCAGCCACTCTGGA
>NC_138370.1:93527130-93550956 GCF_054177405.1 Leptonychotes weddellii
GAGAGATGAACCATGAGAGACTATGGACTCAGAAACAAACAGGGTTTTAGAAGGGAGGGGGGAGGGGGGATTGGTTAGTCCGGTGATGGGTATTAAGGAAGGCACATACTGCACGGAGCACTGGGTGTTATACGAAAACAACGGATCGTGGATCACCACATCAAAAACTAATGATGTATGGTGACTAACATAACATAATAAAATAAAAAAAAAATTAACATCATGTATATTATAGGACCCAACAAAGTAGACTGGGAAATTACAAGTGCTCATGTTTCCAAATCCTATATATATATATATTCTTCGATTTATGTGACCTTATTTGATTCTTCATGTGTTAGGTTGTTCTGAGAAATCATTTTTTTAATTTACCAGGTTAGCAATGAAATATACTACTGTTTAGAAAACAAAAAGAGTTACAATAATAATGATTTGGTTAGTTCTATATTTAAGGAGATTATTCTGGCAGCAGTGTGGAGCATATACTGAAGTGTGTCAAGATTAGAGATGTGGATTCTGTGGTAGGAAAAATCATAAACCTCCACAGATGTCCATAGACTAACCCCTGGAATCTGGGAATAGGTCACTTTACATGGCAAAAGGGATTTTGCAGATGTGAATAAATTAAGGATCTTGAGATGGGAAGCTTATCCTGGATTATCTAAGTGGGCCTAGCATAATCACTAAGTGTCCTTCTAAGGGGAAAAAAGGAAGGAAGATTACAGAAGATTACAGAAGAAGATATCAGAGACAGAAAAAGGAGAGATTTGAAGATGCTATACTATACTACTGACCTTGAAAATGGAAGGAGGGGCTACATGCCAAGGAATGCAAGTGGCCTCTAAGAGCTAGAAAAGGCAAGGAAGCAGAACCGTTCAGAGAGCCTCCAGAAGGTATACACTGATTTCAGCCCAGGGAGAGTTCCAACTCTCAAAATTGTAAGAAAATAAATATGAGTTGTGTTAAGCCACTGAGTTTGTGGTAATTTGTTACAGCTGTAACAGGATACTAATACAGAGTTCAACGAGGCATTTAATGCGGTAATCCAGGTGAATAATGGAGACTCCTAAGCATGTCACAGTGCATGTGAAGAAGATGAGTTACTGGATGAATTAAATACCAGGTATTTAGTAGAGTTGTGAACATAGAAACTTATTATTCTGGTATCCAGATCAAAACAAATTTTTCTCTAAAAAAGAAAGTATGGCAGATGACTAATTTGCCACCACAAATCTTTCCTCTTCAAAGTACAATGGTGTTACTGGAAAGTTGCTGCCTGGCGAGGGACTACATTTCTCAATCATCTTGCAACTAGTAGCCTTGTGATTAGTTCTTGTCAACAGAATATGAACAGAAACACCATGTGTCACTTCTAAGGCCAAAGACCTCAAAAACCAGGTGTGTATTGTATACTCTCTCCCTTTTCCCCATCCTCTGGCTGAATGAGGATTCTGAGTCTCTGGGTGGCAAGGAGAGCAGGAGGGTGCAGAGCCAAAATATGAAAGGCCCCTAAATCTTTTTTTTTTTTTTAAAGATTTTATTTATTTATTTGAGAGAGAGAGAATGAGAGACAGAGAGCACGAGCGGGAAGAGGGTCAGAGGGAGAAGCAGACCCCCCTGCTGAGCAGGGAGCCCGATGCGGGACTCGATCCCGGGACTCCAGGATCATGACCTGAGCTGAAGGCAGTCGCTTAACCAACTGAGCCACCCAGGCACCCAAAGGCCCCTAAATCTTTATATGGAAGATCACTTGCTGACCAGAAACACCCACATCACACAAATCTGTGTGATGACCAAGCAATATACTTTTTTAAGGTACTAATTTTGAGGCCTATTTATTTTCATCTTAAAACTTGGTACAACTAGAATCCTGTTTTAACAGAATCTTAAACTATATGCCATCATTCAGTGGATGAGACAAATCGATGTAAGACGTAGGAAAGATGGAGAGTCATGTTATGCAGTGGCAATAGACTTGAAAAAATTTGGCTGCCAGGCTAGTAGCTCTAAATCAGAATGTTGGTTATGTTAGCTTGTTACTGACTGTTCTTAGCAGGCTCAGAAGAAAAATGAGCTCAGGGAAGAATTGACCAGTTTGCAAACAAAAACTGAAAGGGAACAGAGAGAATCCAACTATCTGGGGTTTCTCACAATTGAAAAATCTGCATAATTCTAGAACTCAAACATTAACAGATAAGATTAAAAAGGATTTTAACATCAGAAGCCCTTTATTTTTTCAGTCAAAGAAAATAATTCAGTCTTAGGACAAAAATCAGAATATGGATGTTTCCTTCCCACATAAGTCCACTGTTTTATGATAGCTGTAAAATAGGCACCATTACGTTAAGAGAAAGGCATGCTCAAGAAAGTCAAGGAATAAAGCAGGCCTAAGAATGAGGTCTGGGGTAAAACTCTAATTATAAGTTCTGGCACGTAGAACTGCCCAGAAACTAATAGAACAGGAATCTACTTGAGAGGGAATTGTATTGCCAAAGAACCCTCGATCCTGAACAAAAATGCTGTTGAATATTAAGCATTATCCTGAAACCACAAAACTTGCACAAACAGAAAACTCAACAGAACCAAAAGACATTCTTTATTGCCCACTTCAGACATGGCCATTCCTACCAATGGAATCCCTACTAGAGAGCTAGTTCAATATCTAATCAAAGAACACCACCACCCACCCCCTGACCAAGGCAGAGAAACTTCACAATGTTACAAACTCACATGATTTCAATGTTTCCAGGGACCAGTGATTGCTATGTGACTCCCATTTCCCCCCCCTCAACTGTTGAATCCCCAATGTCATGGATAGTCTGTTAAAATAAATTTAAGTTTTTTGTAACTTACTGCAGTGTGAGAGATTACCACATTAATGGAGGTTTAGCAGTGTCTCAAGAGGGAGAAGTCAGAAGTAGCATATTTATAGGTTTCAGAATCTGGGATCAATTGATTTAAGGCAAGTCACTCAATTTGGGGAACAATTTGAGACAAGGAAAAGTATTTGATATATTATTTTAGGATTTGTAGGTGTAAGTGGAAAAGAAGGCTTGAAGCAAAGCTTTTATAAGTAAGCTATTAGTGATAATTGAGCCCAGATGAACAGACTATTTTGTCTGAAGGGGGAAAAATGATAAGTGGGAATTTCCTAAAGCAAACCATGAAGTTATGTCTTGATTTTCAGTCATGTCTTTTCAGGTCTAAGTTTTCCTGGAACAAACAACATAGTTGTGGTCCACAGTATATATATATATATATATATATATATATGAATCACACTGACACAGTCTCAATTATCACTATTCTAGCTATCCTGCTCCTGCTTGATCATGTATGGGTGTCAGTGGGTGCCTATTAACTCAAATATTGCCAAACCATGAGAAGCCACATCCAAACCTGATACAGAGGACTGCTCTTCATCTAGAGATCTAGAATTCTGAGATACAGTGGTTGAAGGGACTCTGGTTCTTTTGGGAGGAGGTAGGTGTATTCTGTGTTTAGAGAAAAGTTGTTATGGGGATATTGGCTGCCCAGATGAATGTACCATGTAAGGAATATTTAACTGATCACCAAAATCTTGTGCTTCCCTTCTATTGTAGGTTTGTCACTAGAAAATAGCTACCCAGGTAGGGACCACATTTCCGAGCTTCTTGTATGACTAGGTGAAGCCCTGTGACTAGTTCCTGGAAATGTGAACATGATGTTAGTGCAGATAATGCAGGTCACTTTCAAATCTAGAATCTGGGAAATAGGTGTGCATTCCCCATTTTTTTCCCCCCATATGGCACTGAAGGCAATAAATTTTTGAACTTTAGAAGGCAAAACACAAAGGGAAGAAGGCTAGATGCCTGAATCCACACCTGGAAGTTGCCACATTGGCTTGTGAAGTGAGGTAGGAATGAACTTCTACTGAGGTAAGTCCCAGACTTGGCAGCATATTGATAACATTAGGTAGAATTGTCCCGATATGTGATGTTTATCATAGAAGATGAAATATATAAACTCAAATAGTAACATTTGATATATTCACTGAAAAAGTAATGTAAGCACAAATGTATGGAATCATGCCATTTTTGTAATAACCTTCTATTGAAATAGAAGAATCAAAGAAGAATATCCATTACCTTTTTCCATTAAATTTTTAATAAATGTGTCTGAATATTGGTATTACTGATAATTCCTTTTTCTTGATGCTTTTCTGAATTTTCCAAGTGCTCTCTATATTTTTTTTTTGAAGATGCTGAAGAGACACTTATGCTTTGTTTCTATATTAATTACTAAACATATTGGCTCAATTCTAGATTGAAGAGACTTGTAATGAATATTATTTTTAAACACACTGATTCTGTTTTCAATGTATGAAAATACATATTTTTGTGCAGTAACCTACAAATGAGTATTAATTCTGGCTCTGGCCTAAAATTCCTTTTTTTATATGGGACATGTTTGTTCATCTAAGATAAGCCTGTTCATTTTTTGCCTTCCTTATACTTGCAGCAATCCTATTAAATAAGCAGAAAAGGTACGATCAGTAATTTTTATCCCATTTTATGGTAAAGAAATTCATATCCAGAGAGATCAAAAGAGTTGGTTTAAGAATCAACAGCCAAAAGTGGTGGAACTAGGATCCCATTTGTGCTGCTCACAGGAAGGTTCTGGACGAGGAAAAATTTTACAAAGGAATTCAGCTGCCAGCTATCAGCACCACCTTAGAATGCCCTTTTATAATTAATGTGAAATATTTTCAGACAAGGAAAGAGTATTTTTTTTTAAAGATGTACATCTTGGGGCACCTGTGTAGCTGAGTCGGTTAAGCATCCAACTCTTGGTTTCGGCTCAGGTCACGATCTCAGGGTCCTGGGATCAAGCCCTGAGTTGGGCTCTGCACTCAGCACAGAGTCTGCTTCTCTCTCTCCCTCCTCCCCTGCTCCTCCCCCACCTGCTCACAGTTGTCTCTCTCAATCAAATAAATAAATAAATCTTTAAAAAAAAAAAAAGATGTACATCTTAACAACCAGATGTGTGTCTCTAAAACATAAACCATTACTATTGGGTCCTGGCACATAGTAGGTCCTCAACTAATATCTATTTAATGATGATGGTGAAAGAGCTCTCATGTACAATAGCCTTTAGTTCCTCATGGGTTGGTGATACAACAGAGGTGGAGGGTTATGTAGGTGCTTTCCCAGATTTGGGTTTGAAGAGGTTTTCAGTCTAAGCAATGTAGAAAGAACCTGAACTCACCTCTTCCATGGACACACCAACACACCAAATCTACCCCTATCTATAAACAGTTGCTCCTGAGGAGGAACTGAGGACTGACTGAACAGCTTCTGTACAAGAAAAGATGGCGAGATCACATGGAAAATGGCAAGAGAGATGGAGACATGTTGACCCAGGGAACCCCCACCACTGACGGGGTGAACTATACTGAGAAGGGATGGTACTGAGGGATCATGAGCAAATTCATCTGCCATGGGGCAGAGAAAAAAAGCTGTGGTTTAAAAGAGCTAGCACAATATAAAGGATTCTGCCCTAGAACTCCACCAAACAAAGAGGAAGTTACTGGAACTCTCTCCAGGTCAGAGGACCTAGTAAGTGCAACAGTTTATGTTCCCCCTCCACCTTGATAAGATGGACAGGAGCAGTGTCTGTGTGCCCTAATTTGCCTATCACCTCAGTGAGCTCCAGGTCTGTAGCCCACACCAGCCCAAGCCATCCCACCAAGATGGCCCCAGCATGGTGCACACGAGGACATCCCTGGTCAGTACTCACTACAGCTCCAGCCACCTTGCCAAGATGACACAGGAACAAAGCACCCCCAAACACTCCAGGCCCATACCACTTCAGCTTCAGATGACTTCTGAGGGAATGTCAGCACAGAGCATTCCAGAACCTTCTGGCTCATGCCCACACCGGGGTGGCCTCTGACCAGAATGCATCCGGATATCCAAGGTATCTTCTATACAGAGAGTTTCAAGAACCCCTGGCTAGCACTGACTTCAGCTTCAGCAGTCCTGGCAATGCAGTCTGTGTGGAGACCCCCAGGACCTCCCCACCCCATGCCCACTTCAGCTTTGGCCATTCCACCAGGGCAGCATAAGCACAGAGTGCCACAGGACCCACAGCCTATACCAGCTACAGATTCAGCCATAAGCCAAAGTCACCAGGCATACACAGTCTGTACAGGGAACGACCCTACACAAGACCATTTCTTCAATTTTAAGAGAAGTTGTTCCATCTAATTCATAGAAACAAAGAAAGTTAAACAAAATGAGAAGACAGAGGAATATGCTCCAAACAAAATAACAGGACAAAATCACAGAAAAAGAACTAAATGAAACTGAAATAAGCAATATGCCTAATAAAGAGTTTAAAGTAATAATCATGAAGACTCTCACTGGACTGGAGAGAAAGGTGGGAGAATTCAGTGAAAACTTCAACAAAGAGATAGAAAAGATTTTAGGTGGGAGCTTTGGAAGAGGAGGACACTTAGCTCACTTCATTGCAGGTTTACAACTAGATATCACTCACATCTGAGTAAATAAACCAGAGAGCAATCCAAAGACTAGCAGAACAAACTCCACAACTAAATGTACAGAAGAAGCTGCATTAGAGAGTTTTGAAAGGGCAGAAAGGGTGGTAGGAAGCTTCTGGCAAGAGAGAGGAAACACTGGGCACAGAGAGAGAAAAATACCAGGGACCCCACATGTGGAAGATGAATCTCCATAACTTCTGGCCTTGAAAACCAGAGGGGCTGAATTCTGTGAGTTTGTATAACAAGAGGACTTGGAGTCTGGAGCTCTAAAAGTCAGCTAACTCAGTATTGTGTGATACTGCACACCTGGCCACCACCTCCACTGAGCACCATACCCCCAACCGCCACCATTGTGCACCATACCCCTGGCAGCTACCTTGCTTCAAGGGATCCAGCCTAGGATTAGTGGCTCAGTACAAATTTTGCTAACATTGCCACCCCATCCTCCAGCCCTCCTGTGGTCAAGCACCCCCAGAGCCAGCCTGCCTGGGTCTCACTAACACCACGGAGAGCAAGCACAGACCACAATAGGCAGAGAGTCAATGCAGATGTTTGGACTGATAGAAAAGGTGACTCAAACACAACAGTAGGACACAAGCAACACACACAGAAGACCACCCTGAAGTGCCAGGTTCTGGTGAACAGGGCACACTGCACTACAGAAGACCTCTTCTTCATAAAGCCACTACTTTCAAGAGTAGAAGATGTACTGACTTTCCTAACATACAGAAACAGACACATAGAGGTAGACAAAATGAGGAGAGAGAGGAATATGTCCCAAATAAAAGAACAGGACAAAATCACAGCAGGAGATCTAAATGGAACAGAAATAAGTAATATGCATGATAGAAAATTTAAAGAAATAGTCATAAAGATACTCATGGGACTTCAGCAAAGGGTGGAGGACATCATTGAGACCTTTGATAAAGAGATAAAAACATGTTATAGTTGAAGAACACAATAAAGGAAATGAAAAATATAATAGATGGAACAAATAGTAGGCTACAGGAAGCCGAGGAATATATCAGTGACCTGGAGGATAGAGTAATGGAAAGAAATCAAGTTGGACAGACATGTGAGAGACAAACACACACTGCATAATAAGAGACTTGGAGAAGTCAGTGACACCATCAAGCATAATAATATCCACACCATAGGGATACCAGAAGGAGAAGAAAAAAGGGGGCAGAACATGTATTGAAGAAATAATAGCTGAAAATTTCTCAAATCTGGGGAGGGAAACAGAGATGGAGAATCAGGGGCACAGAGATCCTGCTACAATTTCAACCAAAGGTGGTCCATACTAAGATAATAGTAATGAAAATGGCAAAAAAAAAAAAAAAAAAAAAAAAGGCGGTAAAGAATTTTAAGAGTGTAAGAGAAAAAAGACTATTACATACAAAGGAAACCCCATAAGGCTAACAGCTGATTTTTCAGCAGAAACTTTGCAGGCCAGAAGAAAGTGGTATGATATATTCAAAGTGCTAGAAGGGAAAAAAATCTGCAGCCAAGAGTACTCTATCATTCAGCATAGAAGGAGAGATAAAGACTTTCCTAGACAGACACAATTTAAAATAATTCATGACCACTAAATCACTCCTAGAAGAAATGTTAAGGGAAACTCTGAGTGGGGAAAAACAACAACAACAAAACATAAGAGTAAGACCAGGAAACCCAAAAGCAAAACAAAATTAAATATATTTGTAAAACTCAGTCAAGAGAAGCACAAAATAAAAGGATGTAAAATATGATACCAAATATCTGCAATGTGGAAGGGAAAGGAGTAGAGAATGAGTTCAAAATTAAGCAACAATCAGCTTAATATAGAATTGCTATATGCAGAAAATGTCATATATAAACCCAATGGTTACCACAAATCAAAAAACATTAATAGATATGCAAAAAATAAAGAGTAAGGAATCCAAGTATATCACTAAAGAAAATCAGCAAAATACAAAAGAGATAAAGCAAATAAAGGATCAGAGAAAACATACAAAAACAACAGCAAAACAAGTAACAAAATGGCAATAAATAGATATCTATCAGTAACTACTTTAAATATAATAGGACTAAATGCTCCAATCAAAAGACAGGGTGATACAGTGGATACAAAACAAGACCCATCTATATTCTGCCTACAAGAGACTCATTTCCAGACCTAGAGATACCTGCAGAATGAAAGTGAAAAGATGGAGAAACATTTGTCATGCAAACGGGTGTCAACAAAAAGCTGGGGTAGCAATACTTCTATCAGACAAAATAGACTTTAAAATAAAGACTGTTAAAAAAAAAAAAAAAACAAACAAGGACACTATATAATAAAGGGGACAATCCAACAAGAAGATATAACAATTGCAAATATTTACACACCCAATATGGGACAACCCAATACATAAAATAGTTACTAACAAACATAAAGGAACTAATCGATAGTAATACAATAATAGTAGGGGACAACAACAACAACAATAACAAAAAATCAACAACAACAACAAAAACCAAGTACCTTGGAATAACACACTGGACCAAATGGTTTTAACAGATAGATTCAGAACATTCCATCCTAAAACACCAGAATACACATTCTTTTCAAATGCACACAAAACATTCTCCAGAAAAGGTCACATATTAGGCCATGAAACAAGCCTCAACAAATTAAAAAGTACTAAAGTCAGACCATGCATCTTTTCTGACGACATCATTATGAAACTAGAAAACAATCACAAGAAAAAAATCTGGAAAGACCACAAATACATGGAGGTTAAATAACATGCTACTAAACAATGAATGGGCCAACCAAGAAATCAAAGAAAAATCAAAAAGTACATGGAAACAATGAAAATGAAAACACAACAGTCTAAAATCTTTAGGATGCAGCAAAAGTAGTTCCAAGTTTATAGCAAAACAGGCCTACCTCAAGAAAAAATCTCAAATAAACAACCTAACTTTATACCTAAAGGAGCTAGAAAAAGAGCAACAAAAGAAGCCTAAAGCAGAAGGAAGGAAACAATAAATATTAAATAAGAAATAAGTGTTATAGAAACTAAAAACAATGAAACAAACCAACAATAGAATTGAACATTGAGACCAGGAGCTGGCTCTTTGAAAAAATTAATGAAATTGATAAGTTTTCTGTCAAAATTATCAAAAAGAAAAGACAAAGGACCCAAATAAATAAAACCACAAATGAGAGAGGAGAAATAACAACCAACACCACAGAAATACAAGCAATTATAAGAGAATATTACAAAAAACTATATGCCAACAAGTTGGACAACCTATAAGAAATTGATAAATTCCTAGAAACATATAAATTACCAAAACTAAACAGGAAGAAATAGAAAGTTTGTTTTAAGACTAATAACCAGCAAAGGAATTGAATCAGTAATCAAAAACTTTCCAACAAACAAAAGTCCAGGACCAGACGGTTTCACAGGTGAATTCTACCAAACAGTTAAGAAGAGTTAATACCTATTCTTCTCAAACTACTCCAAAAAATAGAAGGAATACTTCCAAAGTCATTCTATGAGTCCTGTATCACCCTGATACTAAAACCAGATAAAGCCACCACACAAAAAAGACAACTACAGGCCAATATCTCTGATGAACATAGATGCAAAAATTCTCAACAAAATACTAGCAAACTAAATCCAACAATACATTAAAAAAATCATTCACCATGATCAAGTGGGATTTATTCCTAGGAAGCAAGTGTGGTTCAATACTTGCAAATCAATCAACATAATACATCACATTAATAAAAGAAAGGAAAAGAACCATATGATCATTTCAAGAAAAAGCACTTGACAAAGTACAACATCCATTCATGATAGAAACCCTCAACAACGTAGGTTTAGAGGGAACATATCTCAACATAAGAAAGACTATATATGAAAAACCTACAACTAATATCATCCTAACTGGGGGAAAACTGAGAGCTTTTCCTCTATGGTCAGGAACAAGACAGGGATATCCATTATCACCACTTTTATTCAACATATATCTTGGAAGTCCTAGCCACAGAAATCAGACAGCAAAAAGAAATACAAGGCATCCACATCAGCAAGGAAGAAGTAAAACTTTTACTATTTGCAGATGACACAATTCTATATAAAAAACCTGAAAGACTCCACCAAAAAAACTGCTAGAACTGATAAACGAATTCAGTAAAGTTGCAGGATACAAAATCAACATACAGAAATATGCTGCATTTCTATACAGCAATAATGAAGCAGCAGAAAGATGAATTAAGGAATCATTCCCATTCACAATCACAACATTAAAAATAAGATAGTTGGAAATAAACCTAATCAAAGAAGTGAAAGACGTGCCCTCTGAAAACTTGAAGACAGTAATGAAAGAAATTGAAAATGACACAAAGAAATAGAAAGATTCCATGCTCATGGATTGGAAGAACAAATATTGTTAAAATGCCTATACTACCCAAAGCAATCTACACATTTAATGCAATTCCTATCAAAATACCAACAGCATTTTTCACAGAACTAGAACAAACAATCCTAAAATTTTCATGGAACCACAAAAGACCCCAAATAGCCAAAACAACCTTAAAAAAGAAAAACAAAGCTGGAGGCATCACATTTCCAGACTTCAAGTAATATTACAAAGCTGTAGTAATCAAAAGAGTATGGTACTAGCACAAAAATAAACACATAGATCAATAGAACAGAATAGAAAACCCAGAAATGAACCTGTAATTACACAGTCAATTAACCTTCAACAAATCAGGAAAAAATATCCAATGGGAAAAAGAATATCTCTTCAACAAATGGTGTTGGGAAAACTGGACAGCAACATGCAAAAGACTGGACCACTTTCTTACACCATTCACAAAAACAAATTCAAAATGGATTAAAAAACCAGGGCACCTGGGTGGCTCAGTTGGTGGATCAAGTGATTCCTGATCTTGGGGTTGTGAGTTCAAGCCCCATGTTGGGTGTAGAGATTACTTAAAGATAAAATCTTTTTAAGAAAATAGATTAAAAACCTAAATGTGAGATCTGAAACCATAAAAATCTTAGAAGAGAGCACAGGCAGTAACCTCTTTAAAATATTTAGCAACTTCTTTCTAGATGTCTCCTGAGGCAAGGGAAATAAAAGCAAAAATAAAATACTGGGACTACATTAAAATAAAATGCTTCTGCATTGCAAAGGAAACAATCAACAAACCAAAATGCAACCTACAGAAGGGAGAAGATATTTGCAAATGACATATCTGGTAAAGGGTTAGTATCCAAAATATATGTAGAACTTATAAAACTCACCACCGAGAAAGCAAATAATCTAAAAATGGGAAGAAAAGATGGACCGACATGTTTCCAAAGACGTACAGATCACCAACAGACATAAAAATATTCTCAACATCACTCATCATCATGGAAATGCAAATCAAAACTAAAATGAGATATCACTTCACACTTATCAGAATGGCTAAAATAAAAAACACAAGAAACAACATGTGTTGGCGAGGATGTGGAGAAAAAGGATCCCTCATGCACTTTTGGTGGGAATGCAAACTGGTACAGTCACTGTGGAAAACAGTATGGAGGGTCCTCAAAAAGTTAAAAATAGAACTACCCTACTATGCAGTAATTGTACTATGAGGTATATATCCCCCAAATACAAAAACACTAATTCAAAAGGATACATGCACCTGTTTATAGCAGCATTATTTACAATAGCCAAATTATGGAAGTAGCCTGTGTCCATCAATAAATGAATGGATGGAGAAGAGGTGGTGTGTATATCTATCTATATATATATAATGGAATATTATTCAGTCATGAAAAAGAATGAAATCTTGCCATTTGCAATGACATGGATGGGGCTAGAGAGTATAATGCTAAGGAAAATAAATCAGAGAAAGACAAATCCCATATGAGCTCACTCATATGTGGAATTTTTAAGAAACAAAACAAATGAACAAAGCACAAAGGAAAAAAGAGAGAGAGACATAAACCAAGAAACAGACTCTTAACTATAGAGAACTAATGGTTACTAGAGAAGTGGGTAGGGGGATGGGTGAACTAGGCAATGGATATTAAAGAGGGCAAGTTTGTCATGATGAGCACTGGGTGATGTATGAAATTTTGGAATCACTATATTGTACACCTGAAACTAATATAACACTGTATATTAACTATACAGGAATTAAAATAAATTAAAAAAATGCTTTTTAGAAGCAATCATACTTGAAGAAAACAATAAGTGAAATGAAAAATACACTAGAAGGAATCAACAGATTAGTGGATACAGAAGAATGAATCAGCCATCTGGAAGACAGGGGAATGGAAAGAGCCCAAGCTGAACAGAAAAAAAAAATTAAAAAGGACAGATTAAGGGATCTCTTGGATGACATCAAACAAGCAAATATTAACATTATAGGAGTACCAGGAGAAGAAAGAGATAAAGGGGCAGAAAATTTATTTAAAGAAAGTATAGCTGAAAATTCTCCTGACCTGGGGAAGGAAAGACATCCCGGTTCAGGAAACATAGACATTTCCAAACAAGATGAACCCAAGGAGGTCCACACCACAACATATTATAATTAAAATCTCAAAGGTTAAAGATAAAGAGAGAATTTAAAAGCAGCAAGAGCGAAGCAACTAGTCATGTACAAGGGAAGATCCATAAGGCTATCAGCTGATTTTTCAGCAGAAACTTTGCAGGTCAGAAGGGAGTAATGTTATATATTCAAAGTGCTCAAAGGAAAAAAACCCATAAACAAAAATACTCGACCTCACAAGTTTATTCAAAATTGAAGGAGAGATAAAGAGTTTTCTAGGCAAACAAAAGTTCAAGTAGTTTATCACCACTAAACCAGCCTTAAAAGAAATGTTAAAGGGACTTCTTTAATGGAAAAGAGAAATCCATAATTAGAAGAAAAGTATGAAGGGAAAAAATTTCATGAGTAAAAATAAGCATGTAGTAAAGGTAGTAGAGCAATCACTTGTAAAGCTAATATTAAGGTTAAAAGACAAAAGCAATTATATTTTAAAAATTAGTTAAGTGGATTAACAAAATTAAAAGATGTAAAGCATGACAGGATATACACAAAATGTGGAGGGGGTAGTAAAAATGAAGTCCTTTTAGAATGTGCTCAAACTTAAATGACTGGCATCTTATTATATACTTCTATATACTTACCATGTTATATATGAATCTCATGGTAACCACAAACCAAAAACTTTTAAAAGATACCAAATAAATAAATAAATAAATAAATAAATAGAAAGAAAGCCAAGCATAACACTAAACAAAGTTATCAATCACAGGGAAAGACAGCAAGAGAAGAAAGAAAAGAGAAAAACTACAAAAACAAAAAACAATTAACAAAATGACAATAAGTACATTGAATTACTTTAAATTTAAATGGTTTAAATGCTCTAATCAAAAGACATGGTGATGGAATAGATAAAAAACAAGATCCATCTATAAGCTGCTTACAAGAGACTCACTTCAGACCTAAAGATCTGAACAGATTGAAAGTGAAAGGATGGAAAAAGATATTCCATGCCAATGCAAGCAAAAAAAAAAAAAAAGCCAGAGCAGCAATACTTATATCAAATAAAATGGACTTTAAAGCAAAGACTGTAACAAGAGATGAAGAAGGACATTGCATAATGATAAAGGGGTCAATCCAACAAAAGGATATAATACATGAAATATCTAAAATATCTATGTACCCAACATTGGAGCACCTAAATGCATAAAGCCAATATTAACACATAAAGAGAGAGACTAACGGTAATACAATAATAGTAGCAGACTTTAATACGGCACCTATATCAATGGATATATCATCCAGGCAGAAAATTAATAAATAAACAGTACCTTTGAATGATGCATTAGACCAGATGGACTTAACAGATATATAAAGAACATTCCATCCTAAAGACAAGAGAATACACATTCTTTTCAAGTGCACATGGAACATTCTCCGGGATAGATCGCATATTTCAAAATAAGTATCAATAAATTTAAGAAGATTGAAATAATATCGAGCATCTTTTCTGACAATGATGGTATGAAACTAGAAATAAATTAAAAGAAAAATCTAGAAAAAACACAAACAGGTGGAGACTAAACAACATGGTACTAAATAACCAATAGGCAAATGAAAAATACCAAAGAGGAAATCAAAAAATACATGGAGACACATGAAAATAAAAACACAATGGTTCAAAATCCTTGGGATGCAACAAAAGCTGTTCTAAACAGAAATTTATGGTGATAAAGGCCTATCTCAAAGAACAAGAAAAAAAATCTCAAATAATCTAATCTTACACGTAAAGGAATTAGAAAAAGAACAATCAAAGCCCAAAGTTAGTAGAAGGAAGGAAATAATAAAGAACAAAGCAGAAATAAATGAAATAGAGACCAGCAATAGAAAATATCAACTAAACCAAAACCTAGTTCTTTGAAAGGATGAAAAAAGAATGGTAAACCTTGTGGCACCTGGGTGGCTCAGTCGTTAAGCGCCTACCTTAGGCTCAGGTCATGATCCCAGGGTCCTGGGATGGAGCCCCGCCTTGGGCTCCCTGCTCCGCGGGAAGCCTGTTCTCCCTCTCCCACTCCTCCTGCTTGTGTTCCCTCTCTCCCTGTGTCTCTGTCAAAAAAATAAATAAAATCTTAAAAAAAAAAAAAAAAGAACGGTAACCTTTCACCATACTCATCAAGAAAAAAAAAAGAGAAAGTACCCAAATAATTAAATAAAAAATGAAAGAAGAGAAGTAGCAACTAACACCATACAGATATAATGGATTCTAAGAGCCTACTATGAAGAATTATACATTAACAAATTGTACAACCTAGAAGAAATGGATAAATTCCTAGAAACATACAATCTTCCAAAACTGAATCAGGAAGAACTAGAGAATCTGAACAATCCAATTACTAGTAACAACACTGAATTGGTAATTTAAAAACCTCCAACAAACAAAAGTCCAGGAGCAGATGGATTCACAGGTGAATTCTGCCAAACATTTAAAAAAGAGTTAAGGGGTGCCTGGATGGCTCAGTTGGTTAAGCATCTGACTCTTAGTTTCAGCTCAGGTCATGGTCTTGGGGTCGTGGGATCGAGCCCTACCTCAGGCTCTGGGCTTGGCACAGAGTCGGCTTGGGATTCTCTCTCTCTTCTCTCCCTCTACTACTGCCCCTGCTAATGCATACTCCTCTTCCTCTCTCTCTCTCAAATATTTTTAAAAAATAAAAGAGTTAATATCTATCTCCTGAAACTATTCCAAAAAATAGAAGAGGAAGGAAAGCTTCCAAGTACATTACATGAAGCCATCATTACTCTGAAAGTAAAACTAGACAAAGACATTACCAAAAACAAAAAAGAAAGAAAAAGAAAACTGAAGGCCAATTTCTCCAATGAACATAGATGCAAAAATCCTCAGCAAAATATTAGCAAACAGAATTCAACAGTATTTTTTTAAAGATTTTATTTATTTATTTGAGAGAGAGAATGAGATAGAGAGAGCATGAGAGGGGGGAGGGTCAGAGGGAGAAGCAGACTCCCTGCTGAGCAGGGAGCCTGATGCAGGACTCGATCCCAGGACTCCAGGATCATGACCTGAGCCAAAGGCAGTCGCTTAACCAACTGAGCCACCCAGGCGCCCCGAATTCAACAATATTTTTAAAAAATCATTCAAACAATCAGGATTTATTCCAGGAATGCAAGTGTTGTCCAATATTCTCAAATCAATCACTGTGACACATCAAATAAGAAAAAGGATTAAAACCATACAACCATCTCAATAAATGCAGAAACAGAATTTGACAAAATACAATATTTATTCATGATAAGAACTCTCAACAAAAATCTTAGAGGGAACATACCTCAACATAATAAAGACCTTATATGAAAACCCCACAGCTAATATCATCCTAAAAGGGGGAAAACTGAGAGCTTTCCTCCTACATCAGGAACAAGACAAGAATGTCCACCCTTGCTACTTTCAGTCAGCATAGTACTAGAAGTTATAGCCACAGCAATTAGACAATAAAAAGAAAGAAAAGACAACCAAATTGGTAAGACAGAAGTAAAACTGTCACTATTTTCAGATGACATGATACTATATATAGAAAACCCTAAGGACTCTACCAAAGAATTATTAGAGCTGATAAATAAATTCAGTAAGATTGCAGGGTACAAAATTAATATACAGAAATCTCTTGCACTTCTATATACTAATAATGAAGTAGCAGAAAGAGAAATTAAGAAAACAATCCCATTTATAATTGCACCAAAAATAAGAAAATATCTAGGAATAAACTTAACCAAGAGGGGAAAGACTTGTATTCTGAAAACTATAAAACATCAGTGAAAGAAATTGAAGACAACACAAACAAATGGAAAGATATCCCATGTTCATGAGTTGGAATATCATTAAAATGTCCATACTACCCAAAGCAATCTACAGATTTAATGCAATTCCTATCAAAATACCAACAGCATTCTTTCACAGCACTAGAACAAATAATACTAAAATTTGTATGGAACCACAAAAGACCCTGAATAGTCAAAGCAATCTTAAGAAAGTACAAAGCTGGAGGCATTACAATCCCAGATTTCAAGATATACTACAAAGCTGTAGTAGTTAAAACAGTGTGGTACTGGCTCAAAAATAGACACATCAATGGAACAGAATAGAGAGCTCAGAAATAAACCCAGACTTACGTGCTTAATTAATCTATGATGAAGGCAAAAATATACAAACAGGAAAAGACAGTCCCTTCAATAAATGGTGCTGGAAAAACTAGACAGCTAGGAGTGAGAGAATGACACTGGACAACTTTCTAACACCATATAAAACGAACTCAGAATGGATGAAAGACCTGAATGTAGACCTGAAACCATAAAATTCCTAGAGGAAAACATAGGCAGTAATCTCTTTGGTATCAGCCATAGCAACATTTTTCTAGATATGTCTTCTCAGGCAAGGGAAACAAAAGCAAAAGTAAACTATTGGGCCTACATCAAAATAAAAAGCTTTTATACAGCAAAGGAAACCATGAACAAAATGAAAAGTCAACCTACTTTTTGTAGGGCTGTACTTTTGAATGGGAGAAGATATTTGCAAATAATTTATCCAATAAGGAGTTAATATCCAAAATATACAATGAAACTATACAACTCAACACCAAAAAACCCCCAGACAATTCAATTAAAAAATGGGCAGAGGACCTAAATAGACATTTTTCCAGAGGAGACATACAGATGGTAAATAGACACATGAAAAGATGCTTAACATCACTCATCATCAGGGAAATGCAAATCAAAACCACAATGACATCTGTCAGAATGGCTAGAATCAAAAAGACAAGAAATAACAAGTGTTGGCAAGGATGTGGAGGAAAAGGAGCCCTTATACGCTGTTCGTGGGAGTGTAAATTGGTACAGCCACTGTGGAAAACTGCATGGAGTCTTCTCAAAACATTAAAAATAGAATTACCATATGGTCTGGTAATTCCACTACAGAGTATTTACCCAAAGAAAAAAAAAACCCCTAACTTGAAAAGATAGATGCACCCCTATGTTTACAGCAGCATTATTTATAACAGGCAAGATATGGAAGCAACATAAGTGCCCAGTGTCAGAGGAATAAAGAAGTTGTGGTGTGTGTATACATACACACGCATACATATCCATACACTCACATGCACACAAATACATACAAATGTATTATTACTCCACCATGAAAAAGGAATGAAATATTGCCATTTGCAGCAACATGAGTGGACCTTGAGTGTATTATCCTAAGTGAAGAAAGTCAGAGAAAAATACCATATGATTTCATGTATGTGTGGAATCTAAAAAACAAAACAAAGTAGAAACAGGTCCATAAATACAGAGAACAAATTGGTGCTTGCCAGAGAGAAGTTGGGGAAAAATGGAAGAGGAATGGGAATGGGGAGCTGGCATCAAGTCATGGGATGATTAAGCCACAGGAATGAAAGATACAGCAGAGGGGATACAGTAAATAGTATTGTAATAGCACTGTATGGTGACAGAGAATAGCTGCATTTGTGGTGAGCATAGCATAATATATAAAGTTGTCAGGGGCGCCTGGGTGGCTCAGTCATTAAGCGTCTGCCTTCGGCTCAGGCCATGATCCCAGGGTCCTGGGATCGAGTCCCACATCGGGCTCCCTGCTCCGCGGGAAGCCTGCTTCTCCCTCTCCCGCTCCCCCTGCTTGTGTTCCCTCTCTCACTGTCTCTCTCTCTCTGTCAAATAGATAAATAAAATCTCTATAAATAAATAAATAAATAAATAACGTTATCAAATCACTATGTCATACACCTGAAACTAATGTAACATTGTATGTCAACTATAATTCAATAAAAATAAATACAAATCTAAAATAAAACCAAACAGCTTTGAGTTTGCAGATACTCTCTTCTCAACAAAAAAAAGGAACTTTACTAATAAGTCACTTAAGAAAATAAGAGTCCAGAAAATAACACTGTAATGAACTTTACTCAGGCAAAATTTAAGAAGGGTAAGGCTAAAACAACAGCTCTCCAGACATGCCTGACCTAATACTGCTGTGACTCATAATTAAGAACCGTCATCATGGTAAGCAATTGGTTTCTGAAATCGCCTGGGAGCAGAATGGAGTTTCTGGCACCAGCGTCTTTCTCTCCAGGGGAATGCTGAGTGCCATCCAGTTCTAACTACCTCTGAAAACATGCATTCTATCTCCATGGCAGCAAGGCTGATCATCTCTTGATTAAAGAGGTTTTTTTCTCTCAATCCCATGAGGGTAAATCAGCACTTCCAGACACAGGATGAGTCATTGCTTTTGGCCTCATTAACATGGTGTAGTCCTTCTGTCTGCTAACAACAAGATATAAAACAAAACAAAACAAAAAATAGTTAACCAAATGAGTTAAATTAGGCAGCCAGGCAGCAAGAAGTCCAGCAAGTAATTCCAAAACCCAATTTTGCTATGGGAGAGAAGGTGAACTAAAAAAATAAAAATTAAAAAAAAAATTGGAAAATTACACTAACCCTTTAAATGTCATGTTCTTCAAAGAGTCAGAAGCACCTGGTTGTCAGAAGAAAATATCAATTAAAGTATGTACAGTGCATGGAAAACCCAAACATCTTCCACTTAGTCCTGAAATACAATTAGGGTGGTTATGATGAAGAATTCCTGGTTGAATACACCTCTTCAGAAGAGAGTCGGAGCCAGAGGGGAGCAGGAGAGGCTGTGCCCTCCTGCTGCTAAAAGGGAATGTTGAGTGGACAGGAAATAGAAACCCCAGTAACAGCTTTGTGTGGAGAGGAGCCAATTCAGTGGTTGAGAACATTCTAAAGCAACCATGTGGCTTTTGGAACTGCAAATATGTTTTGTTAAAAGAAGGGCCATGAAGACTGTTCAACTCAAATTTACTGTTGAAGTAAGGATTCTGATTACATTTTCACAGGTTTACACACACACACGCACACACGCACACACACACATGCACACAGCATAGAAAATACAGAGTTCAAACTAGAATTTTTCCTCTTTTTCTCCCCTACATATATAGGCAGACTACAGCACAAATACCTTAGAATCTAAGCGCCATTTTTTTCTTATAAAGATGACACCCTAAAATTTCACCATCTTTAATACAGCAACTGTGCCAATATTCTTATGTGGAGGCCCTTGCTAGGATTCTGCTTCCAAAGAGTGCATCTTGTGGGTTGAAATGACAGCAGCACAATTCTTCAGTAGGATGAAAGGAATGGCTAATAATTTGTCAATATGTTATGAAGACCTAGGAGTATCTTTAAAGAATCCAAGTGAATACAATCTATTATTAAAAACATTACAACATAGGGGCGCCTGGGTGGCTCAGTTGGTTGAGCGACTGCCTTCGGCTCAGGTCATGATCCCGGAGTCCCGGGATCGAGTCCCGCATCGGGCTCCCTGCTCGGCAGGGAGTCTGCTTCTCCCTCTGACCCTCCTCCCTCTCATGCTCTCTGTCTCTCATTCTCTCTCTCGCAAATAAATAAAATCTTAAAAAAAAAACAAAACACTACAACATAGAAGAATTTAGTAAAGACAGCAAAATTGAGGGAAAGAGATTCCATGCAGGGTGGCACTGAGAGCTGAAATATACAGCTACACTTGTAATTGGATAGCAATTTAAGAAGTCTCCAAAGATCAAAGGTGCAACTGTGGATGGATGATAGCAAGTTAACTTTCAGGTGCTTTGAGAAAAAGTGACCATGATTTCTCAGAACAAAGCATTGGAATAAGTCCAAGAAAGTAAACAAAATAGATCCAGGCTCCAGAGACCACTAACAAAGTGGGATTTCTAAGAAGAAAATACCCAAATGTGAATTGTAAACTAAACAAGTGGAGGAAGTAAAGAGCAAGTGACTATATTTAGTCTGAAATGTGCTAGTCAATTGAATTTTACATTTCCTAAAGCAGTCTGATTTTGCTTGGGTTGGAAGGATACATGATTTTCCACAGAAAAGAACATGACAGTTGTCTATAATGGAGTGCATATTAAGAAGGCAAGATTGATGGCAACATACTTGTAGAGATTATAAAATCATCTTTAAAAGTCTTTGGTACTTAAGATTTACTAACATCCCATTGTCCTTTATTCATGTTAAGGACTACTGGCCAATCTCTTTCTGTGTTCCCTGGGAAATTTACCTTAGCTAAGAAATTCAGACAGATAATTGCTCATCAGTGTTTCCTCTCCCTCTCTCTTCCTTTCTCTCCCCGCCCCTCTCTTTTAAGGTTGCCTTAAATAAGGCCACCAGAGAAGAGATGTTCTGACTAAATCATGGATATGAACTTTGTTTCATACTCTATCTTAGATAAAAGCATGTTTAAAGATCAAGGAAAGAAATCCCTTTTCATCCATGAGATACATTCAAGTGTCAGATTAATAATTATTTAAAATTTTAATTTTGCTTCTTCATAAATTGAACTGTAAGCCCTAAGTGAAGCAGTACAGAGAATCTGAGATAAGATCATCTTTATATTTTTTTCCTTTTGCTAAACATCTAGATAGGGTAGTCTGGATCAACAGAACAATGATGAGAAGGTTTGAGGAGTCAAGTAGTATTGAATTTTTACTTTGTCAAGGATTGTTCCCTAGGATAGAAAATGTTTGAATAAAAGTCAATCCATTCACAGATTTAGCCTTTGAAGTTTCCAGAGTTTATGTTTTTCCTCATTTGTTTGTTTTGGGCTTTTGGTCACCCTGCCATTAGATATGTGGGAACCTCTTTCTCTGAGATGTCTCGTACCTACTTTTTACCAAGGGTCATAAAATGTCACCATTCTGGATATCTTGGTCTTATGATTGCAAAGCAATCCTAGAATCAATGGATTAGAGATAGGAAGGACTCACGATTATCATCATCAATTCATCATTATCATTAATTCTTTCCCAACATCATTTCAATTCAGAAATGTCCCAGATTGAATTAATTACCAGGAAGGTAATGATGAGATGGAGTTAATGGCACAAGATACTTATTAAGGATCAAGATCTTTGGAGGAGAAGAATGAAGGGGGGAAAATCAGAGGGGGAGATGAACCATGAGAGACTATGGACTCTGAAAAACAAACTGAGGGTTCTAGAGGGGAGGGGTGTGGGGGGATGGGTTAGCCTGGTGATGGGTATTAAAGAGGGCACGTTCTGCATGGAGCACTGGGTGTTATACGCAAACAATGAATCATGGAACACTACATCAAAAACTAATGATGTAATGTATGGTGATTAACATAATAATAATAAAAAAAAGGATCAAGATCTTTGAAGAAAAGGGGAGGAAGCAAGACTGGACATAGGAAGAAGTTAAACTGCAATGGAGGGCCAACAAACCTTGGCCAAACACA
Organism: Leptonychotes weddellii; assembly: GCF_054177405.1. Classification (NCBI taxonomy): domain Eukaryota; kingdom Metazoa; phylum Chordata; class Mammalia; order Carnivora; family Phocidae; genus Leptonychotes; species Leptonychotes weddellii. The sequence continues at coordinate 93,549,556 of NC_138370.1, forward strand.
ATGGAAACTCTTGAGTAAGTGGGCCCATCAGAGTGTCCCACATCAAATTGAAATGGCTGGTCTTTATATTCCTTTTCCAATCAGTTACTCTATGTGGGCTGCCTCAGGAAGGGCATGAACTTGAGTGAGGTGATTCTCTGTAGCTGAGGCAGACAGTGAAGGAGCTGACAGTTCAGGTTGTCTGACATTCACACACACCATAAAATGAGCAGCATGACTTTCTTTGGAGGGGGTCTGGGCAATGCTTCTTCATATTTACCAAAGGAAATTTTCCAATTTCTTCTTAAAAATCACCACTTCTGGGTGACTCGGTCGGTTAAGCATCCAACTCTTGATTTCAGCTCAGGTCATGATCTCAGGGTTGTGAGATCGAGCCCTGAGTCAGGCTCTGTGCTCAGTAGGGAGTCTGCTTAAGATTCTCTCCCTCTGCCCCTCCTCCCAGCTCACATGTTCTCTCTCTGTCTAAAATAAATAAATCTTAAAAAAAAAATCACCACTTGTATGTCCACACAAAAACTGATAATATATGAATGTTTAGAGATTATTTATAATAACCAGAAAGTGGAAAAACCCAAATATCTATCAACTAATGAGTGAATAAATACAATGTGCATCCATCCAATGGAATATTGTTTGGTGATAAAAGAAACAAAGTGCTGATAGATGCCACAGCTTGGATGAATCTTAAAAACAATGTTGAGTGGAAAAAAAAGCCAGTTATAAGAGACCACATATGGTAGCATGTCTTTTATATAAACATCTACAATAGGTAACTCTATATAGACAGAAAGAAGATTAGCAGTTGCTTAGGACTTGGGATGGAGGTGGAATGGGAAATGATTGCTAATGGATATGGGGTGTCTTTTGGGGATGATGAAAATATTCTCAGCTTAGATGATGATAATGCACAACTCTGTAAATACACTAAAACCACTAATACTTTAAACTTGTGTCTTAAAACCAATACACTTTAAACCAGTGACTTTTATAATATGTTAATTAGATCTCAATACAAATGTTTTTTAAAAGGGTCACCCTGAAGTAAGCTAGGCAAATGTACTTCCTGTTCCGCTCTGAATTATTCAACTGATCATCATTATCATTATCACTGACATCATTATCATCATTAATATTTATAGGCACTACACCAGGCACTTTTCTAAAATGCTTTGCATTATTTCTATATCAACCACAATTATCTCTCCCATTCTATTTAAGATAAAATTGAGGTTTAGAGAGAATTAACTCTTACAGTCTAAGACTACAGTAAGTGACAGTAGAACTATGGTTCAGTTTCTTTCTGATTCCAGACTTATTTAATGACTATATTACTTGTGTCTTAGAAATAAATCAAAAGGAGGGGGTGGAGCAAGATGGCAGAGGAGTAGGAGACCTGGATTT
>NC_138370.1:93551456-93566967 GCF_054177405.1 Leptonychotes weddellii
GAGAGAGGGAACATAAGCAGGGGGAGTGGGGGAGGGAGAAGCAGGCTTCCCGCTGAGCAGGGAGCCCGATGTGGGACTCGATTCCAGGATCCTGGGATCATGACCTGAGCCGAAGGCAGACGCTTAACGACTGAGCCACCCAGGCGCCCGACATGGTAACATTTCTTACACAATGATTTAATATGCCAAGAAGTAGGACTGCAAACAAATGACCTCATGAAGTATAGTCTCAAAATAATGTGCTCTAACAACTTTACTAAAGGCCTTGAGGTTATTTATCTGTGATGCTTCTTCAGTTAGGTGGAATTTTAAGCCTGTTGTAGATTTTAAAATGTGAGTTTGGAATCCATCTCTGGTGGATGCTCCTTGCCCTGGAGCAAAGTGGTATCTGAAGAATTGTGCATCTCATCAGGAGGGAGTCATTCCAATATATACCCTGAAGAAGTTTATTTTAAAAATAAGAGAAATTTTGATGATAAGGTGAATAACTAATGATTTTTTGGATGGAAGCAAATTTTAAAAATTCAGAGATTTAGAAGTTATTGTCACCAAGAAAAAAGATACAAATTATCAATATCATAAATGAAGGCAGGCTCATTAATACTGATCCTTTGGACATCAAAAAAATAATAAAGGAAAATTATAAAAAGCTCCATGCTCATAAATTTGATAAACTAAATGGATCAATCCTTTGAAAGGCATAAACTATCAAAACTCACACAAGGTCATTTGAATAGGCCTATATCTACTAAAGTAATTAAATTAATAATTATAAACCTCCCCCACAAAAGAAAGCACCAGGCCCAGATGGTTTCACTGGTGAATTCTATCAAATATTAAAGGAAGGAAAAAAATACAAAATCTTCACAATTTCTTTCTGAAAATACAAGCAGAGTACACATATTCTAATATATCCTATGAGGCTAGTATAACCATAATTATCAAAACGAGATAAAGACATTGTAAGAAGGAAAAACTATAGACCAATACCCCTCATAAATTTAGATGTAAAAATCCTCAAAAAAAAAAAGAATACAACCATGTTTAAAAAGAATCATATACCATGACCAAGAGGAATTTATTTCCAATATGCAAGTCTGGTTCAATATGTGAAAATCAATTAATGTAATCCATCACATCAATAGGTAAAGAAATAGAATAATCCTATGATCATATCAGTTGCAGAAAAAAAGAAAAAAACAACATATGACAAAATTCAATGCCCACTCATGGTAATAATTCAGCAAACTAGGAACAGAAGTGGCCTTCCTTGAGTGAAGTCAGCAAGATAGTGGAGTAAGATACAAGTCTTTGTTCCCCAACAAAACCTAATAATTATACAACTAACCATGAATGAAAATAGCCTAGGGAGAGCTCAATAGTCCAATGAGAACCTGCAGCAATACAGCAATGCAAAAAAACAAAACAAAACAAAAAAACCAAAACCCAAAACAAACAAAAGACAGAATAACTGAATGCAAAGTATCTCTGGGGAGATCAGCATAAATGAGATATCAGGAAATGGTTGGGAACAAAAAGGATGGAGAATACCAGTATCAGCCATTTTTCAGGTGCCACCATGGTCCACATTGACCTTTATAGCAGCTGGTATTTGCAGACTCCCCATAGCTTTTACAGTAGAAGGCCCCATAGTGTTCATTAGCATGGACCCCAGTAGCCTGCTCCATGGAATATATAAGCAGCTTTTGCCACTGAGGTAACAATAGCTATCATGGCAGCAGACCCCTGGAGAGAGAGGCATTTCTGTGTATCTCCCTTCCCCCAAGAAGGAGCCACTGCTATGCCAGCCCAGGACCCCTGCCACCCCTTCCCCCTGTAAACACTGTGCCCAAGTCCCAAACAGCAGCTACTCTACATATACTCATGCTTCAGATACTGACTCAGCAGCCACTCCACAAGTACCTATGCCTAGGACACCAGAGCAAGAACTCTACACCAAGAGAACCAGCATCCCAGACTCCTGGTCTCACTGAGGTAGCTGCATGGAAACCATGGTGCCGTTCCCAACCCAGAGTTGGAACCACTGAACCCCCACCCAGCCAGTGACCTCACACTCACTGGTGGGTGAAGCTCTTTCCCTACCAAAACCAGTCCATGGTTTGGAAGAGGTGACTGCTCAATCAAATGTGCAGACATCAATGCAAAGACCAAGGCAAAATGACACCACCAAAGGAACAGAATAACTTTCCAATAACCATCTCTAAAGAAAGGAATACCTATGGATAGCTGGATAAAGAATTCAAAATAATTGTTTTAGAGGAAGCTCAGCAAGCTATAGATAGTGCAGATAAACACACACACACAAAAAATGAAATTAGGAAAGGGTCACATGAACAAAACAAGAAGTTCAACAAAAAAATAGAAATTATTTTTTTTTAAGAAAAGAACCAAACAAATTCTGGAGCTGAAGAGTATAATGAATGGAGTGAAAAGTGCAATGGGGAGTGTCAACAGAAGATTTGATCAAACAGAGGGAAAAAACCTAAGAATTTAAAGACAATTAATTTGAAATTACCCACTTAGAAGAACAAAATGAAAAAAGAATGAAAAAGAATGAAGAAAACCTATGAGATTTATGTGACACTATTCAACAAAACACATTATGGGACTCCAAGAAGTAGAAGGGAAAGGGAAAGAGAAAGGGGTAGAAAGCATAATTAATGAAAAAAAGGCTGAAAACACCTTACATCTAGGAAGAGATATGTACATGCAAGTATATGAAGCTCATAGCTCCCCAAATTGAATTGAAAGGGGACTTCACCAGGACACATTATAATAAAACAGTCAAAAATCAAAGACAAAGAGAATTTTGAAAGCATCAAGAGAAAAGAAACTCTTCACATACAATGAACCCCAAAAGGCTACCAGTCGATCTCTCGGCAGAAAACTTGCAGGCCAGGAGACAGTGGGATAATATATTCAAAGTGCTGAAAGGAAAAAAAAAATGCCAACTAAGAATATCTTACCTGGCAAAGCTGTCCTCCCCTAATGAAGAAGCGTTAACATTTTTTTTAAAAAAAGATTTTATTTTATTTATCTGAGAGAATGGGAGACAGAGAGTATGAGAGGGGAAGGGTCAGAGGGAGAATCAGACACCCCACTGAGCAGGGACCCCGAAGAGTTAACTTTCTTAGGCAAACAAAAGCTGAGGGATTTCATCACCACAAGACCTGCAAGGAACCCTAAAGGAAGTTCTTTAAGCTGAAGAAAAATGATGTTAATTAATAACATGAAGCTTATGAAAGTAGAAAACTAACTGGTAAAGGTAAATGTATACTGTAATTTAGAATATTTTAATACTGCAGTGGTGGTGTGTGAATCACTGTTAACTCTAAGATAAGTTGAGGAGGTGTCAAAGTATAAAACAAAAGTATTAAAAATAACTATAGTTACAATTGTTTGTTAATAAACACACAATATAAAAAGAAATAAATTGTGATATCAAAAACATGGGAGAGTGTCATCAAAATGGCAACACAGGTGATTCCAGACATTGCTCCCCCTCACAAGAAAAACAATCTATTCAAGAACAAGACACCACTGAGAGAATTCTAGAATACAAGGATAAGGCTAAAGCACCCCCTGCATCTTAGAGACCAATAAAGATTGCATGAGAAGGGTAAGAGAAATAGCTATATGTTTCTCTCACATCACCCCTTGCCCAGTAGAGCACAGCACCATGTGGAGAGGTCTCTCCTGAGCCTCTAAATCCTCCTGTGGGAAAGGAGAACCCAGGGGGATAAAGCCTCCCCCAGCATTGTGGGTCACTTCGTAGGAAACCCTACTCTGCAAACTCACACATTCTTCAGGAATTCCAAAAGAATGTGTGAGGCCCAGTCCCCATGAATCTGACTGTGATGGAGAATAGAGCAACAAGCAGCATGTATATCTTAGCAGACAGAGTTTATGCCTGTAGTACCCAAGTAGTAATCCCAACCAGCAGTCTTGACCATCTGAAGAACCATGTTGGGGGCACATTCTGACAAGGGAACTTGGCATAGTACATAACTGCCTGACTCAGATTCTCAAATGAGTTTTGCCAGCCCTAAATCCCAGCTTGCCCAGGCAAGGTGCTGAGTCACAGCCTCACCCACTATGGAGTGCTTCCAGAGGGCTGGTAACAATTCCTGACCAGAAGAGCTGGTAACAACTCCTGGGAGCCATGCAGCCAACTGGCACTTGAGTCAAGAGGTGTACAGAGCTGACTGCCCCCAGAACAAAGTCAGTACCAGGTGGGGAGTCTTCTGTGCTACACGTGGGTAGGGGGATTAATTTAATGACAAGGCTAAGGCCCTTCACAACTGGACAGCTTGGTTGGAAAATTGAGAATAGCCTGGAGCATCCCCTCCTCCTCTGGCCCAGAAAAAGGGGCTGAAACATAGCCCTACTTACCATGGAGAGTGTCTTCTGGCCCCTTCTGAAGAGAAATGCTGTCAAAAATACCTGAAAGTTGTGGGGGCAATGGTGCTTTAGCCAAGAAAAGCAGACAGAGCCTCTAGTTTGCAAAGTAAAACCAGTGACCCTGTTCAGCCAGGGAACCTGGGGTGTGGGTCTGCTCAAGTTAAGATAACAAAGAGCTTTCACAATTTTAGAGCTGCTTTTCCCATGGCATGAGAGCAGAGAATCTAATTTGTAGCCCTGATTATTCCTGAATAAGGTCTTTAGCTTGTCTGACCAGGAAACCTAACCAGAGAACATGGGAAGCTGCATAGCCCATTCAAAAACCCTAAGCACAGTGGAACTTGAATGGAGAGCACAGTTTGTGTCTTCCCCCAACTGCAGAGCAAAACCTGTGGCCTCTCCTAACCAAATAATTCAGTACATACTCAGGCCTCATTCAGGCTTCCAAACAACAAGTTGTACAGGTCCTGGGCCCTAGTCTGCTACCCTGCTTGGGCAGGGAAGCTAATTCATAGCCAGCTACTACTGAACATAGCATCCAGTCCTGACCATCTAGTAAGCCTGACTAGAGAATCCAGGCAACCATGGAGCCCACCGTACAGCTTCACTTGTATAGGAAACCAGGCCAATGGTCATATCTAACTCTTCTCAGCCAGTGGCACAATACCCATCCCTATCCTCAGAACTCAAATAGTAACCTCACCCAAAAACAGACCATAATGACAGGCCCCACCTGTGCAAAGACATTACCAGCAGACATATCCAGAAATCCAAACTAAGCTGACTGGTGAGAAACTTTCTCTGCCAAAGCAAACCTGTAAAATCTTTAAGGGGAGCCTGATTACTCAAATGAGTAGACACTGACATAAGGAATCAAGGATAATGAAAAACCAGGTAAATAAGACACCACTAAATGAAATCAATAAAGCTCCAATAACTGACACTAAAGAAACAGAGATCTGTGAAATGTCAACAGATAATTCAGAATAATCCTTTTAAGGAAGTTTAGTGAACTATAGGAGCACAGGCAACTAAACAAAATTAGGAAAATAGTGCATGAATAAAATGAGGAGAGTGACAAGGAAATAACCATCAAAAAACCAAACCAAACCAAAACAACCCAGAAATCCTAGAGTTGAAAAATACAATAACTGAAGAATTAAACAGTTTAAAAAGTAGGCTGACAATGCAGAAAAAAGAATCAGTGACCTGGAAGATATGATTGGAAATGATCCATTCAGAAGAACAAAAAGAAAAAAAGAATAAAAAAGAGTGAAGAAAGCCTATAAGAATTATGAGACAAGGAACAATGAAAAGAAACACTACTTGCATAATTCCAGAAGGAGAAGAGAAAGAGAAAGGGATGGCAAACATTTTTAAAGCAATAGTGGCTGAAAACTTTCCAGTCTGGGGAGAGAAATGGATATCCAGACACATGAGGCTAAAAAAACCCAAAATAGGTTGAACCTGAAGAGAGGTCTACACCAAGACATATTATAAACTGACAGAAGTCAGGGGTGCCTGGCTGGCTCAGCTGATAGAGCTGATAGTCAGCATGTGACTCTTGATCTCGGGGGTCATGAGTTCAAGCCCCATGTTGGGGGTACAGATTACTTAAAAAAATAAAATCCTAAAAAAATAAATTGACAGAAGTCAAAGATAAAGAATTTTAAGTGCATCAGAGAAAAGAGAAGTTACATACAAGGGAACCCCCATAACACTATAGGCAGATTTCTCAACAGAAACTCTTCAGGTCAGTAGAGAATGGGATGTCATATCCAAAATACTGAAAGAAAATAACTGTCAACCAACAATTCTATACCCAGCAAAGCACACCTTTAGAAATAAAGGAGGGATACAGATTTTCTTTCCTGAACAAACAAAAGCTGAGGGAGCTTAATATCACTAGGTGAATTCTATTGAAGCTAAGTTGTTATCCATTTAAAATAGGGTGTTACAGGTTTATGGTATTTTGTATAAGCCTCATGGTACCCAAAGGTAAAATCTTGTAATAATTACACAAAGAAGACATGATAAAAAAGTCAATGAGTGCTGATACCCAAAGACATCTGTTGGTGAGCTGGACACAGGCACTGGGATGCTCCTCACCCCCTTCCTGGTCCTTTAAATGTGGGTTCCATTTACCTTTCCTCTTCCCAGAGGCTTCCAAATACAAAGTCTTAAGATAATGATATGGGGTTGTGAACATCTTCCCAATATAATGACTGAACCAAGTTAAGGCCTCTTTATAAACTTTTAATATTTGGTGGGTAGGTGCAGGGATCCATTTGTCTTGCTGACACCCAAGACAAGCCTCAAATGTAAGTTTCCTTTGCTTATTAAAACTGCCATCTATCTGGGAGCCTGGGTGGTTCAGTCAGTTTAGCATCTGCTTTCAGCTCAGGTCATAATTCTGGGGTCCTGGGATCGAGTCCAATATCAGGCTCCCTGCTCAGCAGGGAGCTCAACAGGGAATTGCCTGTGCTCAGCAGGGAGTCTGCTTCTCCCTCTCCCTCTGCTTCTTTCTTTCTCTGTCAAGTAAATAAAATCTTTAAAAAGAAAAAAAAACTGCCGTCTATCAACCTAAAGTGGTCTGCTTCTTTCTTGGTTTCTCCCTGTCCTCTATGTATGGGGAACAGTTTCAGATTACAACACAGAAGCCCCTAAGAGTGTTGCAAACCAACAACATCAAAACACACATGCTAAAAAGACAGCAGAATAAAAAACAAGGAACAAAGGAAGTACAAAACAACCAGAAAACAATTAACAAAATGGCAATTGCAAGTTCCCATCAATAATTACTTTATATATTTACTTTAAATGTAAATGGATTCAATTCTCCAATCAAAAGACAAAGAATGGATAAATGGATAAAACAAGATCCAATAATATTCTGTCTACAAGAGACTCACTTTAGCCTTAAAGACACATGTAGATTGAGAAGGGATAGAAAAAAACATTTCATGCAAGTGGTAACCAAAAACAAACAAACAAAACAAAACAACAGGGCAGGGGTAGCTATACTTATATCAGACAAAATAGACTTTAAACTAAAAATTGCCAAAAAAAAAAAAAAGAGAGAGAGAGACAAAAAAGGTCATTATATAATGATAAAGGGGTCAAAGCATCAAGAAGAATAACAATTATAAGTTTTATGTGCCCAACATTAGGGTAACCTAAATATATAAAACAAAAAGTAACAGAACTAAAAGGAGAAATAAACAGTATTACAATGATAACTGGGGACTTTAATCTTTAATATCTCATTCTCAAAAATGGGTAGATCAACCAGACAATCAATAAGGAAACGGAGACTTAAATAACACTATAGACCAAATGGATCTAACAAATACATATAAAACATTCTATCCAAAAAACAGAATATACATTCTTCTCAAGTGCACATAGAACATTTTCTTGGATAGACCGCATGTTTGATCACAAAACAAGTGTTAGCAAATTCAAAATGAGTGAAATCATACCAAGTATCTTCTCTGACTACAATGGCATGAAACTAAAAATCAAAAAGAGAAAAATGGAAAAATTTATGAACACATGGAAATTAGGCAAGTTTATTGAACAAAAGATTTAAAAAGAGATTAAAGGGGGAAATAAAGGTTGAGATAAATAAAATGGAAACAAAACATACCAGAATTTATGATATGCACCAAAAGCTGTTCTAAGAAGGAAGTTCATAGCAATAGCAGCTACATTGAGAAGCAAAAATGATTCCAAATAAATAACTATCTTTATGCCTAGAGGCAGTAGAAAGTGAAGAAACAGGCTAAAGTTAGCAGAAGAAAGGAAATAATAAATATTAGAGCAAAAAGAAAAAAATGAAATAGACAACAGAAATAAGTAGGAAAAAAAAAATTAACCAAACCAAGAATTGCTTCTTTGAAAAGACAAATGAAATTGACATGAACAGACTAACAAAGTGAAAAGAAAATAAGGACTCACACCAACAAAATTATAAATGAAAAGAGAGACATTACAATTGATGCCTGAATTTGATGAAATTCAAAAGATAAGAGGCTACTATGAACAATTAAATTACATGCCAACAAACTGGACAACTAGAAGAAATGGAAAAACCTTCAGAAACATATAATTTATCAATTTGTTGAATCAGGAATCTACTTACATCTCAATTTTCAAAATCAGGAAGAAATACAAAATCTGACTAGATCAATTATTAGTAAGGAGATTGAACCAGTAATCAAAAATCTCCCAAGAAAGAAAAGCCCAGGATGAGATGATGTCACTAGTGAATTTTGGAAAAGACTTGAAGAATTAACACCAATTCTTAACAAACTCTTCAAAAAAGAAAAAAAAAATGAAAAGGAGGGAACACTCCCAAATTTATTGTAAGAAGCCTGCGTCATCATGAAACCAAAATCAGAAACAGACACTATTAGAAAACTATAGGCCATTATCCCTGATGAATATAGATACAAAAATTCTTAATAAAATATCAGCAAACCAAATTCAGCAGCATATTAAATAGAAAACTCACCACGATCAAGCAGAATTTATCCCTGGGATGCAAGGATGGATCAACATATGCAAATATATCAATGTGATACATCACATTAAAAGAATGCAAGAAAATAATCATATAACCATCTCAATAGACTCAGAATTATTTGAAAAAATTCAATATTTATTTATAATAAACACTCTTAAATTAGGCATAGAAGGAACATACTCAATATAACTAAGGCCATATATGACAACCCCACAGCTAACATTATACTCAATGGTGAAAGGATGAAAGATTTTCTTTAAGAACAGGAACAAGACAAAGGCGTCCACTCTCACCACTCCTATTCAACATGGTACTGGAAGTCCTAGCTAGAGCAATTAGGCAAGAAAAATAAGGTATCAAAATTGTAAAGGAAGAAGTAAAATTGTCTCTGTTTGCAAAGGACATGATTTTGTATATAGGAAATCCTAAAGACTCTACCAAAAAATTGTTAGATCTAATCAAGAATTCAGTAAAGGTGCAGGATACAAAATTCACATTCAAAAATCAGTAGTGTTTCTATACACTAACAATAAATTTTCTGAAAAAGAAATGAAATCCATCCCATTTACAATAGCATCAAAAAGAATAAAATACTTAGAAATAAATTTAACTAAGGAAGTGAAAGATATCTATGTAAAACTATGAGACATTGATTAAAGTAATAAAAAAAAGACACAAATAAGTGGAAAGCTATCCCATGTTCATGGATTGAAAGAATACTGTTAAAATGTCTATACTACCAAAAGCAATTAATAAATTCAATGCAATCTCTATCAAGATTCCAAGGGCACTTTTTACAGAAGTAGAAAAAAAGCACTTCTAAAATTTATATGGAACCACTGAAGACACCAATTAGCCAAAAATATTGAAAAAGAACAAAGCAGGAGGTATAACACTTCCTGCTTTCAAGTTATACTATAAAGCTATAATCATCAAAACAATATGGTACTGGCATTAAAAACAGACAAACAGACCAGTGAAACAGAATCAAGAGCCTGGATATAAACCTGAGCATACACAGTGAACTAATATTTGAAAAGGCCAAGAATAGTCAATGGAAAAAAGACAATCTCTTCTATTAACAGAGCTGGGATAATTGAATATTCACATGTAAAAGAATGAAACTGGACCCATATGTTATACCATCTACAAAAATTAAATCAAAATGGATTACAGACTCAAACATAAGACCTAAAACCATTAACCTTCTAGAAGAAAAGATAGGAACCAAGCTCCTTGACATGGTTTTTAGTAATGATTTTTTTGGATATGACACTTAAATCATAAGCAACAAAATAAAAAATAAGTGGGATCACATCAAATTAAAAAGCTCCCACACAGCAAAGGAAAATGTGAACAAAATGAAAAGACAACCTACAGAATGGAAAAAAAATATTTGCAAATCACATATCTGATAAAACGTTAATATCCAAAATATTTTAAAAACTCAAATTAATAGCCAAATAAAACAGTTAAAAAATGGCCAAAGCACCTCAATAACACTTCTGCAAACAACATATATGAAAAGCAAACAGACAGATGAAAAGATATTTAACATCCCTAGTCATCAGGAAAATGCAAAGTAAAGCTACAGTGGCTTAGCACCTCACACCTGTTAGAATGGTCATCATCAAAAAGACAAGAGATAACCTGCTGGTGTAGATGTGGAGAAAAGGGAATCCTTGTGAACTGTTGGTTGAATTGTAAATTGGTACAGCCACTGTGGAAAACAGTATGGAGGAACCTCAAAAAATTAAAAATAGAACTACTGTAAGATTCAGTAATTCTACTTCTGGGAATATATTCAAAGAGAGGAAACACTAACTCAAAAAGATATCTGCACACCCATGTTTATAGCATCATTATAACAGTCAACACATGAAAATAAGTGTCTACTGGTGGACGAATGGATAAAGAATTTGTGAGATACACACACACACAAATGGATTGTTATTCAGCCTTTAAAAACAAGCAAACAAAACCAAGGAAAACTTACCCTTTGCAACAATATGGATGGAACTTGAAGGTATTATGCTAAGTAAATCAGACAGAGAAAGAAAAATACTATATTATCTCACTTAAATGTAAAATATAAAGAAAAGAGGAGGAGGAGATCAAACTCACAGAAAAGAAATCAGACTTGTTACCTGAGGGGGGGTTGTAGGAAGGGGGAATTAGAGGAAATGGACAAAATGTACAAACTTCCAGATATATAAGTACTAGAGATGCAATATACAACATGACTGTAGTGAGCAATGCTCTGTGATAGATAGGAAAATTGTGAAAAGAGAGTAAATCCTGGATTCTCATCACAGGAGAAAAATTTTTTATTCTTTTAATATCATCTATATAGAAGATGGAGGTTATAGCTGAACCTAATGTAATCATCTAACAATATATGTAACTCAAACTATGTTATATGCCTCAAACTTACACAATGATGTATAATTATTTCTCAATAAAATGGGGGGTGATGAGTAATATGCCACATTTGAAAAAAAAAACATAAAATGTGGATAGAAGAGTAAAACTAGTTTTTTAATGCAAAATTATCGGCTTAAAATAGACTTATAACTATAAGATGTTTTATGTAAGGCTTATGCATTCATTAAATAAACTACAGTAAATATACAAAAGATAAAGTAAAAGCACATCAATACAGAAAGTCAAATAACAAAGGAAGCCAGCAAGAGAGGAATAAAGGAACAAAGAAACTAATAGCTAGAAAGCAATTAACAAAATGGCAGTAAGTCTTAAACTATTAATAATTTACCTTAAAGATAAATGGATTTAATTCTCCAATCAAATGACAGAGGGGCTGAATGGATTAAGAAACAAGGCCCAAAAATTATGTGCTGCCCACAAGAGACTCACTTCAGCTTTAAGGGCACCCACAGGCTGAAGGTGAAGGGATGAAAAAATATTCATGCAAATGGAACTCTAAAAGAGGAGGTAGCAATAATTATATCAGACAAAACAGACTTCAAGTCCAAAACTCCAATAAGACTAATATAGTCATCATACAATGATAAAGGGGCCAATTCATTAAGAGGATATAACAATTGTAAATACAGTTTTACCTAACATCGTGGCACCTAAATATATTAAATAAGGATATCAAGTCAGTGGTCAGAATCTCCAAACAGAGAAAAGTCTATGATTAGAGAACTTCACTGGTGAATTCTACCAGCATTTAAAGAATTAATACCAATCTTTTTCAAACACATTCAAAAAACTGAAGTAGTATAAACACTTCCAAATTTATTTTGCAAGTCTAGCATTACCCTGATACCATAGCCAGATAAGGACACTAAGGAAAAAGCAAATTACAGGGCTAATATTACTGATAACCATAGATAAAAAAAAAAAATCCTCAACAAATACTACCAAATCAAATTCAACAGCACATTAAAAGTATCATATACCATAATTAAGTGAGCTTTATTCCTAGGATGCAATAATGAATCAACATAAGGAAATCAATCAGTGTGATGTATCACAGTAACAAAATGAAGGATAAAAATAAATAATCCTCTCAATAGATGCAGAAAAAAACATTTGATGGAATTCAACCCTGCTTTATGATAAAGACTCTCAACAAATTAGGTAGGAGACAAAATGTACCTCAACATAATAAAGGCCATTTAGACAAGCCCATAGCTAATATCATCCTGAACACTAAAAAGCTGAAAGCTTTTTCTCTAAGACAGGAATAAGACAAACAGGTCCCCTCTCACCATTTTTATTTAACAGAGTCCTGGAAGTCCAAGCTAGAGCAATTAGGTAACAAAAAGAAATAAAAGTCCTCTAAATTGGAAAGGAAGAAGTAAAATTATCTGTTTGCAGATGACATGAACTTATATAGAGAAAAATCTAAAGACTCCACTAAAAAGCCTGTTAAGACTCATAAATGAATTCAGTCAAACTGCAAGATACACAATCAATATATAAGCAAACCACATTTTACTGCACTTACCTTCACTGTGCTTTTCAGATATTGCCCAACCCCTCATTTTTTTTTCCCCCCAAAGTAAAGGTTTGTGTCAACCCTGTTAAACAAGTCTATTGGTGCCATTTTTCCAACAGCATCTGCTCACTTCCTGTTTCCATGTCACATTTTGGTAACTCTTATAAAATCTCAAACTTTTTTATTATTATTTTTGTTGTGGTGATCTCTGATCAGTGATCTTTGACATTACTATTGTAATTGTTTTGCTGCACTATGAACTGTGGCAGATGGCAAACCTAACCAATAAATGTTGTGTGTGTTCTGGCTAGTCCACCGACCATCCTTCTCCATCCCTCTCCCTCTCCTTGGGCTTCCCCATTCCCTGAGACACAATAGTATCGAAATTAGGCCAGTTAAGAACCCTACAATGGCTTCTGAGGGTTCAAGAGAAAAGAAGAGTGAACCAATGCAGAAAACTTCATTGTTGCCTTATTTTAAGAAACTGCCATGGCCACCCCAACCTTCGGCAACCACCACCCTGATTAGTCAGCAGTCATCAACATCAGAGCAAGATCCTCCACCAGCAAAAATATAGAACTCACTATAAGCTCAGATACTGGTTAGCATTTTTTAGCACAAAGTGTTTTAAAAATAAGGTATGTACTATTTTTAGACAATGCTACTGCACACTTACTAAACTATAGTATAGTATAAACATCCTTTTTATGCACTGGGAAAGAAAAAATTCATTTGACTTGCTTTATTGCAATATTCATTTTATTGCAGTGGTCTGAAACCAAACACGTAATGTCTCCAACTTATGTCTGTGCAAAAATCAGTTACATTTCTATACACTGAAAACATTATTTGAAGACATAGAAGAATACAATCTCATTTACAAGAGGATCCAAAAAAAAAAAATACCTAAGAATAAGTTTAAACAAGTAGGAGAAAGATCTGTACACTGAAAACTGTAACAGATTGATGAAATAAATTGAAGACAAAAATAAATGAAAGAACATCTTGTGTTCATGGATTAGAAGAATTAATATTATTAAAATATTCACACTATCCAAAGTGATCTACAGATTGAACAGAATCTATAAAAATTCCTATGGCATTTTTCACAGAAAATTTAAAAAAATCCTAAAATCCATATGGCATCACAAAAGACCCCATATGGGTAGAGCAATCTTCAGCATGAAAAACAAAGCTAGAGGCATCACACCTCCTCATTTAAAATTATATTACAAAGCTAGAGTAATCAAAACAGTATGGTTCTGGTGCAAAGACACATAAACTGATGGAACAGAATAGAGAGCCCAGAAATAAACTCAAACATATACACTTAACTAATCACTGACAAAGACGCCAAGAATACACAATAGGGAAAGGACAGTATTCAATAAATGGTGTAGGGAAAACTGGATATCCACATGCAAATTAAACTGGACCATTATCTTACACCACACACAAAAATCAACTCAAAGTGAATGAAAGACTTGAATGTAAGATCTGAAACTGTACAAGTCCTAGAAGAAAATATAGGGGAAATCTTGACATTGGTCTTAACAATGATATTTTGGATTTGACACCAAAAACACAGGTAACAAAAGGAAAATAAGTAAAACAAATTAAACTACATCAAACTATGCAGTTTATGCACATTAAAGGAAACAACCAACAAAGTAAAAAGGAAACCTACAGAATGAGAAAAAATATTTGGAAACCATCTATCCAATAAGGGGTAAATATTCAAAATATAAAAGGAAACAACTCAATACCAAAAACAAAACTTCATTTAAAAAGGGGCAAAAGAGGTCTGGTCCCAGGAATTCAGCTGGATAGGGATCAAACCATTCTGAATACCTACAAACTCAACAGGAGATCGAAGAAAAGAATAGCAACAACTCCCTGAACAGAAAAGCGACCCCTTTCTGGAAGGTAGGACATGCAGAGAAGTGAATCCGAGGCGATATTCGGGAGGATAGACGGCGGGGGAGGGGGCCTCTGTCCGCCGCTTCTGGCAAGTGACAGAGCAGCGGAGCACAAAATCGGAACTTTTATAAGTCAGCTCAGTTGAGGGACATCGCTCCAGTGGCTAAGCGGGGGGTAGAACCTTCATGGGACAGTGTGGTCTCAGGACCTTTGGGGTCACAGAAAGACCGGGGGTGCCTGAGGGCAGCAGAGCTCCCAGGGATCAGAGTGGGGAAGTCAGCTGCAGAGACGGAGCTGAGGAGTGGGCTCTCATATCGGGGTTGCCATAAACTGTGATCCGCAGCACAGTCGGGCCACTGCTCCTCCAGCAGGGACCCAACAAGCGGCAGATCCGGGGAGACTCCCCTTCCTCCCCCGGGGGAGGAGCGGCACAGGAGAGCACCGCAGGGATCTGCTGGGTTTGGGGACTCCACACCGGGTTGGGTGCCAGAGATAGAAACGCTCAGTCACAGGCCAGGTGAGCATGGAGTGCCGTCGGAGTGACTGACTGCTTTTCTCTGGGGGCTTACTGAGGAGTGGGGCCCTGAGTTCTCGGCTCCTCCAGGGTGGAGATTGGGAGGCTGCCATGTTCACTCTCGTCCTCCTAAGCCAAATGGAAAGCTTGCAGGGAACAA
>NC_138370.1:93567467-93811333 GCF_054177405.1 Leptonychotes weddellii
AAGAAGAAGATAGCAGGAGGGGAAGAATGAAGGGGGGGAAATCAGAGGGGGAGATGAACCATGAGAGATGATAGACTCTGAGAAACAAACTGAGGGTTCTAGAGGGGAGGGGTGTGGGGGGATGGGTTAGCCTGGTGATGGGTATTTAAGAGGGCACGTTCTGCATGGAGCACTGGGTGTTATATGCAAATAATGAATCATGGAATACTACATCAAAAACTAATGAGGTAATGTATGGTGATTAACATAATGAAAAAAAATGGGCAAAAGACTGGATAGACCTACAAATGACCAACAGTTATATGAACAAAAAGCTAAAAACCTCTAATAATCAGGGAAATTAAAATCAAAACCACAATGAGGTATCATCTCACACTTGTTAAGATGTCTACTAACAGAAAGTCAAAAGATAACAAGTGTTGGTGAGGATGTGGAGAATAGGGAACCCCTGTATGCTATTGGTGAGAATGTAAGCTTTACAGTCATTACGGAAAATAGTATGGAGTTTCCTCAAAAAATTAAAAATATAACTATCATATATTCCAGCAATATAATATCTTAGAATATGTTGAAAGGAAATAAAATCACTATCTTGAAGAGATTTCTACATTCCCACCTTCATTGCAGCATTATTCACAGAAAACAACATAGGGTAACAATTTAAGTATCCCACCACAGATGAATGGGTCAAGAAAATGTAGTGTATGTGTGTGTCTATGTATAATAGAATATATAAAATATATACAGTAGAATATACATACATATACAATAGAAATTATTATAAGGTCTTAATAAAGAAATACTGCTGTTTGTGAAAACGTGAAGGAATTTAGAGGTAATTATGCCAAGTAAAACAAGCAGAAACAGAAAGACCAACATTGCTGATCTCACTTATATTTGGAATCTAGAAAAAAAGGTCATTCATAGTGACAGAGTAGAACTATGGTTGCCAGGAGGTGGGGAGTAGAAGGAAAGGGGAAATGTTGGTCAGATGAAACAAACTAAGTTCTGGAGACCTAAGGTACAGCATGATGACTATTGTGAATAGTAATATATTGTATACTTGCAATTTGCTGAGTAAATCTAAAGTGTTCTTACCACAAATGGGGGTAGGGATAACTGTGAGGTGGTAGATATATTAATTAGCTTGATTGTGGTAATCATTTCTTGATATATGTATATATCAAAACATCACATTGTGCAACTTAAATGCATACAATTTTTGTTTACCATATCTCAATAAAGCTGGGATTTTAAAAAAAAGTGGCCCTTCTCAACATCTACAAAATACCAACAGCTAATGTCACACTTATAGTAAAAAACTGAACACATTCTCCTTAAAATTAGGCACAACACAAAGATGTCCTCTTTTGCAACTCCTACTCAATATCTTACCAGAAGTCTGAGCTAGTGCAATAAGAAAATAAAAAGTATACAGATTGGAAAGGAAGAAATAAAACTGCCTATGTCAAAAGTCCCATATGAAAAGAAACTCCTGGAATGAGTAACTGAATATAACAAGGTTGCAGAATACAAAGTTAATATAAGAAATTCAATTGCTTGTCTATACATCAGGAATTCAATGCTCAATTAAAAATAAAAATACTGCTTAGATGAGTTTCGGTCCAAGATGGTGACACAGAAAGACCTTGAACTCACCTCCTCCCTCCAGGGACACAGCACATCTGTGCCTATTTATAGAGCAATACCTCCTGAAGGAGAACTGAGGGCTGATTGAACAGCTTCTGCACAACAAAAGATAGACCACATATAGAATGGCAAGAGAGACAGAGATAGTAACAAAGGGATCTCCCACTCACCAACATTGTGAACTGCAGTGGGGAGGGATAATATTGAGGGACCATGGCAGCTTTTTCTGCCCTGGGGCTCAGAAAAAAAAAAAAGCTGTGTTTTAAAGAAGTAATATTTATTAGATCCAGCCTTAGAACTCCCCCAGTGGCAGGGAAGCTAGTGGTGCTCTCTTCATCTTAGATGGGCAGGCAAGGGCCATGGTTTATGTTCCACACCAACCTTGATTGTGCAGACAGGAGCAGGGTCTGGATGTCATAGCTAGCATGTTGCCTCAGCAAGTCCCAGCCCCTTAGGCCACACCAACCCCAGATGCTCTGGGGCACAGAAAAAAAATGTCACAGTTTAAAAGAGCAACTATATTATAAAGGAACTAATCTTAGAACTCTGCCAAATGGCAGGAGAGGTGCTGGAATGTTCTTGGGGTTGGAGGAGGTAGCAAACACCATGGATTAAGATCCCCCTCCACCTTGACAACATGAACAAGAGAAAGGTCTGGGTGCCCTAGCTAACCTACCACTTCAGTGAGCCCCAGGCCCCCAGGCATCCCACTAAGGCAACCCCAGTGTGGTGCACACCAGGAAACACCTAGTCAGTGCTCACTACATTTCCAGCCATTTTGCCAAGGAGACACAGGTGCAGAGCACCCTGAACCCTCCAGGCCCCATACACCTTGACTTCAGACAGCTTGCTTAGGCACCCCAGACAGAGGATCCCATGACCTCTCAGCTCACTCTTGCTTCAGCTCCAGTCGTCCTGCCAGGGCACACCCTGTGCAGAGAGCTCTGTGAACCCCAGGTCCATGCCCACCTTGGTTCCAGCTGCCCCAGGAAGTCACCCACTAGGTGGTGCCCACAATCTCCCAGTCTACAACATGTCCCAGCCCCAGCTGCCCCGCCAGGGTGCCCCCTGCATAGAAATCCCCAGGATACCCCTGTGAAGAAAGCTCTGGGATCCCCTGGCTTGCATCCACTTCAGTTTCAGTTGCCCAGCCAGGGCACCCTCTATATGGAGAGCCCTAGGACTGCCCCAGCCCATGCCTACTTCAGCCCCAGCTATCCCACTGGGGCAGCCCCAGCATGGAGTGCCCCAGGACCCTGAGCCCATCCAGCCACAGCTCCAGCCAGTTAAAGTCACCAGGCATACACAGTCTATAAAGGGGATGATTGTACACAAGACCATCCTTTCAAGTTTAGGATAAGAAGCAGTTCTGTCTAATTTATAGAAACAAACACAGAAAGTCAAGCAAAATGAGGAGGCAGAGGAATTCTCCAAATGAAAGAACAAGACAAAACCACAGGAAAAAAACTAAATGAGGCAGAGATTAGCAATATGCCCAATAAAGAGTTTAAATCAATGGTCATAAATATGCTCCCTGGACCAGAGGGAAGGGTAGAAGAACTCATGAAAACTTGAACAAAGATAGAAAATGTAAAAAAGAACCAAACAGAAATGAAGATTACAATAACTGAAATGAAAAATACACTAGAGGGAATCAACAGTGTATTAGCAGGTGCAGAAGAATGGATCAGCAATCTGGAAGACAGGGTAATGGAAAGTGCCCAAGCTGAACAGCCAAAAGAAAAAAGAATTTAAGAAAAATAAAAGAAAAACAAGGATAAGTTAAAGGAGCTCTTGGACAACATCAAATAAACAAACATTCAAATTCTAGGGATCCCAGAAGAAGAAGGAGAGAAAAGGGCAGAAAACTTATTTGAAGAAGTAATAGCTGAAAACTTCCCTAACCTGAAAAAGGAAACAAACATTCAGGTTTAGGAAGCACAGAGAATTTCAAACAAGACAAATCCAATAAGGTCCACACAACACATTGTAATTAAAATGTCAAAGTTTAAAGATGGAGTTTTAAAAGCAGCAAGAGTGAAGTAAAACATTATATACAAGGAGAACCCCATAAGGCTATCAGCTGTTTTTGTTTTTTTTTTTAACAGAAATTTTGCAGGCCGGAACAAAGAGGCATGATTAAAATGATATAAAATGCCGAAAGGAAAAAACCTACAACCAAGAATACTCTACATGGTAAGAATATCATTAAGAATTGAAGGACAGATAGAATTTCCCAGATAAACAAAAAGTTAAAGGAGTTCATCACCCTTAAACCAGCTTTATAAGAAATCTTAAAGAGACTTCTCTAAGTGAAAAGAAAAGGCCATAATTAGAAGATAATTACAAATAAAAAGATGTAAAATACAACAATGCATACACAAAGTGTGGAGGGAAGGGACTCATTTCAGACCTAAAGACACATACACATTGAAAGTAAAAGACTGGAAAAAAAGATTCCACGCAAATGGAAGTTGGGGCGGGGGAGTGGGGGTCGGATCAGGGTAACAATTGGATAAAATACACTCTAAAACAGAGTCTGTAACTAGAGACAAAGAATAGTATTAAGTAGAAATAAAGGGGTCAATCCAACAAGGAGATATAACAATCATAAATACCTATATACCCAACATTGGAGCACCTAAATAAATAAAGTCAATATTGATAGACATAATGAGAGACATTGGCAGTAGTACAATAACAAAAGGGGACTTTTAATATCCCACTTACATCAATAGGACAAATCATCCATGGCAGAAAATAAATAAGGAAATAGTATCTTTGAATGACACATTAGACCAGACAGATATAACAAATATATATATGGAATGTTCCATCCAAAAATAACACAATACACATTCTTTTCAAGTGCACACGTACATTTTCCAGGATAGATCACATATTAGGCCACAAAACAAGTCTCAATAAATTTAAAATTGCTATCACAGCATGCATCTTTTTTAACCACAATGGTATGAAAATAGAAGTCTATCACAAGGAAAAAACTAGACAAAACACAAGCATGTGAAGCTAAACAACATGCTACTAAAAAACCAGTGGGTCAATGAAGAAATCAAAGAGGAAATTTAAAAAATACATGGAAACAAATTAAAATGAAAACATAATAGTCCAAAATCTCTGGGATGCTGCAAAAGCAGTTCTAAGGGGAAATTTATAGTGATACCAGTCTATCTCAAGAAACAAGAGAAATCTAAAATAAACATTCTAACCTTACACCTAAAGTAAAAAATAAAAGAGAGAGAGAGAAAGATTAGTAGAAGGAAGTAATAAGGATCAGAGCAGAAATACATGAATCAGAGACTAAAATTAAAAAAAGAAAATGGAAACGATTAGTGAAACCAAGAGCTGGGTCTTTGAAAAGATAAATAAAATTGATAAATCTTTAACCAGACTCATCAAGAAAAAATGAGATAGGACCCAAATAAATACAATTAGAAATGAAAGAGAAGAAACAGCCAACACCACAGAAACACAAAGGCTTATGAGAGGTTACTATGAAATTTTTATGCCAGGAAATCAGACAACCTGGAGAAATCAATAAATTCCTAGAAACACAGAATCTTCCAAAACTGAATCAGGAAACAAGTCTGAACAGACCAAGTACTAACAAAGAAGTTAAACTGGTAATCAAGAAACTCCCAACAAAAGTCCAGGACCAAATAGATTCACAAGTGAATTCATCTAACCACATTTAACAATATATTAAGATTATTCACCACAATCAAGTGGGATTTATTCTGGGGATGCAAGGGTGGTTTGATATTTACAAATCAATCAATGTGATACACCACATTAACAAAACAAAGGATAAAAATCATATGATCAACTCAATAGATGCAGATAAAGCATTTGACAAAATTCAACGTCCATATATGATAAAAAGTGGGATTAGAGGGAACATACATCAACATAATAAAGACCATATATGAAAAACCCACAGCTAACATCATACTCAATGGCAAAAAAAAAAACTAGAGCTTTTCCTCTGAGGTCAGGAAGACGAGGATTCCACTCTCACCACTTTTATTCAACATAGTACTAGAAGTCCTAGCGACAGCAATCAGATAAGAAATAAAAGGCATCCAGGGGCGCCTGGGTGGCTCAGTCATTAAGTGTCTGCCTTCGGCTCAGGTCATGATCCCAGGGTCCTGGGATCGAGCCCCGCATCGGGCTCCCTGCTCAGCGGGAAGCCTGCTTCTCCCTCTCCCACTCCCCCTGCTTGTGTTCCCTCTCTCGCTGTGTGTCTCTCTGTCAAATAAATAAATAAAAATCTTAAAAAAAAAAAAAAAAGAAATAAAAGGCATCCAAATTGGTAAGGAAGAAGTTAAACTGTCACTATCTGAAGATGACATAATCTTATATATAGAAAACTAAAGAATCCACCAAAAAAACTATTAGAACTGAAAAATGAATTCAGTAAAGTTGAGGACAATATTAATACACAGAAATCAGTTGCATTCCTAAACAATAATAACAGCATAACATAAAGAGAAATTAAGAAAACAATTCCATTACAGCTGTGTCAAGGGAATAAACTTAACCAAGATGGTAAAAGACGTACTCTGAAAACTATAAAATACTGATGAAAGAAATTGAAGATGACACAAATAATGGAAAGATATTTCATGCTCATAGATTAGAAGAATTCGTATCATTAAAATGTCCATACTATCCAAAGCAATCTACAGACAGTGTAATCCCTATTAATACCAACAGCATTTTTCACACAAAAAACTAGAATAATACCAAAATTTGTTTGGAACCACAAAATACCCTGAATAGCCAAATCAATCTTGGAAAAGAACAAAGCCAAAGGTATCACAGACCCAGATTTCAAGATATATTACAAAGCTGTAGTAATCAAAACAGTATGGTACTGGCCCCAAAATAGACACACAGGTCAATGGTGCAGAATAGAGAACCCAGAAATAAACCCATGCTTATATGGTCAATTAATCTATGACAAAGGAGGCAAAAATATACAATAGGGAAAAGACAGTCTCTTCAATAAATGATGCTGGGAAAACTAGATAGCTACATGCAAGAGAATGAAAGTGGACCATTTTCTGACACTATTTACAAAAATAAACTCAAAATGGAGTAGAGACCTAAATTTGAGACCTGAAACCATAAAACTCCTAAAAGAAAATATAGACAATAATCTTTCAGACACCAATCTAAGTATTTATGGATATATCTCCTCAGACAAGGGAAAGAAAAGCAAAAATAAACTATCAAGACTACATCAAAATAAAAAGCTTTTGCACAACAAAGAAACTATCAACAAAACAAAAAGGCAACTGTATGGGAGAAGATATTTACAAAAGATATATCTGATAAAGGGTTAATATCCAAAATATACAAATAAACTATACCACTCAACACACACACACACAGGAAACAAACAAACAAAAAAAACACAGACAATTCAATTAAAAAATGGACAGAGGATCTGAATAGATCTTTTTCCAAAGGAGACATATGGATGGTAAACAGACACATGGAAAGATGTGGAGGGAAATGTAAATCAAAACCACGATGAGATATCACCTGACACGTATCAGAATGGCTAGGATCCAAAAGACAAGAAAGAACAAGTTTTGGTGGGGATGTGGAAAAAAAGAAACCCTCATATACTATTGGTGGGAATGTAAATTGGTACAGCCACTGTGGAAAACAATATGGAGATTTCCTCAAAAAATTAAAAGTAGAAATACCCATAATATCCAGTAATTCCACTACTAGGTATTT
The DNA here is from genome assembly GCF_054177405.1 of Leptonychotes weddellii. NCBI lineage: Eukaryota > Metazoa > Chordata > Mammalia > Carnivora > Phocidae > Leptonychotes > Leptonychotes weddellii. The sequence goes on from NC_138370.1 coordinate 93,574,890, forward strand.
TACCCAAAGAAAACAAAAACACTTATTTCAAAAGATGTATGCACCCCTATGTTTATTGAAACATATTTGTAATAGCCAATATATGAAAATGACCCACATGTCCATCAATAATGAATTGATAAAAATGTGCCCCCACACACACATACACACACTGAACACTACCCAGCCATTAAAAAAAAGAATGAGATCTTGCCATTTGTGACAACATGGAGGGTATTAAGCTAAGTGATAAAAGTCAAACAGTGAAAGGCAAATACCATATGATTTCACATGTATGTAGAATCTAAAAAACAAAACAAATGTAAAAGCAAAGAAAAAGCAAAACAGACCCATGAATACAGAGAACAAACTGGTGGTTGCCAGAGGAAAGGGGAATAAGGAATGGGCAAAATGAATGAAGGGGAGTAGGAGATAAAGGCATCCAGTTCTGGAATGAATCATTTACAGGGATAAAAGGGAATAGGGCATATAGTCAATGGTATTGTGATAGCATTGTATGGTGACTGATGGTAGCTACACTTGTGGTGAGCATAGCAATATGTATAGACTTGTTGAATCACTGTGTTGTACACATGAAACTAATGTTAACATTGTGTCAGCTATACGTCAATAAAAAATACTGTTTATAATAGCACTAAAAAATGACATTCTAACAAAATATATGCAGAATCTATATGCAGAAAACTACAAACTCCAATGAAAAAAATAAAGGTATAAATTAACAGAGAAATATGGTCATTGATTGGAAGACTCAATATTGTTAAGATGTCTTTTCTTCCTAACTTGCTTTATAACTTCAATGCAATCCCAATCAAAATCAGGTGGTTTTGTAGACAATTGACAAAATGAATCCACAGTTTATATGAAAAGACAAAAGACCTAGCATCGCTAACACAATACTGAAGAAGAAAAACAAAGCTGGAAGACTTAACACTACCCAATTTCAGTGTGTACTATAAAACTCCAGTAATCAAGTAATCAATACCAGTGTGGTATTAGTGAAAGAACAGACATACCAATCATTAGACTGAATTAGAAAGACAAAAAATACACCCAAAGAAATATAGTCAACAGATCTCTGACAAAGGAGCAAATGCAATTTGATGGAGAATGACTAGTTTTTTCAACAAATGATGCTAAACAATTAGATACCCAAACACAACCACAGAAGAACCTTAAACATAGACCTTATACTTTTCACAAAGGTTAACTCAAAATACATCACAAACCTAAATATTAAATGGTAAGCTATACTAGTTCTTCTATAGTTTCTTTGAAATATAAAACTTCTAGAAGAAGAAAATCTACATAACACTGGGTTTGGTGGTGAGTTTTTAGATACAACATCAAAAGCGTAATTCATGAAAGAACAAAATGTTGTTAAGTTGAACTTTCGCCCTGTGGGAGACATTGTTAAGAGAATGAAAAGACATGTGAGACTGAAAAAAAATATTTGCAAAAAATTTTTGCAAAACACATGTCTGATAAAGGAATTGTATCCCAAACATACAAAAAACTCTTAATAGTTGACAACAACAAACACATTTTAAAAATAGGTGAAAAAAATCTGAACAGACACATCACCAAAGACTACATACAGATGCCAAATAAACATATGAAAAATGCTTAGCATTATGTCATTAGGAAATTGCAAATTAAAACAACAATAGGACAGCACTGCATACTCACTAGATTGGCTGAAATCCAAAACACTTGATAACACAAATTGCTGGCAAAGATATGAAGCAACAGGAATTCTCATTCATTGCTGGTAGGAACATAAAATGGTACAGCCACTTTTGAAGTCAGTTTGGCAACTTCTTTCAAAGCTAAACACAGATTTACGATACAATTCAGTAATCTCACTCTTCTATATATTTACCCAAATGAGTGAAAATGTATGTCTGCTCAAAAATCTGTACTAGGATGTTTATAGCAGCTTTATTCACACCTCAAACTAGAAGCAACCAAGTCCTTCAAAAGGTGAATGGGTAAACAAACTGGTACATCCACACAATGGAATGTTTTTTCAGCAATTAACAAAATAAAGCTATTAAATTACAAAAAGCCATGTATGAATCTTAAATCCATATTAATAATTGAAAGAAACCAGTCTGCAAAGAAATATACTCTATGATTCCAATTATAGGAGATCCTGGAAAAGATTAAATTCTAGTGATGTTAAAAAAAATTAATGGTTGGCAGAGATTTAAGAGTGGGGGACTCGTTGAACATTCAATGTTCCTATTCAAAATGACACAAGTCATTTTTTTCAAGACTGTGAAAAAATCCCATAGGATATCATAGTGGTGAATACATGACACTATGAATTTGTCAAAACCCATAGAATTTTGCAGTATGAAGAATGAATCTTTACACAAATTTTTAAAATAGCATACAGGAAACTGGAGGGATCCAAGGATAGTACACGGAATGTGACAATACAATCTAACTGCATTACAAGTGGATGAAAAAGCCTCACTGAAGAGGGTGAGGGAAGAGGTGCTAACCTAGGTAACTATGTAGAAAGAGCGGAGTCTGTAAGACTAAATGCAAAAGATTATCTACTCTAATTGAGAAAGTCGTTTCCTCTGGGTGTATGGATTTATAATTCTGATACCACTATACACAAACCCTGGAAGCAAACATTATGTAAATGGAAAATGGATGGTTTGAATGGGAGGTGAAGATAAATAAGGGACAGCGAGTAGAATGATCCATGTAGTAATAGATTCCAGTTGGAGCGATCAGTATCAACTCCTATTTAGTCCAATGTAGATTCAGATGGTTACATATAATATTTGTAATGTATATATGGGTTATTATACACACATACATTTTCTTGCTCTGTGAACTGAGAGGGCCTATAAGAAACAATACTCCAGTAGCGATAAGTATACCATCCTCCAATGAAAGGAACCAAGGCTCAGAGAAATGGCTGGTTTCTAGGATTTGCCCACTCTCAATTTCTATCAAGCATTTACCAAACCAGGAAATTGCTTAGAAAATTCTCACATCCCACAGAACAAAGTTCTATATCTTGATGACATTCTAATTTGTTCTTTTTTATTCTTAAATATTTTTTAAGAAGTATATGTATTTCCTGGGGCTGCCACAACAAAGTACCATGAACTGGGTGACTTAGCCAACAAAAATACATTGTTTCAAAGTTTTGGAGGCTGGAAGTCAGCAAGCAAAGTATTGAAAGGGCCCGTTCCTTCTGTGGTCTATAAGAATGTTTCCTGCCTCTCCCCCACCCCGTTTCTGGTAGCCTCAGGCGTTCTTTCATTGCATCCCTGAGTCTTCATGTGGTTTTCCCTCCATCCTGGTTTTTTTCTGTGCCCAAATTTCTTCCTTTTATAAGGACATCAGTGATATTGGCTGGGGCCCACCCTAAAGACCTCATCTTACTTTCATCATCTGCAAAGACTTTATTTACAAATCAGTTCACATTCACAGATACTGGAGGTTAGGACTTCAACATCTTTTGGGAGGACACAATACAACCCATAACAAGAAGGAAGAGAAGCGATATTATTCCAAATAATAGGTAAAAGTGTTTCCCACACCATTGACCTTTATAAAATATTACTGTCACCTGATGATTCCAGTTGGCATAATCTTGCTTTTTATGTTACTGTAATTTTCTCCCCAATATTTCCCTTTTCCATCACTCTTTCCTTCTTCCCTATACAATATGAAAATCTAAGTACTTGATGCAGACTTTTGAGCCTTCTATGTTTTCTTCTAATTATCTTAGCTGTAGCCAACGTGGATCATAATTTGAAATTATTTGTTTAGCAGGGATTGCTAGGTATATGTGGTACTTAAACCCAGGAAAGAGGGAGGGGGCTGAGCCAAGAGAGGGAGAAATCAGCATCTGCAAGGAGATGAATAGTGGTTGAGGAAGGTGAGATTCTGAATGTGCAAGTCCATTAATCCGGACTTGAATAATTAAGAAAATTGCTGGTAAAGCTGATAAAATTTGTACAATTACTTTTGGTTGTGATAGGACACCCCCCTCACCCCAGATCCTGGCTAACATCATGGAATAAAATAGACTCTAGCTTCAAATTTGTATTTAAGCCAAGGTGCCATGAGTGCCTGGGAAACAGTCCTTGAACTTACTGCTATTTAGAGACACATAGCATAAATGCCAATTACCCACCAGAAAAATTTACCTAAAACTCCTGGATCTGAGACTGGTCAGCAGTTAGCCCCTGTGATTTACACTTAATGGCAACAAGGATTCTAATGCTGGGAGGCATGGAGTGTACTGAAAACTTTGTGCTCCTTTTGGAAGGCAGGACAGAGAAACAGGGCATGTGTGCTTGAACTCTTCACAGACCACCCCTATGTCTTGGTCCTTGGACCTGTGAGCCTCCTGCCGTTTATATATGCAATATGTCTAGAAGTTGCATGCCACATGGAAGGAACTATGTTATTATTTGACAGATTTGGCAAGGAGTGATTTTTAGGCTGCCTCTTTTGAAGTCCAGTTGAAAGATTTTTTTTGTAACCTTAGTAGGTCCAAGAAGAAACTCTGAACTTGTTTTCTTTGTGCCTTTTTGCTCAATGTAGATTGTATTTCAATGGTTTTCAGGACAGCAATATCATGAATATTATTCCCTCTCTATCCATTTATTAAATGTATTTCTTTCATCTATATATATTTTTACTTTATATGTAGGTCTATACCAGATTATACTCTAAGGTTATAAGCTCCCATAGCAGTCCTTCCTGAACTGTGGCATACATAAAAATCACTAGAAATTTACTTTTTAAAATTCATATTAGAGTCCTTACCTAAAGAAATTCTGAATCAATAGATCTGGAAGAGAAACCCACATATCTGTATCTGTAATAAGCAGTCTATAGGGTTCTAATGCAGCTGGATCCCATTTTAGGAGACAAACTAAAAAGCTAGGGACCAATTTTATTTAAGAGGATTTATAACATTCATGGAGATAGCCCCATGTCGACAGATAGTTAACTAACCCTAGTTGCTGGCTGCTGCTAATTACATTCTAAGAACTCCTTATAGCCAATTTGCTATACAGAAATGGTGCTTTAGGTCGTTCATTAGCCACTAAAAAACAAAATAAGGGACTGATGGATTTTCTTCCTTAGCAGTAGAGATGGCCGTTAATTCTTAGACAAGTTACCAAAACTTTATCTTTCGTGCGTACAATTTTTTTTGACTACCAACAGTTCTTATGAATGGCTATCCTCTTCATGGTTGACCACGTATATAGGACACATAGACATGTACTCATGTCTTTTTGTTGTCCATCAGCTTATCACCTCTCTTCACATTGGTCTGATGTCAGTTGAGGAAGATGCATTTATTTCATGAATCACCAAAATTTTGCACATGAAGGAAAGTACTCAATTAAAGACCCAGAAGCATTATGCCCTAAATAAACCTTTACCCAAAAGGCTGAAAGAACTAAGGCATGTCATCCCACTAGGGCTAAGATTTCATTATGAACAGCCCTATCACTTCTGTGGACACCTTATCCTACTCCCTTTGGTATAGCCTCCCACCCTGTGCTCCCCTCAGCCCTGTTCCAGCCCTCCTACAGTACCGTGTCATTGACAGTTTATTTGGCTGAACCCACGGTCATTTCTCATTGAGGATAAAAATTATGTCCAAACCATCTCTGTATCCACAACTCTTGGCAAAATGCCTGACTTAAAGTAGGCAATGAAAAAACAGTGGTCTAATGAATTAATCAATAAACTAAGCTCCTGGAAAAGTAGAGCTAGTTTCTCCCACAAGCTTCTAGGAAAATTCTTAGTATCTTTAGTGGTGTCAGACCCATAGTGGAACTCACAGTGTCTACCCAGACAGTTCCCCATGTCTCAACCCTGCATTGCATCCACTTCACCAGATCTGTTCTAAGATTGATGGGGCAGAGTAATTTAAACAAACACATACCAGCAGAAGCTCCCAAATACAAAATGTCCGGGGTAAAAGACAGGCTTACAAATATGAAGGAGGCACATGTGGTATTCTTTTTGGGGGTGGGGGAAGGATGTTAAAGGCATTGTCACAGCTTATAAAGATTCTGGATCTAACTCCCCCCCCAACTAAAGTAACATTTATAAACCCACATATATTGATTTGTCCAAGGCCTTCCTTCTTTTAAACACCTTTTTCCTTGTTTTTACACTTCATCCCTTCTTCTAATACATCTGTATTTTTATTTTTTTAAATATACATCAGACAGAAGTTGGGAAAGGAAGTACGGTGATGGGGGAGGGTTCCCTGTTCACCATCTTCCAAGATATGCTTAGTGCATCAGGACCTTAGGATGAAACACGATGAAACACAAAGATATTTCCCCACTCCCGCCAAAGAAGGGGAAAGAAAATCCTCTTGTCTCCTTAGCATCTTCCTGCCCCATTCCTATCCATCCATAGCTCTTGCTGCTGAGCTATTTCCTACCTTTGATGCATCCTTGGCAGAAAAATAAAAGACGGCATTTATAACTTAAACTCTAACTGTAAATAAAACATTCTAACCTTTGAGGTATAGCAAGAAAGGAAAGGATTTCTTTTAAAATCTGTGTGACTCTGACACCTGGTGGTTTAAAGCTCTGATATTTAAAAGAAAAAAAAGAGAGAGAGAGAGAGGGAGAAAGTAGCCTGAAAAAGGGAAATACTGCAGAATTTGCTTTTGGGTATAGATTCTTCTCTTGATAATACAAGGAAGAGAGCACCCCCCAAACTCTCCAGCATCTAGGTTTTCTCCTGCTTTCTAGTCAGGAAAGAAAAATGGCGTAATGCGTCAGAATAGAAATTTTAGGATCAGGCAAGAATAGTCTTGAATATTTTCCAGCCTTGGGAAAGTTGTTTCAATCCTAGGAAACAATTCCTTGATACATAAAGATGATGAAAATTCATTATGTTGTCAATCTATGAGGTATCTCTAGACAGCATACATAAATACAGAGATTGATGACTAGCTCATTGTAAATGTTCCACAAAAACAGACAGCATTAAATTTTGAACCATTGCAAGAGAGTATCCAGTTTGGAAAACTGGCCTCTGGTTGCCTAGTTGCTCTATTTTATCCTTATAGAGCTTTTCTTCCCCACTTCTCCAGGTCTTTGAATAGATCTGGATTGCTGTATTTTTGAACTTCTTCTATCATTTTAAGAATATTAAATCAGACCCTATGAAATTGCTGATATCTCACCATTTTTGATGGAGGGAAAAAAAAGGCTATTTCATAGGGTTCAACCAAATATCTGTCCATGGTTAAATGTCCTTGTCCATTGTTAGAGACTTTTTCAAGTGGGTAAACAGTTTGGTAAAATTATTTTCCACAGGCTGAAACTGGTTTTGATTAGTTCATCCACTGAACTTACATGGACTCTAGGATATGGGATTTAGCTTCTAAAATAATCTCTCTTCACAGGTGTTTTCATTCAAAGCTTATAGTAATCACTTTCATTAAAAGGTTGCTTTTCTGTGTTTCACAGTGAGAATTTTATAGGAAATTATATGCTATGGTAACTGGAGATTTTAAAAATAAATTTTTCTAAACATACTCCAAAACGTTTTTTGTTTTTTGTTTTTTTTTAACCATCCATGAAATCAAGAAACAACAAAAACTGTAGTTACTGAAAATAAAAGCCTCCTAGGCAACAACCTCACACAATACAAAAATAATCGAATACTGGCAGAAATGGTCCCTTGGAAACAGTGGCTCATTTGTTTAGAGTTCTGTTATTAACTTCTGGTGATCAGGGAGTGAAAAACGGAAAGGATACCACAGAGAATCATTAAGAACAACACACCAGATAGAGAGAACCCATTTAGCTGACAAACAACAGAATGCAGTTCAGATTAAAAGCAAACAGACATACAAACAAAACAAAACAAAAAACAAAAACCACAAAACCCCAAAAAGTTACAACCACTGCTAAAGAATATGAAGGCTCTGAAAAATCCTGACAGATTCCCGAGGTCTCTACAAAGAAAGAGGCCATTTCAGGGTTGTGGTCCCAAACCAATAACAGATACTGAGTGTGTTTAAAAGGAACTGGGGAAAATGAAAAGGTGGTTCTCAGCTGGAAGTTGACGATGTTGGTCAGATTTTAAACGCCTAGTGGATCTTAACCTTTCATGGCCTTACATACACGGATGCCTCTGCAAGGGCAGAGCTTACAACATCAGAACTGACCTGAGTGCAAAGCCCTATCTGGAACCTTCTGTGCATTGCCAGAGACCCTTGATCCCATTCCTTTGGTTTTTTTTGTTTGTTTCTGTACTCTGTGCTGTCACTTACTCAAAAATAACAGAACCAGCCTTTCAACTCTTCAAACTAAGTGAATCACTGCACCCACACTGAAAAGTTTTCTGAACACTTGTTGAGCGCAGAAACTGTACTTACCTTCAAGGAATTCCAGGGCATGTTGTGCCCACTGCAAGCCCAGAGCAGAGTGGGCCATCCTCTCTGACATAGGACAGACATGGATACTTTTCTTCTCTTCCTGGGACTTTGACAGGGTCATCACTGAGCAAAGCCATTGGAATTACAGCATCCTTGCTATCTTGCCATTTTCTTCCCTATAGTTTCTCATGGTGGAAAACAGGATAATTGCATTGGCACTAAAGGATTTCCCACTGTGGTTATCAATACAGAGAGGGGATGACCAGAACTTTTGCTTTCACACACAAGAACAGTTTAGGGATGTCCTCGGTCATTAAGAGAAGATTCGGAGATGTAGATCATATCAGGCTTGCAAAATGAAACACTTTCAAATTATTTGATTTATCTGACTGATAAACAGAAGCTAGGAAAGCAAGTCAATTAATTTGCTCCTGAAGAAAGATTTTTACCTGAATTTCATTGATGATTGCCTAATACCTTCACTCTTTCTCCGTACAGAGCCTTTTGTTGTTGTTGTTACTTGCCATAAAAATAACTGCTTCAAAACGAAATGTAGTTAAGGCAGTTATTTGATAAAATACACTTTTGTTTGGTCTGTGTTCAACACTAATATAAAGCCGTCAAATCTGTTTGTATAAACATAGCCATTTTAGACCAAATCTTTAGAGATTTCTTCACAATGTTTTATCCTTCCAAACTAATTAATTTTATGGGTGCTTTCACCCATTTGGACTGCTGTAACAAACTGCCATAGTTTGGGTGACTTACGAACAATAAAAATTTATTTCTCACAGTTCTGGAAGCTGGAGATCGAAGATCAGGGTGCCTACATGGTCGTGTCCTGTTGGGAGCACTCTTCCCAGTTGCAAACTGCTAACTTCTCGTTGTAGCCTCATGGCAAGGGCAGAGCATGAGGGAGCTCTTTGACGTCCTCTTATAAGGACACCAATTCCATTTGTGAGGGTTCCATCCTCATCATTGGATTGCCTCCCAAAGGCTCCCCATCTCCAAAAACCATCACACTGGGATTAGGGTTTCAGCATGTGATTTTGAGAAGAACACAGAAATGCAGTCCATTTGCAGTAGGTTTTAGTCATAAACACAACCAATCAATCTAGAATTGTTGCTCCCTTTGCAATACAAGGATCCAAGGAATCAGTCCATATAAAACCACACTCCCTCTTCTCTGACCAGTTGCACTTCCCTGCCCAGAGCTGCCTCATTTTGTCACTTTCAAGTCTTTACTGAAGTGTCCTCTTAGTGAGACCTTCCCTGCCTAGTTGGTTCAAAACAATACCATCCCTACACCCTAGTTCCTATTGTGCTTCCCTGATCTAGTCATCTCAGTAGAAACTTTACCATTGGTGTTATTTATTTTATTCATTTAATTTATTTAGGAAGGTCTCCCCTTTTTCCCTGAGGGAAGGGATTTGGTGTCTTATTTGCCGTCATATTCCCAGGATCTAAAGTGCAGGTGCACGATGCATAGTAAATAAGGACTTACTGAATGAAGGAAGGAGAGGCTGATTAACAATTTGCCTTGAAAAGAAAAAAAAATTGCCTTGAAGTTCTCTCTGAAATCACTTAGCTATAAATGAAATTAATTTATATATCCAGGAAAAATATATCCTAAAATGTCACCCCAGGGCAAATCAAACATGCTAAAACGAAGAGTGATAATAAGTGTGAGAGGTTATTTTTAGAGGTTACACAAAAGAAAGTGTGAGCTCTGTTGGGGTGGGGGCCCCTATAAAAACTCTGTATTAGAGAGACTAATTCTCCAAAGTGCTTTATAATGCTTGGAACTCTACAACAATAAGCAGTGTGGATGGCCAGATCTATTATACACGGGGGCATCTGGCTGCATCTCACTGTGGATTTTCAGATGACCGAAGAGGTTGCTAAGCCTTGTGAACAAAAACCAAAGAATACATCTCCCTGAGCTGCTGGCAAGGCTCTACCTGCCAAGAGTTTCAGGTTTTTGAGCTGGAGGTGCAGTTGAACAGCAAAAGATACTTCCTGTAGCTAATGAGCCCTTTACATGTGCTCAGCATTGCTGAGGCCTCACAAAAGTCAACACCTTTTGCTCAGGGGAACTTTCTGGGGCCTAATCGGGCTTTCCGATATTTTCCATTAGGCACAGCAATTGGTGTGTCCCCAGGTGACCCGAGTTGCCTGCTCCGTACTCATTGCTACCTTGTTTGGCGCTTGCTAAAGTGATGTTTACAACTTGTTGAGTTACAGGACAGAAAGGACAGAGAGAGATGTAGTGTGATCTGTGATGGCAGCCCACGGCTGCTATTTAACCTCATGGGAGATCTGCTTCATAAACTAGGTAGACCAGTCAACAGGAGCGAGTACCAGCGTGTCTCTTCTGTCCTCTGTGTGGGGGGACAGGGGTACACCGTGTGGCCCCCCTGCTTCTGCCTTCCTTTTTCATTTGCTATAAACTTTCTTCTCCCTTTAGATTAGGCAGGGGGTGGGGGGGATTATGGGTCATAAATTCCCTGATGGTTCATTACCTACTGATTTGATGGGGACCATTCAGGGAGTGTTGCTTTGAAGACAGAGTTATCAACATAGAATGGGGCCTCTCAGCTCTCGAGTCGATATCCCATTCCACTCTAACCCCATGGAAGAAAGCAAAATTTCACAGATTAACTCACTTTCTCAAAAGAAAAATAGGTTTCCCATATTTTCTCTAAAAATGAGCATACCACAGTTTGCTACTGGAGTAGGGAGGGCAAAGACCATAAAGTTTCAATTCTTGGGCTCTGCAATTACACAGCTCTGCCTCTGTCACTTACTGGGTATGTGTGTTTGGCTATGGCCCAATTTTCTTGACCATGAAATAGGGGCAATAAAAGTACCTACTACAGGGGTTGTAGAAGGAATTAAATGAAACCATGTACATAAAGTATTTAAGACCACTGGACACGTAATCTCTCAATAAGCATTAACTATTGCAATTATTTCTTGTTAACATGTTTGAAAAGAAAAACCTACAGTTCTCTCATACAGTGTGGGGGGAAAAAAACCCAGTCTTTCCCTCCTATGAATCCTCCTCTTGTGTTTATCTTTCCTGTGTGTCTCCTTTACTATTCACACAAAGCACTTCATTTCTGACACTTCGGGCCATCAGATGTAGGAGATTCTCCCCCCACACCAAGCAATTCTTCACACCAGCTGGGTGCCCAACAATTTAACTCAGTTCTGACACCATTTATGTAGAGGCAGCATCAAGTCCCAATAGATTGCCTCACCCCCACCTGAGATGCCAACAGGCCAAACCAGGTTGTCATCTGTGCTTCTGACCCACCAGCTGTAGGTCAGAACTTCCAACAACCCTCACCTTGGGTTTAATTTGCTAGAGCAGCTCACTGGGCTAAAAAGAACATTTTACTTACCTTAGTTATAAAAGGATATGGGAGGGGCGCCTGGGTGGCTCAGTCAGTTAAGTGGTGGACTCTTGATTTCAGCTCAAGTTCGGTGGGTTCGGTGGGACTGAGCCCTGCCACGGTGTCCGTGCTGATTGTGGAGCCTGCTTGAGATTCTCTCTCCCCCCCCCCCGCCCCCGGTTGTGCGCTCTCGTGCTCTCTCTCTCGCTCTCTCTAAGAAATTAAATTAATTAAAGGCTATGGGAGAGGATACAGATGAGCATCCAGATGGAAGAGATGCCTAGGGCCAGTTATCCAGAAAGGAGCAAGGAGCTTCCTTGCGCTCTCCAGGCACGCCACTCTCCCCACACTACCAGCATGTTCACCAACCCGGAAGCCCTCCGAACCCTGGCCCCGTTGGTTTTTATCGAGGCTTGATTACACAGGCATGACTGATTAACTCCTTGGCCATTGGTAACCGGTTTAGCCTCCAGAACCCTCTCTCCTCCCCAGAGGTCAGGAGGTGGGACTGAAAGTTCTAACCCTCTAATCACATGGTTGGCTCCAATGGCTACCATCCCTCATACTTGAGTGCCTCCCAAAAGTTGCCTCATTAGCATAATAAGACAACTTTATCGCTCTCACCTCTTAGGAAATTCCAAGGGTTTTAGGAGCTCCATGCCAGAAAAGGGGATGAAGACCAAATATATATTTCTTATTATGAATCACATTACAACATTACAACGTTACAATTAGAAAAATGCATTAAAATCTTCTTCCCATGAATGTGTGATAAATGTAGAGTGTTAAATAATATCACACACCTTTTAAGTATCTGTGCTTATGCTACGAGGAGAAGATAAAGGATGATTATCCACAGCTCTAACCACATTTCAGCTGCAACTGGTCAACCCAACGTTCAACAGTTTTAAGAAGTAATTAACAGGCTTATGTTTATTCTGCCACCCCCATCACCTTCTCCTCACCATCTGGTTCAGATGTTACTCAACACGGAAACAAGTCGAGAGAAAAGAGAAGAATCAGAGAGAGGAGGAGAAATCAGAGGCCCAGTGGCTGATCCCAAGCAAAGCAAAGGCCTTGAGTCAGTGAATAGGAGCCCTTCCACTGCAGTGGCTTTTGGGATTGGCTCCTTGGGTCTGCTTGGAGCAGCGAAGGAGCAGGTGAATGGCTCCGGGGCCAGTGGCCACCGATGTGCAGGACCACACTGAACATTTCTACTCTTGCAAAACTAGGGAGATCCACAAAGAGGTAAAATGATGGTAGTGAATCTGTTTGAAAAATCCTGGGAATTAGGTGCATCAGCAGCATAGGGCTTCAGTTTACACGGTAACTGCTACAGGACACAATTTACTGATGGCGCCCATCCTCCCTCATCGTCTGCACCCCTCCAGAGCAACGAAGCTCCACACCCTGGGTTAACAACTTTGGCTGAGACTGTTGGTTTTAAGCCAAAATACACCCTCCTCCTCTTCCAGGGTGATAGACCTCCGACAGGCAAGCAGGTGTGGCGGTGTGACTAAGTTCTCACCAGTGAAACATTACACAGGTGATTGTGTCACTTCCTGATGGGAGCTTTTAACAGAGAAGCTGGGCTCTGTGCTCTCTTTTCCTTCCACTGCTGGCTGCAATTGTAACTGAGGCCTAGGACAGTCTCTGAATTACCATGGGAAGGAAATCTATTCAGTCCCCTGAACATCCACACTGAACTGCTAGGAGAATGAGAAACGAAATTCCGTTGAGTTCGAACCATTGATAAGGCGGTTTAACTTATCCACTCATCCTACCTAATACACTGCCTTAAATTGCACTGTTGGAAATGTACTACTTTGGATTGCAACTCTTTTCTTTTGTCCAACAGAAATAAAAGACAAATATGTCTGGGATGTATAAGATAAATGCTCTCTTAGTAATTTTCTCCTTCGTGAGATGATTCAGAGGTTTCCTGAGAAATGATTATGACATGGGTCACAGAGTAGAGGACATATAAAAAGGGAGGAACATGTACGAAGAGATCAGGTCCCTGAAAGAGTGGGTAAGAGTGACTTTTGTGTCCCTCACAACTTCGTGAGGAACATGCTCCAACCAACGTGGTGGCCTTGATAAGACCAAACCCTCTCCTCTCTGTGCTCATAGGATATATGGCTTCTGTCTCAGCCCGGCTCAAAAAACCAGTCACGCAAGTGTCTGCTGTCCTCTGGGGGCATATATAAAGAAGTTCCCCTCAATTTGCTGAGCATCCACCATGTGTCAGCCACTGTACACATGTCCAAAAGAGCTGCCTTTCCCTCCAAGGCTTATGATTGGGCTTTCCATGGAGCAAGGTGGTGCTCACATCTGGAACTCAAGGTCACCATAGCTGTAGAATCCCACTGGATAAAGTGATGGCTGATGCTTCTTCCAAAGGAGCTTTGATCTATTAGTCTCATTTGGCTTTGCTGCTCAATGTAATAATATGTGATTTGTTTTCCTGACACAAATAGCCATTTTCAAACTATTTCAATTTCATAGAATAGCATTTACTGAGTATCTACTATGTACTGGGCATTAGGCATTTGCTGGGAGCATGAACTTTCCTACTTTTCCTTTAATAGGAAGAACTTTCCCCTCATGTCCACATCTGCCTATGTTCTGGGAGATTTAAGTTCAGAAGAACAGGTTGACCTCCATTAGGCAGAAGCTGAGGGCGACGGAGAATATGAACCATTGTAGAGAAGCAGAGTACCAGGAGCCTTATTCCTCTTCTCTGCTCCCATCCTTCCTCCCCTGTCAAGGAGAAGCATTTGAACCTCTCCTTAGCAATTTGCTCTTGATTCAAACTGGCTCCTAATACAAAACCCTGGATCAACACCAAATCTTGGTTCTCTGCACGAAATCTTGGATCACTGTTGCAGGATCGAGGCCAGAAACAAAGAAGACCTTTATTCATCAGTTTCCATTTGTTGCAGGACTCACAGGTCCTTTCAGGGATGCTCAGTTACCAGATCTTCCTCCAACAGGGAAGCACATGATACCATAATGATCTGTTTACTCCATCCATCCCTAGGCCAAACAGGAAGACCAGTGTTTTGTTTGGGAGGCAAATTAATACTCAGAGACTGAGTTTGTCTTTGCCAACAATTTATTTGGCACAGGTTCACTGTGTGAATTTCACAGCCAATAGCGTACAGGATAATGTTTCTTACTAAGCCAATATGGAAACAACAAGCTCCAAATCAATGATAGATTGATCACACTCTTACTCCAGGCTAGGGGAGATAAAAGGAACAAAGCCTAAATTTAGTTGATGTGTACCTTTAAGCAAGTTAGTTCTCCGGGTGAGATGCCTCAGCCAACAGAGAGCTGAGGTCCTGCGCAGAAGTAAAAGTCCCTGTTGCTCAAGCAGGTTACCAGTGAACAAGAGCACCAGTGTTGATGGACAAGAGGATTTTCTTCTCGAAGCTGCTGCACAACTTTTGCTATGCTTGGTAAAACAATTGCCTTTGCAATGCAGGAGCCAAATGCCCCAAGGTCTTAGGAGAGCAAAGAACCACCTTGCCCAGACTGAACACTCTTGGATAGCTCTTACAAACTCTCGGTATTTATAGTCTAAAGTTCCCCTTGTCCCAGTTAGTTGCTTCTTCATGTGTTTTTTTACCCATAAGCTCCCAGCAGGGCCCCTCAGCCACTGAGTTACTGGAGTTCTTATCAGTGAGAACAGATGAGATGATGCCATCTTGACACAACTTCTTTCTTATATCAAAAAAAAAAAAAAGAAAGAAAAGAAAAACACGTTTTTCGGGGCACCTGGGTGGCTTAGTCGGTTAAGCGCCTGCCTTCGGCTCGGGTCATGAGCCCGGGGTTCTGGGATCGAGCCCTGCATTGGGCTCTCTGCTCGGTGGGAACGGGGAGTCTGCTTCTTCCTCTGTGCTCACTTGCTCTCTCTCTAAAAAAAAGAAAAAAAACCTTTTTTCTTTTGGTATTTGTCATAAACAAGTGGATTTGAAATCATACCAAACCAATACACAACAGCAATGAATAGACGTTGTGCACTCTTCTTGGAAGGAGTTCTTAATTTCAAAATCCTAAACATCTACTCTGTTTATTTTGATGATCACTAAGTCCACTCATTTAATCCAAAAGAAGAAAATATATGAAATCCTAAGTGAAGCACGATTATAATAACCACCAAGGACACTTTGAGAGGTGATTCACCAACCCCATTTCATCTAGAGTCCTACATTTTTAGCAATGGGAAAAAAGCATTCCGACATGTTCAGTAGTAAGCATGACATTGGTTACCTTATTCCTCATATTGCTAAAGAGGGAGCTCTATTTCCCAAGAATAAACAATTGTAGAAGAAAACTTTTTTTTTCCTTTTCACCATGCTTTGGCAGGTCCGGACATTTGCAGGACACATTTCTTCCAGGACACGTGCCTTATGCTACCACACGAAAAGTCAGTCATCAGGGCAAAGTCTTTCTACCCACCCTGGAACTGGGTGGAGAAGTCAGAGAAGAAAGCCCAGTTGGGGCTCTAAATCTATGCCTAATCCTATTTTATTTTGACTTACCAAATAAAGCTGATATATGCCCCTATAACTTAGCCCATCTGGGTAAGAACTCACAGGAGAAGGGGTGTGATTCACCACGGCCCGCAGACCTCACTCCAAGCAAAGGGATAAATAACTAGGGAAGAAGATTTACTTCTTTATACATATTTCAGATTTGGTTTACAAAAATTAATTTCAAAAATTCATTTTTGAGTTTGTCGTTGATCAAAGTCAGGGTCACCCCTGAACCTCACTTGAGATGATAAGGCAGCTGGGATACATGAGGCTGAAATTTCAGTTCAGGACTTCCAGTCTGTAGTGAGATAAACGGGATAGGGACAAAGTTTTTTTGATGTTGTATGTGTGATTCAGAGCTTATGTTGTGATTATTTAGGAAGGAAGAACATTCAGGCATTAATCAAATTTTCTAAATAAATATTTACAAGCCACAACAGTTCCTAAGGCAATATAAAGCCCCAGACTGAATTTTCAATGAAAACAGGAAATCAACACAATTTTAGGATCTCCTTTTCAAGGTACAATAACTAAAAATATATAAATATTTTCCTTATTTCATTACATAAATTAGTAAGGATTTCTGAAAAGTAAATCACAAAACCATAAAGTTTCACAAATAGAAATGACTCCGATGGGTCATCAGACATATTAGAGAGAAAATATTTTTTCTCTAAGGAGTTTTATTAAATTGGAGCAGATAATATATAAAATTTATTTTGCTTATGATTTCTCTTATTTTACAATATTTACTATTTTGTTACTTGAAAAAGTAATATATTTTCCAGGCAGAAAACTTGGAAAACACAGAAAAACACAGAGAAAAAGATTAAGCTAATTCGTGTACTCAGATAACCATTGTCCATCTAGCCCTTTCTCCATGTGCATGAGTGTGCGAGCGTGTGAAAGTGTGTGTGTGTGATGCTAAATGATAAATTTCCTTTTGACACAGAGCTTAGAGCTTGCAGAGCCCCAAAGGTCAACAACTATAGGTGCCTGACTATCCCTCCGTGCAGGACAGGTTGAGTTTGTGAAACCAGTTTGGTAGCTCAAGCTCATCACTTAACTTTGCAAGAATCTAACAGGGAGAAAGTACAGAAAGAGCCAGGCCTGTGGAAGTGGAGTACTTTGCAGAGACTGCTGATGTCCTGTGAATTCCTCTTTCACTCCCCAGCTGAGCATATGGAGGTTCAGGGAAGCCACTTGCAAAAATACGCACATGTCCTCTGAATTGGGGAGACTGAACTGGGAAGTCTAGAGTGGTCTCTGGTGGCAGACCAGAGAGAAGAAACAGCTCTACTCTGGCATGCTCTGAATTGTTAGATATGAATAGGGCAAGGATATACAAGAGTCAAGTGGACAAGAAAAGGTGAACGGCTTTGAGTTGCCTGAGGACTCATTATGAGGACATGGCAGAGAGAGGTAGGCCCCAGTGCAGACTGTTGGTAGCTGGGGCTCTGGGGGTGGTTAGCAAGCAGCCAGCGAAGGGCTTCGGAGATGGGACCTGCAGTCAGAGAGAGGGGAGGATGGAGGCAGGGCCCCAGAGCAAATCACACTCATACAAACACACACAGCATGGAAGACCAATCTGTCCCTCTTAATCCCTCCTAGGTTTTTTCAAAACATTAGTTATGCATATATGTGTTTGTAGGTGCATTTCTCCTTTGCAAAATAACATTTTACTCCACATGCCAGTAACACTCATTTAAAATTTTCAACTATGTGTAAACACATTTTTGTATAAACACATGTATAAACACATTTTTAAAGACTAGTTACAGCTTTATTTTAACAAACCCTGACCTTGGTAAACTATATTCTGTTTCCAATAACCTTATTTTCAAAAAGTTTAATCCTGATAATATGATCAGGATCTTATTTTCTTTTGCAGTATGTATTGGGACCTCATTCCTAGACCACACAACAGCCTTCTAAAGTCTCCGGTCTCTACCCCTACACTCATTCTACCCAGCACTTTCCTTATCAAATATCTGCTATAGTTATACATGGCCAACCCCATAACATCCAAACTTCACAGCTTGGCATTCAAGACTTTCTGTCATTTAACTAAAAAAAATCTTTTCAGATTTACTTCTCATCATTCCCCAAAACTTCCTGTGTCAGGGAAACTGGTCTATTCACACTCCCTGAATATGCTTTGCACGTTCTCTTCCTTGCTGTGCTCATACATTTCTCCAGGCTCTTCTCCACCTTTCTAGGAATGTTAGTTGAACATTTTGGTTTGAAAAGAAAGAAAGATAAAGAGCAAAAGAGCATGAGCGCTTGAGAGGGAATGTATTTGGGGGGGCACAGCAGATTCTAGTGAAGTTTTTTTCAAATTAGGCTAGAAAAAGTAAACATATTTATAGCCAAGGAGAGAGAACTTCATGTCTCAGAGAGATAGAAGGACTGAGATGAGATAGGATGACATCAAAAAACACAGGTCAAGGGCGGGGGAGATTGCTACTTATAGAAAAGTATGGGAGGCTGAAGTATTTTGAGGACATTGATTCCATATATCTTTGTAAACAGAAGGACATCCATTTTAGAAAGACATTTTACCTAACATACCAAAGCTTGGATGGAAACCGATGCAAAGACCAGTTTAAAACCAAGCAAAAGCCAGCAGAGTTGACCCAAGAGGCATAAAATGACTATCCACCAGGCATAATCCCTGGCCTGAATCCTGAGCCCCTGTGAGGAGACACAATCTAGTTTTAGAATCAGCAAGAATGTTTTCAATCCAGTGACCCCTCAAGCAGGTGTAAGGTGTTTCTAGATGGAAGTTATGTGGTTCTGACTTTAATTGCTTATTCCGAAATTCCTAAGAAGCTGAGTCTCCATCTAGCATTTGCATCCCCCAGGAGATGTAGGGACTCTCCCACACTGGACTGGTTTTTGCCATCCTGCCACCCTACAATTGATACCTAATTCTGGTTCTCAGAATTATCAGGCATACCAGTGTGTGCCTAGAGATTGGTAATGAAGTTTTCAGCATCCAAAATACCTGGGCACAATGACTTAAAAGATAAAGCAAAACAAAAGAACAAAAAGAACTGTTGTTAAACAATTGAAGTCAGAATTATTTTTTTTCAGAGAATTGTTTTTAGGTTATTCAAAATCATTAAGGTCACTGGCAGGAAAAAAATCTATGTAAAAGGTAGATTGGTTAAAAGACTTCGGAGCAAAGGTTTGAAAAACCTACACTCATTCATTCCTTCCTTCCTTCCTTCAAAGAATAATTGTCTACTATATTCCAAGTACTATGTTAGACCTTAGAAGACACAGATGAAAACAGAAAATATCTGAGAGTTTATATCTACCTGGGAAAAAAACAACAAAATAAACAAATACAGTGCAATAAGATTGTTGCCAAAGTAGGGATATGCAAGAAGGTGCACCTTAGGGGCGCCTGGGTGGCTCAGTCGGCTAAGCGTCTGCCTTCGGTTCAGGTCATGATCCCAGGGTCCTGGAATCGAGCCCCGCATCGGGCTCCCTGTTCAGCGGGGAGTTTGCTTCTCACTCTCCCTCTGCCTGCCTTCCTGTCTGCCTACTTGTGATCTCTCCCTCTCTGTCAAATAAATAAATAAAATCCTTAAAAAAAAAAAAAAAAGGTGCACCTTAGACTGCCTTGTAGGGTCAGGGAAAGTTTTACAAGGAGACCACCCTTGAGGCATGGTTTAGAAGCGTGGCCCATGGAGGGGGGCCTAGGTGGCTCAGTCGGTTAAGCATCTGACTCTTGATTTCCTCTTGATTTCCGCTCAGGTCATGATCTCAGGGTCCTGGGATGGAGGCTGATGTCAGGGTCCACACTCAGCAGGAAGTCCTCTTGAGGATTCTTGCTCTCCCTCGCCCTCTGCCCCTTCCCCCACTCACAGGAGTGCACTTGCATGCCCGTGTGCACATGCGTTTCTCTCTCTCAAATGAATGAACGAACGCCTGATAGTCCTGGGAAAGGTCTTACAGTCTTCTGTCCAGGCCACCCCCCCCCGCCACACACACACACATTTTGCTGGTAAAGTTGAGATCTAGAAAAGTTCAGCAACTTTTTCAGTCATAAGGCTCCTGAGCTGGGAGATTTCCATTTAATTGTGGCAGCCACCACATGGAGCTGATGAGCAAATGACCGATCCTCTGCTGCCCTCTAATGGCAGGCTGGGGAAATTTTCTTATGTGCAATGATGGAAAGATACCACAAGAAGGGCTTACTCACAAAGGACTCAACAGGCATGCAATAAAGTCTCTATATATTGTCTCTATATTGAAGTGAAAGTTAAAACTACTAGCTGTTTTTATTATTTATATTTACAAGTAGCTGAAATTCTATTCATGCAAATAATACAAGGGATTTTCCCTCGTTATGAATATTTACAACATTCCCCTGTTCAATTCACCTCCCTGTTTAAAATTACTTAAAGTGTTGGTTGTTTTTGTTGTTATTGCTATTTTAACAACAGCTCATTACCAGTATCTATTTCCGCTTGAGCTTAATCATCTATATAATAACTGGACCCTCACACCTGTCTTTCAAGTAGCATGTGATTTTTAAAAAAGAATGAAATTAAACAGAGCCAGAGACTACATAGTACCGGGTTAGTCTCCCTTACCTCCAGACGTGGAGAACAACTGTCACACGTTTACACCAACACATATAAATAAGTATTACACAGATGTGAGCATTTTATGCCCCCTCTTTTGGACCTTACCTATTCATACTTATTCACATAGACGTACTTGAAGACAACAACAATATACAGGTCCTATTATGCATCTTTTTATGATATGAAATTTGTCTCCAGTTTTTTAACTATTATTTTAAAAAGGTAAAATATTTTCCTTCCACATGGAGACTGTCAGTAAATCCTTTAAAGTAGAACTGTGGAGTCCAAGAATTTGTACATATTTAATTCTGAAAGACATTTTTCATTCCCACTGGCATGCATGACCAATTTTCCCACACTTAGACTAACACTTGGTCTTATGAAAATTGTAATTGTTTCCAAATTGATACGTTTAAAAACAGCATCTTAGTGTTTAAATTTATGATGTCTAATTATAGGTGATAGTGAGTTATTTTTCCAGATAAACAAGTCATTTGAATTTCTTCCTGTGCCTTTATGAACAGTGTTTGCTATTTTTATGTTAGTTGTTGACATATGCAATCTCTTCATATAATCAGTAAATTCATAATTTTCCATTTATCTCTTTTTATTTTTTCCTTGTGGAAATGTTAAATACCCAAATGTTAAATAGTCAAATGTATGGGTTTTTTCCCCACCCAAGCTTCTGTTGTGGTTTGTTCGTTTGTCCACAAAGATCTTCCTCATTGAAGGTAGTAAACAATTTGCCTTTGCTTTCTTTATAACTTTTTCTTTTAAAAAATTATATTTAAATAATTGAGCTATCTATAATTTGTTTTAATGAAGGAAACAAAGAGGGGTTTTGTTTTATTTCTTCCTTCAAATAACTAGTCATTTGACCTAACACTATGTAGAATGGTCCACTCTTTTCTGGTTAATTTAAAAGATTACATTTATTATATGGCAACTTTCTTTTTATTTTGGATCAATTTCTCTTTCTGGATTCTCCATTCTACTTCATTGCTCATGTCACCAGCTAGACCCCAAGACCTGACCTTTACTACTCACCTGCCTGTACCCACTGAGCTTTGCCTCACATTTTGCCTTAAGCTCTTCTTTCCAGTTTATCTCTTAACTCAGGCAAAAGACCCCACAGGATGGGCATAATATCCCGGATGGAAACCAAGACTACCCCTCAAACAATAATGACTGCCTGGAGGAAGAGCTTCTGTGGCCCAGACCACCCAGACCAGCTTGAGCTAAATCCCCAACTCGCACCTACGCAGAGACCATGGAGTGACCACTGGAATGACCAACAATTACCTTTACTTCATTATAATATTAAAGTCTCCACCCAAGGAGGAGAGCACAAGCTTCATTTACGTAACATGCAGTGTATGTATAGGCATGTTTCCTTAAGGCACCTGCAGGACTCTATGCCTCCCTCTACATAGGATAACAAGGCTTCGTTATCTAAACATTCATTCTAATCCTACACAAAAAGTACCCATTAGCCCTCTAGGCATTTTGTTATTCCCTGTGATCTTCTTATTTGCTGCAAAGTTTCCTTTGTGTGATAACTCACCTAGTGTAGTTTCTATCTGTGACTCACAAAGGAGCAAACTCATGTTAGTTATGTTACACTCTCACTGCTAGTAACCACACTAATATTAAACTGTTTTAGAAACAGTAGCTTAAAATACATTTTAATATCTGATAGGCCTGATTTGCTACATACATTCCTTTCTTTTTTTTTTTTTTAAAGATTTTATTTACTTATTTGACAGAGAGAGACACAGCGAGAGAGGGAACACAAGCAGGGGGAGCGGGAGAGGGAAAAGCAGGCTTCCCGCCGAGCAGGGAGCCAGATGTGGGGCTCAATCCCACGACCCTGGGCTCATGACCTGAGCGGAAGGCAGACGCTTAACGACTGAGCCACCCAGGCGCCCTCTTTTTTTTTTTTTTTAGTCCCTAGAATCTTAAGATTAATTCCACATGCTTGCTTTTTTGTCATATAAAGTCAAGTTAAAATTTCACAAGTAAATTTATTACGATCATATTAGGAAATAAATTAATGGAGAATTGACATCTTCCCAATATTTTATAATTACATACAAGACAGTGTTTGTTCATCCAATTATTTAAGTAAAACTTTTAAACATTTTTTTAATAGGCCCTATACATTTCTTGTTAAATTTATAACTAGGCATTTAATCTTTTTTATTGCTGTTGTAAATTGTATGAACTATTTCTTCCATTTTTATTTTTAATTTGAAAATTTTCTATGTTAAGGAAAGTTACATATTTTCTATATTAACTTTGAAAATAGTGACAAAATGTTGACTAATTTTTCTTCTGGTTTTATTTTTTGGTGTTCCTGGTTCACAAACATATCATCTGCCAATATTGATAATGTTTGCCTCTTGTTTTCCAATCGTTATGCTTTATTTCTTTGGATTTTTAAAATTTGCATTGATTAATACTTCCTGATCAATTCTGTATAGTTATGGAAATAATCAAGTTTTTTATTTTGCTCACAGTTTTAAAATAGGAATGCTCCTAGTGTTCATCATTAAGCAAGATGAATTTGTCATGAGGAGCACATGTCCCCTCTTTAATGTTTTAATCCATTTTTTAAAAACTCATTTTTTAAAAAAATTTGCAAAAAAAGCATGAAATAAAAGTTATTTCCTATGAAGCACAAATTTTGGCTAAAATCGCAAATTCATTTGTGAAAGACATCTTAAATGTAAATTCCTTCTAATTGTATTATGTGATAAATAAAATAACCCTCTGTTGCACATTCATTCTTTTCTCATGCTTAAAAAAATAAACTTACGTAATGAATGTATTAATTTTGAATCTCTTACATGACAGGATTCATAAACATTCCATAACTGATATCACCTTATAAGAAACGATCCAGTCGTGTGTGGCGTGGACTCAGAGATAAGGTTTTCTCTATTACAGCAAATTATTGCAAAAGCTGTGCTAAAATGAGCATAACTTAAATGCTGTTAACTAATTTATTTGAACATTTGTTAAAGAAGTGCTGTTTATACATACATATAAATTCTTTGATCACTTGAAGGAAGAGTATCTATCTCTCTTCTGATTTTCTTACAAGAATAGAAAAATCAAGAATGAATGCTATATTTTACCAAATGCCTCTTGGCCATCTCTGAGAATAATTATATATTGTTTTTTTCCTTTGACTTTTTGATGTGGGTACTTATATTAACAGCTATTAGTGATAAACCCTTTTGGATCTTGGAATGAAGCCACTTGGTTATAGTTTAATTTTCAAAATGTATGCCAAATTATATGTGCTATTTTATTTGTGATTTTTGCATAGCTATTCCTCAGTGAAATTGATCTGAGTTTTTGTTGTTATTTTGGACGTTTTGGGAGTGCATTTAGTTCAGGTTTGGTATCAATGACATATTTGCTTTGTTAAAAAAAAATTGGGAACTTTCTTTTCTCCCAGGGCCCTATAGCAGTCTAAATGGTATTGGAATTATCTGTTTATTAATTATGTGACAGCACCTAGATCTGGAGTTTTCTTGTGGGGTTAAATCTTTGGTTACTTTCTCAATTTCTTCCATGGTTATTGGATGTATTAATAGTGTTCTCCAGAAAAACAAAACCAATAGGATATATACAGGCAGATAGAGGTTTATCATGAGGAATTGGTTCATGCAGTTATGGAGGCTGAGAGGTCCCAGTATCTGCTGTCTGCAAGCTGGAGGCCCAGGGAAGCCAGTGGTGTATTCCAGGCCTAACTGAAAGGCATGTGAACCAGGGGGCCCATGGCTTAAGCCCCAGTACAAGTCCCATAGCCTAAGAACCAGGAGCATTGATGTCCAAAGGCAGAAGTTACATGTTCCAGCTAAAGCAAATTCACCCTTCCTCTGCGCTTTTGTTCTATTCAGGCCCTCAATGGATTAGATGATTCCCACCTGAATCGTTGAGGATGGGTTTTCATTAGTCCATGTACCCATTCAAATGCTAATCCTTCTGGAAACAGCAAGTAGACACACCCAGAAATAATGTTGTACCAGCTTTCTAGGCATCCCTTAGCCCAGTCAGGTAGACATGTAAAATTACCATCACACTGGGGTTTACCTTTGCTCTCTCTTCTGTGGCAAATTTTATTAATTTCCATTTAAACAAAATCATCTCTTTCATTTAGGTTTCTACATTTACTTACATAAAATTAGGTAACATTTTCTTATAGTCATTTCCTCTCTGATTATCTCACTAAAGGGGTTCTGCTTCTAATTCCAGTGTGTGTGGGGCGGGGGGTGGGGGTGTTCCTGCACCAACAAACAATTCTCTGACACCAACTAGGAGTCCTACAATTCAACTCAACTCTCACACTATCTTCCTGGAGATAGCTTAAGATCCCGCAGGTTGAGGGCTCAGTGCTACAGGACACCCCCCAAAATCCACACCAGTCCAAAGCCCACATTATTACTTGTGCTTCTGACCAACCAGCTATAGATCAGAGGTTCCAACAAACTCCTTGGGTTTGATGAACTTACTAGAACATCTCACAGAACTCAAATAAATATTTTACTTACTAGGTTACTGGTTTATTATAAAAGGGTATAATTTAGGAATGCCTGGACTGAAGAGATGCACAGGGCAACATGTGAGACAAGTGGTGCAGAGCTTCCATGCCCTCTTTAGGGGTGTCACTCTCCTAAAGTCTTTACATGTTAACCAACCTGAAAGTTCTCCAGACCCTTTCCTTACAGGGTTTTTATGGAGGCTTTGTTACATAGACATGATCGATTAAATCATTGGCCATTGGTGATTGATTGAATCTCTAGCCCCTTCTCCCCTCCCTGGAAATCAGAGGGTGGAACCAAAAGTTCCTCGCCTCTGTTCATGATTGTTCCCCCTTGGCAACCAGCCCCCATCCCTAGGTGCTTTCCAAAAGTCACCTCATTAACATAGACTCAGGTGTGGTGGAAAGGGGCTTATTAAAAATAACAAGACACATATTTCACCTTATGGCTCTAGAGTCATTTCAGGAACTGAAGGTAAGAGACCAAATATTTTAAGAAAGAATACTCTTATTGCTCAGGCAATTCCAAGGGTTTTAGGAGCTCTGTGCCAGAAATGAATGAAAACCAAATATATATTTAAGTCACAATATCACACTCCCCAATTTCCTTTTTTAACATTGCACATTTTTGCTTCTTTACCTCTTGTTTATGTTAGTGGCCATTATCTATATTATTTCAAAAAACAACTCTCAGGTATATTTTGTGATTTTACTATTTTTCTATTTTAAATAATACATTAATTATTGATGGTTTATATTTATCTCAATATATATAACATGCAGCATGCTCTCCTAAGTTTGCCACAGGCCCCACTAGTTCCTATTTCCCACGCCAGACAATTCAATACATTATTCTCCTGTCTGGCCACTGTAGGCATTCTAATTATGACTCTTCCATTTAAGGCTTTTAGTTTTCCTGTGACCTCTGCTGAGCCAGATCCATAGTTTCTAATACATGAAGTTTTTAGATTCTTCAAAGCCAGCCTAAAGCACTGTGAGAAACTGGGGAAGCATATGTAAGAGAAAAAAAGAAAAAGAAAGAGAGAAAGAGTGAGAGAAAGAGAGAGACAGAGAAAGCATTAGATGCAAAACTAGGATTGAAGGATAATTTTTTTTCTCTGCAACCAGGAGAAATCTGAATGTACACCTCAGCTGGGAGAGAGAAACATGGAGAACATTGGTGAGAACCAGGAATGTGTTAAAAATAAGACCACAGGTGCAAAATGGAGTCACTGATGCTAAGTCCCACATCACCAAATCAAGACTCAATTACAGTTTCAGGTCTCCCAGAAATGGAATCTTAAACATCAGTAAGGAATCTCCTGATCAATGCTAGTGAGGTAGTCTGCCTGATAGACCCCAGCCATCCCCTAAAAGAAAGTAACTTTGCAATAACTAACCCACTTTTTGCCTAGTATAACTTCCTTGTTCCTGCTCCCTTCTGCCTATAAAAGTGTTTAATTTGGGGCAGATGTACAGCTCCTTGGAGTTCCTTTCTATCTGCTAGATAGGATGCTGCCCAATTCATGAATCTCTGACTAAAACCAATAAGATCTGTTAAAGTTGTTAGATTTTTTTAACATGTGCTAGAGTGGAGGTAGATATATATAATTTTGGAGGTAGGAATTGGAAGGACACTTGTGATGATTAATTTTATGCATCAACTTGTCTGGGCCATGGGTGGCAGACATTTGGTCAAACGTTATTCTGAATATGTCTCTGAGAGTGTTTTTGGATGAGATTAATATTTGAATTGGTAGGCTGAGTAAAGTAAACTGCCCTCCCCAGTGTTGGTGGGCCTCATCTAATCAACTGAAGCCCTGAATAGTACAAAAAGCCTGACCCTCCCTTGAGTGAGAAGGAACTCTTCTTGCCTGACTGCCTTGACCTGGGACATCAGTCCTTTCCTGCCTTCCGTCTTGATGTGAAACATCGGCTCTTAGGTCTTGGTCTGTCAGTTTTGGGACTGGAACTGCACCATTGGCTCTCCTGGGTCTCAGATTGCTGACTGCAGATCGTGGGACTTCTCAATCTCTATAATCACATGAGCCAATTCCTTTTAATAAATGTCTCTTTATATACACATACATCCTATTATTTCTGTTTCTCTAGAGAACCCCTGACCCATACAGCATTGAAGTAATTCATGCCCATTCACACTTTCTTTCTTATAAAACAGAGTCAGGGTCATCTGCTGAGCACGAGGTAGGTGAGGAAGGGAAAGTAGGTTTGAGGAAAAAGGAAGATATTTTGCAGAAGAATAGAAATGAGAATGGTACTGAACAGGGCTTGTTACTTTGTATAAAAGGTATTTCTCTCAAAGCAAATTAATGTTTAATTAATCAATTATTTGTGAACTTATTGGCTCCATATATCTCCCCTGCAAGATTATAAACCCAAGAGTTAAGGATTGTCTTTCAAAGATGGAGAATGGTTTACTGTTGGAGCCATTTGCTTGGGTTCTTACCCCAGATTTGCTGTTTTCTAGCTGCATGATCTTGGGTAAGATACTCAAACTTTCTGCTCCTTGGATTCCTCATCTGTATTTACTTCATAGGTTTGTGGTAGAAACTAAAGATGTCTCAAGGGCACTTTCAGTGGTGACTGGCAATAATAAAAATCATGGTCATCTTGGCCTCAATCTACCTGAGCACTTAGCATAATGCCTGGAATACAATAGATCATGAATGCATGAGTTGGTGGATGGATGAAGACTATTCTTCTGTGGCTTAACCTCTATGGTTAATGGTTACCAACTCAGCATCCTTCCCACCCTATTCTACATTATTCTCTGCAGGTTGAGGAAAGATCCTCAGAACTATATTCCTTGGAATCCCTTTCCAGCGGGGTTATGTGTTAGATTCTGCCAATAATAAGTGTTTGCCCAAGGTTTGAAAGGGAAAGAAAAGGAAAACAATTATTTGTTCAGAGGCAGCTGGGCAGTGTGTAGGACTTTGGCAGAAGACAGGTGAAGGGTTTTGGGCAGCTATGTCTGGGCATTCTCCTAAAAGCATAGACTTCATTGCTACATGAAGCCAAACCCATCAATGGCAGTTTGGAGCTCTGACTTCTGCACTGTGGGTTTCTTCAAGGCAGCAGCACCTTCCCTGCCTTCATTTTTTTTCTCTTCCAACATTTGTATAAGTTTCTAATTCCCTTCATTAAATCCTTAACTGCTTAGAATATCTCATGGGCTTTGCTTTTTGGACTAAACCCAATTGTTAAGGGCTGAATTGTGTCCTCCCCAAATTCCTAGGTTGAAACAATCACGTCTCAGACCTCAGATTGTGACTGCATTTGGAAATAGACCTTTAGAGAGGTGATTAAGTTAAAAGGAGGCCATTTGGGTGGGCCTAGTCCAGTCTGACTGGTGTTCTGATAAGAGGAGGACGTTTGGATACAAAAGGAGACACCAGGGATGCACTTGCAACGAAGAAAGACCACTTGAGGACATCGCGAGAAGGTGGCCATCTGCAGGCCAAAGAGAAAGACCTCAGTAGAAACCAATCTGCTGAGACCTTGAGCTCAGGTTTCTAGCCTCCAGCACTGCGAGAAAATAAATACTATTCTGGGGTGTTTTGCCATGGCAGCCCTAGGAAACTAATACACCTGTCTGAACAGTAACTGGATTGTTCAAACAATGAGTCTAAGTTGTCCCTCTGATTCTTTGGGGTGAGACAGCGTGGTTGGAGAGGTGTTGAAGGTAGAATCATATTTGTGAGTCACTTGAAAAATTCACAGAAGGTCCAGCTCATCTAGAAGATGCTGTTATACTAATGCCATGAAAATCCTATCTCTTGGCCTGGATCAGAACTGAGTTCTGATCGACACCCAGGAAAAGCTGGCCCGGTGTGGATGTCTTGCAACATGGTCATTCCGTTGTCTCTGTACACCCAAAAAGACCGCCATTGCGTTCCTCCCCACCTCCAGGCCAGCCCAGGGCCCCGGCAGTACAGATCTTTGCAGCAGCTACGCTGGACCAGTTACCAGTAGAGAACATTCAGTAGGGGAGTTGGGTAGCTTTATCTAATTCAGCTTTGAGGGTAAAGAAAAAATGAAAACCCAAAATAGAGTATGTGGAGGGCATTGGAAGAAGGACTGGAAACCAGAACTGAGTTATGAAGGCCTGCTGAGAAAAAGAGATCCTGAAGAACACTTCCTCAGAGTAGGAAGTCAACTAAGGGGGCTTGACTGACAAAAACCGTCCTGGGAGTGCCTAAGAGGAAGTGGCTAACTCTACTTTCTAATCTAGAGGGGTGACAGCCTTCAACTCTGCCCCGCTGAGGCTCACCCTTCCCAAAGAGGGGGAAGGTCACAAATATAGGTCCATATCTCATGGGCTCCGAGGACACATAGGCCCCTATGGCACTTCCAGATTAAAGGGATGACACAGGGCTTGCTGCCCTTCCCTGCATCTGGTATGGCGAGAGGGTTCTAAGGTGTTGTTCTTTTATTTTACTGAGGATTCCAGAGGGTACTCGCACAAAGTCGCCTAAGTACTGCCGTAGCTGGATTGACTCCAATCCAATCTTGCTCTGAGATCCCCTATTTCGCCATTTTGTCACATTGCCTCACCGAAACACCTCAGGGGCCTACCAACTGAACATTCCCCGTGATGAAGGGATCCGCTGGAGTATTACAAATACCACTCTCAAATGCCCCTGCCCGCCAAATAGAGCAACTCTACCCACAGGATATTCACATGTATCATCCATTCCACTCTGTGGAGCTTATTTAAAATAAAGGAGTACTTTTGTTTTTCCCAGGGAGTCTGAGTCTAACCAAAAAAGAATAATTTGTGTGTAGGAGTTAGGAATAAAGGTTTTTCTTAAGATATTTCAAAGATTTTCTCAAATGTTCTATTACTATAGTGAAACAAAGGTTGTATTACATATTTACGTGGGTAGTTCACTCTAAGATTGTAATTCTAGCTTTAATTAAATCAGAAACAGAAATCAGACCTTAACTGAAGGAAAAGAGTATAATTTTTAAGCAGAGAGTGGCAGCTGAAGACAAAGACATTTAAACAATTATTTTCTCATAGTATAATGAAAGCAAGCTGACCATCTTTTTTCCATTATTCAAGAAAACCTTGTAGTGATTTTGGTTCTCATTAAATATTTGGTTAGATTCTCTTTATCTGTTTTATTCATGGGCTGGTCTCCTTGCCCACACCCAGACCCTCCATGCTGACATAAATTAAATCATACCACTAGCAACCGAAGTTCAAATTCAATTCAAGCCGGTTTCAGTGTGCTTAGATGTAATTTTCACCTCTTTATACCTAATTCAAGTCATCTGTGAGATGTGCATGATCTTCCCTCAGTCTGGAGGGTTTGCCCCACCTTACATTTTAAATATGTAAAACCTACTCGATTTCCTAATCATGTCTTTTTGTACTGTTTTTACAGTAAAAAATATTATAGCAGCACTAAAGGGATTTTTCAAAAAACAAAAACCAAAAACTCTCCAAATACAACTGATTTCAGTTTTGTGTATTTCTGCCCTTTTGTTATTTATATTGATGTATCCATTTAATGTTTAATTCTCAGGCTATGAGATAAATAACACCCCCACCCACCCCCGGCGAAATGCTGTTCCCAAAGGAAGGTGTTTCCGGAGCACCACTGCCTTATAAATGAGAACTGAAACGGGAGAATCCTGCCCGGTGGGCCTCGCTGCCTTACCAATCCCTGGTTACCCTCTCCTCATTTCCTCCCAGCCCCGAAGTTGCTATTTTTTTATTTGCTAACGATCCCAAAACTAAATATAAATCTTTGTCTTTCTCCTTTTGCATAACAAAAACAAAAGTTTTTTGAGGGCAAGGACAAACTCTTCATCTCAGTGCTTAAAACAGTGCTGGGGCATAATAGCATATTTGTCACTAAGTAAAAACTACAAGGAAAAGAGCAATTTGTGTCCTTTTTGGCTTCAAATCCCATGTCATCTCTTCAATAATCTTATCTCCTGAAATCACAGATTAAGTGATAAAGAAGAATAAATCACTGTTGCCACATTTAACACTTGTACATTTTATTTAATTAAATCAGCCATTGTACACATTGCAGCTATGTATTGTTAGTGTTGTATTTTTTTTTTCCATTAACTAATACATGCCCTCATAGATATATTCAATTAGTGTTATCACCATGGGAACAAGATGCTGATTCATCAACTGAAAATTCACTTCTTCTCACAGTATTCAAGTTTTTTGATTACACAGCAAAAATCAAAAATCAAAAAAAGGTGAATAACCATTATGTTGTTACACAGACATCATCTGCACTGCAAATAACACAACAGAAATGCTTTTCTTGAGCTCCAGTGAAGGTTTTGACAAGAAGGCCATGGTGTGTCTCAAAAAGTTTCACCATGAGCCTCTCTCATTTTGGCTGCCAAAGAAAGCTTTATTTCCTATCCAACTGCCAGAAAGTGCTAGCATTTGAGGCTTTAAGAGATTTGGCTTGTGGGAAACCTCCCTCCCAGGAAATTTTCTCCCTTGGCAACATTGCTTGAAATGATGAAGTGCCATTGTTTGTCACATTTGTTTTTGACATTCGGAGCAATGAGTCATTTTTGCACAACAGGAAAAGACCAGATAGAATTGGAAAATGTTCAATCCCTGGAGGATAGACTTTTTTTTTTTTTTAAATTTCATCTTCATTGAATATACTTTTCTTTAACAAATAACTGATTCGAAATGTATATTGTTTATATGAATATATTTGTGAATATATATATATGTTAAAATGCTACACAGCTTCAACCACTAGAGGAATAAGGAATAGGACATGGAAATCACTCAGATGATTAAAGTTCCTTCTCTGAAACAAACAAAAAAGTGCACAAATGCACTTAAGAGTTTCCAAGGGAGTTTGGATTTCAAATAAATAAATCAAAAATTTTAACCAAAACCAAATTTGTAAGGATTTCTCAACCTTGTCTGCAAGCTAAAAAACAGACCTAGCAGAAAGTGAAAAGTGCTTGCTCAGGGTCAAAAGAATGAAAACCATCAGTGTGATTAGAAGAGGAGTTTTGACTGTGGTTTTGATTTTTAAATGCTACATGCAGGTATTAGAGAAGATATAAACCCGGGGCGGGGGAGAACCACTCCAACATGGTGAAGGAGTTTAACCTTTTGCGTAGTGGGTAAATCTTGTTTCCAATGAATTATCTACAGTGCAGTGGCCAGAAGAAAGTACCACCAATAAGACAGCGTGGTTTGCTAAAGCAGCAATGAAAACTGGAAAACTACAGTAGTTATAGCTTTTAAAATACCCTGCCAATGTGTCCAAAATCTAAAAGACCTGAAGATGCTAGAATGCCACAGGATGTGGCTGCTAGCAGCTGAATACCTCATTGTTTTGTTCCTTTTGCCTACTGCTCCCCCCTTCTCCCCTCCCTCGTGTGGCTGTTGGAGAATCATAAATCAAGGCTGGCCAGCACCAGCATTAAGTGCTTAGTTAGGATAGTTCCTTGAGGTTATTAACCCATCTTTAACTAGGAGCAATGGCTACTCTGGAAGTTCTAAGGACACGGTAGGTCTGAAGTGCTTCTTTTGCGGTAGAACTGTATTATCATTCGATTGTGTTAGCAATATCTTAATTAACCATTGTTCAGCAATTTCTAGAGGCCTTTTATTCCATGATGCCCAGTGTAGTTATGATAGGCAGTGGTTTTAATTTTAATATGTTGTTCATCTGAGCATTTGAGCTATATACATGGTACAAGGATATCCCTCGGGAGGACTCCTAGGTATCATCACTTGAAGAGGTCTGTAGGTGAAGTTCTTCTGATCGATGGATTTTCATGGAGTTTGTTCAGGAGCAAAGAACGATGGAGGTGGCCAGTTCTCAATTTAGCACAGACACAACAAAGTAGTGGATACAGCATCCAGACTGAAGGATGCTATCTTTGGTCACAAATTAGCTTACAGTTAAAGAGGACGGGGGGAAAAACTGAAACAGAATGCAGTGTGTATTTGCTAAAAGTGGAAGTGTCAGGGTATCCCATTAGGCCGGGTAGGTCACTCTGCTAATGAAACGGGAAGTTGCATATTGAGTGAATGTGTGGTTTCTGGTGTGAGGACTGGGCAGCCCCTCATTTGGCCTCTTGCTTTGAGTCCTCCTTGCAGAAATGCCGAAGGAGTTGCTGGAGGTCGCGCTGGAGGTCATCTTGGTCTAGTGCTTCTGGTACATCCTCCAGGTGCTCCAAGTAAATGCGTTTTCCATGCTGATCCTTCACCACAGCCCTCTTCTGTGTACTGGCTTTACTCATTGTTGTCCTGGAGGAAAGCAGACAAGAGAGATTTATACTTTCTTCACTAAAGCACAGCCACCATCTTCGGAATGGGGGTAAATAACCATGACATGAAAGTACTTTACTGTCATACCTCTGGATACTTCTACACTAGCCATCTTTCCACATCTTTCTTTTAAACGTGGCCGCTCCTATCTGACATGAGTCATGAAATGTTTTAAAGTGTTTCAGAACAAAGAATATCTTTTAAAAACTTTAAGAACTATTTCAGATAAATAAAACCATGCTTTAATACGATTCTCTCCAAAAGAAACCATATAATCATTCATGTTTTGTTTAAGGTGCACTGATTTGAAAGAGTTTGGCTCGGGACTCCTGCGTGGCGCAGTTGGTTGGGCATCCAACTCTTCATTTTGGCTCAGGTTGTGATCTTGGAGTTGTGGGATCAAGCCCCGCATTGGGCTCCACACTCAGCAGGGATCTGTTTGAGAATCTCTCTCCCTCCTTCTGCCCCTTCTGCTCGTTCTCTCTCTCTCTTTCTAAAATAAATAAATCTTAAAAAGAAAGACGAAAGAAAGAAAGAAAGAAAGAGAGAGAGAGAGAAAGAAAGAAAGAAAGAAAGAAAGAAAGAAAGAAAGAAAGAAAGAAAGAAAGAAAGAGAAAGAAAGAAAGAAAGAGAGAAAGAGCTCGGCTCATCCTGAAACAGGGATTCCATATGTACCTTTTGACAGGCTGAGAAAAATAGTTTTTGATTTTTTTAAACACCTTAGCTGCCAGCTTAATCCTTAGAGTTGCATCCTGTTCTAGGAAAACTTTTCCATGAGACACAGATCTTTAAAAACTGGAATCTCATTCTATCAGCCTAGAGGAAGGTGACTACCAGTGAAAGATGAGGGTCTGCCCAGGTGTCAAAACTTCATCTAGAGATGGTGGGGAAGAGAGAGGAAAGAGAAAGAATACCGAGAGACAAATTCTTCCTCCATCTGCTCAGATCTCCATGAACTTCGCCCATTTTTGGTCTTCTATGCCATTGAATAGTCTGCTGCTTTCTTGGCTCCCTCCTGAATAGTGATTAGTCGACAAAAGGGGTTCTGATGTTCTGTGATATTTTGTACTACCATTTTCCCGTCTCCCTACTTGAAAATGATTATGCTGTAATTTGTACACCCTCTCTTCTTCTCACTACTTCTAAATATAATTACTCATTCTGTAAATATGTGGTGAACATTTTTATGTGCCAGGCACTATTATTATAATGAATAAGGAAAATGAATCTCAGAGATTTTAAGCAATGCTCCAAATACAAAATAACACAGTTAGTATGAAGTGGGGCCAAGACTCCAAGATTCCAGAGCCTGAATCTGTAACCATGATGCCATGCATCTTCACTGAAAACCACGGAAGAAATGAGCAGTTTTTGTGACTTTACCCAGCAATTTTCTTATGGATTCCTAGTGTTAAGAAGCTGGAGGTTCTGTCCTTATCATTATTCTACCTTCTAACACTGCCATGCATTGAAGATCATCCTGATTTTTTTTTTAAAGACTTCTATTAGCCAAAATACTTTCAGCTTTCTTTTGGGCTCCTTCCTTCTTGTCTCATGTTCTCTTGTTCTCTTCCTTCCTTTGATACCACATGAATTATTTTGTATCTGAAAGCAAACTTAAATTTGTTCCTTTTTTTAAAAAAAATATTTATTTATTTATTTATTTGAGAGAGAGAGTTGGGGGAAGAGAAAGGGAGAAAGAATCCTCAAGCAGATTCCCTGCTGAGCATGGAGCCCAATGCAGGGCTCAATCCCAGGACCCTGAGATCATGACCTGAGTCAGAGGCTTAACTGACTGAGCCACCGAGGCACACTAAATTTGTTCCTCTTAATAAGAACGTCAAATTTGGTTCCAATGATTGAAACCAGATCATATTTTTCTAACTATTCAGCACCCATATTTTTCTTCTCCCAAAAGGCAAATATCTGATTATTTCTGCCAAGAGCTAAGAGAAGCCTTCATTATTTGGTGTGTGTGGGGGGGGCGGGCAATAAGCTTCTATCACAGGGCAAACCCTGATATTTTGTGCAGATATGTGTAGATGAATGTGTTTATGAGTATGCATATGCATATAACTCAAGCAGTGGAATGAATCTACTCATATGTAGATCAGGGGGGCAGTGGGTATGATAAAATGTCTTCGTACAAGATAAAAGTGTTATACATGACAAATACATTCCAGAACTAAATAGCTATAGAATTTAATTGAGTTGTCTATATCCCTGGCTTCAAATTCACCAGCTATAACTGAGAACTTTGGATTAACTGGTCTCTAAATGTATTCCAGTTTAAAGATCTCATGATGCTAGGGTGTGTACATGGTTTATGTGGTTTTGTCTGAGTAACTGAATAAAAGACTTAAAAGTTCAGAGTATAAAAGGCACTTTATCCTTAATTTACGTAGCATTTTTTAAAGTTCTCTGAGCAATTACACCCTTAAATTCTTAGCTGCTGCTGTTGTTTCCATGTGATTGGAGGGCGGATTTGTGACAGAACCTTTAATTCACTGTTCCTAATTATTATGTTCTACAGGCTAAAAATAGCTTTGTAGAGTACTATAAATGACAATCTTTTTCTTCTTCACAATGAAGTGAAAAGCACAATAGTAACTTGAATTTCCATTGTGTCTTTTCCCTGAGAAGTGGAGGGCACTTGATTAGCATGGTGCTGCTAGAGGACCAAAGAGAAGGGCCAGGAGATTAGGCAAGAGGCAAGGGTTCTCAAGTTCATACATCAAATAGGTAATAGGGACAGGCTAACCAGAGAATTTCACAGCTGGTCCCCTTTCATAGGTATAAAAGTGAGCTGCTTACTGCTTTTATGACACTTTAACTTAGTAGAGTCCCTGGTTTCAGCATTGCTAGGTACATTCAGGTTTGTGGATATCAAACTCATGCTCATGTTATTTGCCATTCACATGCGGGATCATGAAACAGCTTAAAGCTTTTAGAAGGAGGTAAAAAAAAAACAACAACAAAAAACCCCCAAAAGCATGTACCACACAGTTATGATTTGCTAAGATTGAGCTGAAGGTAGCTGGTCACAAGATTAATTTGTGAACAGCTGATTAGATTCCTCTTCATATGTGCTCCAAATCTATCAACACAGTGGAAGAGCCCACCTCAGCTGGCCTCAGCAAAATGGATGACTTGTTAAAACCCAAGGAGTGATTGTGTAAACAGGTGTCTCATTCTCCTCAAGCCTTGCTATTACTTTCAAAGCATAAAGAGGACATTATAGGTATGACACACTGACAGATCTACCACTTGACAAAAGTGTACAATACAGAGAGAGTTGGAAGTTCCCAAGGGATGTTAGGGTATATGTAGGGGCTATTTTTCTTTTCTTAAAATTGGAAAAAAATTTCAGGTGTTAGTTGGCAAAGCACAACCCCATGCTAACCCAAACCTTTTAATTATTGATCCATCCTCTTTCAGGATTTCATTCTCTACTAAACTGGGGAAGTGCACTTTCATGTGGCTACCTGTATAACTCAAAGCCTGAAGAAAAAAGAAAACAGGACAAAACCCATCATAAACCATAGACTTAAAAATAATCTATTCCTGTGCTTAATCAATAGTAAGTATAAAAAGCTATACTTGAAAGGATAAATAAATACAATTTCGGGATCAAGTATAAGAATTGAGTTTTATTTAAATTTCTCCTATTTGTGAGGGACATGGACTACAATGCTTTATAAATGCTGGTAAATAACATCTGTACTGAGTGACTTTTAATCTTCTCCTCATCTCACCCTCCTTTCCCCAGTGGAGACTCTACCGATAAATGTAACGATCAGAGGCAAAATAAGCAACAAGTGAATAAGGCCCAAAGTGTACAACTCACACAATTCATCTTCTGATTATCCAAGGGCAAGATACTTTCCTTAAAAGTATTTAAATAAGGTATGCTTTTCATATCTCAATGCATTCATATATAATCTCAATGCATACTGTGGGTACAGAAGAGGACACACATGTACAATTTAACTTCAAAATGTCTCAATAGCAAAAAATGTTTTGTAGATATTTGCATATGCCCACAATCCCTTAGTCAAAACCCTTGGGGCCAGATGTGTTTCAGAATCCAGAATTTTTTCTTTTTGGATTTTAGACAGGTAATATGATATATACACTGTGTGTTCTAATATCCCAGAAGGGGTTGGGGCAGCATCCTGTAATCAATCTCATAAATATATCAAAAGCAAAGCATGTGAATATTCACTCTAGGTAGGACTAAAAACCCCTCCATGTCCTAATAGCTCCATGTCAGTTCATATTAAATTTTACTCCCAAATTAACTTGCTACTAACCTACAAGTCTTGGTTTTCAGAATTTTTGAATTTTTGAATCCTAGTAAGGGTCTGTGGATCTGTCACCGTGGACCCATTTTCTAATTACTGAAAATCAGAACTTAAATAATTATAAATGCTTATTTTATTTCTAGGTTTAAAATAAAACTGAATTTTCTTTAATGCCAATCTTTGGAAATATTTGAGAATATTAGCTAGTAAAGACAATTTGCAACCTATTTATTTCTTTCTCTTATTAATTGGGAAGTCACTTATGGGTCTTCCAAGCAAGACGTACAATCATGGCCTAATTCCAGAGATTCTGATTCTGATTCAGCTGAAGTGAATCCAGGTCATCTAGATTTTTAAAAGCATTTAAGGTGATAACGATGAATACCACAAGTTGTGGAAACATTACCTCACTGTACAAGTTATTCACGCAGGAATTCTACTCTCTTGAATTATTCTGCACCCTTCCACGAATACATATATGGAATGACATAATGATAAACCATTTTCTTTTTAAACACAAAGCAAACATAAAATACACATACACAACACGAAAACACAAAAGTGATAATGCTTCTATACCTCTTCAAAGTCATCTTTGGCTGAAGGAAGATCAGTGGCTAAACTAGAATCACCCAGATGTTTCTCCATCCTCTCTCCATGTACCATAGTTGTTTTAACAACTTTGCTGACTCTACGGCCTTCCACTGGTTCAGCCTGAAATTGTGAGGTACTGGACAAAATGCTGGGCTCAGACAAAGTTACCTAATGGATGAAGGACACATGATACACGGTTTCTGACTGCCACAAGGTCACAGTGATGAATTTTTCTATGTAAAAAAACCAAAACCCTACACTGGTTTATACCAGTCTTCCAGAAAACAGTATTTTGGAAAAGAGAAGCAGTTACAAAAAGAAAGAAAAAGCCTGTAATCAGTTGGTAATGCCTCTGTCATGAACTCCATGTACACAGGACCAAACCAACCACTCATGAGTCACGTGAACAAAAAACCATCAGGAAGTATTGTGAATAAGAACCGATTGCTCAGTGCAATGCGGACATAACAGCCTATTGATGAACCCTTCCTCCACGTTTAAATGGTTTTGGCATTATGAAGATGAAATTAATCCCCAAAGGAGAAACTCTCAAAGATATGACAAACCAAAGCAGTAGATTTCTGGAGAAACTTTGTGCATAATAACAACATTTTGAGGATGTGAATGAATGCAAAACAGTGAGGATGTCACAAATTATATGTCATAGAGAGCAAACATTCCTCAAAGAGAGTAGAATGGAAAGAAAGAAAACTATAGATCAGGGAGTTTCTGGACCCTGGCTTTAGTGACTCTGAAATGCACAAGGTTAAATATCAAATATTGATCGACAGGGCCCTACAGAGGCTGCCACGCTGCCCAGGACACAATTGTGCGGGGGCTTCCTGTGACATACTGTTTGCCAGCCAATGGGATCCTGGCCTTTTAAAATTTGACTTTTGGATTTCTGTTGTACGTATGCAACCATAATAGAAAACAGAAATAAGAAGGACCAAACAGAGATCACGAGTATAAAATGGCTACAGATCTCCTCGGTGGTTGTTTTAAAATGCCACAAAATCATGAAGAAAAAAATGAATGTGTAAACTGAAAGCAGGGTGCCAGATAAGGGGGAGCAGTGGGGCCAATGTGGGTAAACAGTCACACCCACCTCTTCCGACTCCATTTCACACTTCTCCGTAAAATCAGGTTGGAGAAGCAGATGATCTTACCTCTGACTGTTCGGTGTCACTCTTTAATACAATGCGCTTCATGACTTTGGAATAGCCATCTCCTTCCTCAATGCTGATGGGTCCCTGGGCCGTTCCCTGCATTGTAACCTCCTCTTTCTCTGTGCCATCAGAGGATACGTACCGCCTAATGATTTTCCTAGTGACCTGAAAGATATTTTATTCATGGATCTTGTTTTTGAGCGGCAGCACTGAGGGACAGATACGTTTTAAGCAGGAGGTTCGAAATCAACCATGTTAGGATAGTACCTTCTTGACCACAGTGTGTCCCTGCTCATCAATGTATTCTTCTTCTGTGACTGTTTCCGGGGGTATGTCAGGCATATCATCTCCCTAAATGGTTGAGAAAAAAGGGTCACTTCAGTGTTTGGCAACAATTCTGAGAAACTCCTCCCAAGGGCTTATAAGGTGAGCCATGTTAGAAAATGAAGGAAGCTACTGGGAAGCACTGTGGAGATGCCAAGTCCTGCCGAGTAGTATGTTTAAAAGAAAGAAAGAAAGAAAGAAAAAGAAAAGGTGGGTAATAACATGCTTAGGAGAACTGGACCACAGTTAGGTATAAAACAAACGCACAAACAAAAACGGACAAGCGAGGTGAGGTGGGCGGAAGGAGGAAGCGCTCTTGCTCTTGCTGTTCGTTCTCTTGGAGGCGGGCTGCCACCGTCATCACCGCTGCATTGTTTTTAACAAACCAAACTTAGGAGAGTTGGGATCTGCTTTTGAATGGCCATGCACTACCTAAAGAGCATGCCAAGCCCTCACTGCTCCAGGTCCATGACTCTCTACAGGTTATGGGGACAGAAGTGTCCCGGACGTGCAGTAAGGTAACAGCTGGTACCTGAATAATCACTCGTCGGCGGACAACCCTGGTAGTTACCATCGCCTCCTCATCTGAGCTGGTCTCCAGCTCACCTAATTCCTCTGTCAGCTCCTGGTGGAAGCATGGAAGCATTGTTTTGTTTAACATGCTAAGGAATGTCTTCACTACTGGTTTCTGCTTTAGTTCACACTTGGTTTCTGAAAGTCTCATTCCTGGAGGCTTTGGTGGAAAAGCCAGCAGGGCAAACAGGTGTGTGTCTGTCTCACACTTCGATAAGAATATAGTTTTTTTGTTCAATGACTGAAAAAAAAATTCTGGAATTCTGAAAGCTGTCTGAGTGCCCATCTGTCAAAATCTGTCAGAAGAAATATGCAGCTTGTCCACATCACTTCTTGGACTTAAAGTCCTGATAAATGACCAGATGTAAACACAGAACTTAAGTAGCACAAAAAACATTGATAAGCCATTGACACTCAGGCTTTAGGCTTGGAATGATTAACCCACAGGTAGAGAAATAACTTATGCCTGTAGCAGAACTTTCTGCTAAAACAGTTTCCGAATAGCTGTTATCTAGCCAGAAGAGCACCTCTCTGTCACCAAAGAAGGCAGCCTATGAATAACATCAGACTCATTCTGCAGAGAAGTTAAGATGCACCGGCCAGTCTGATTTTATGGGTCTGGCCCAGAGTCAGATATGGAGCTAAAGACGTAATTTTAGATTAGAACATATATCTTGGGAGCATTCTATCACATCACTCTTTCCTAATAGGATGATTTTTTTTTTTTTTAAAGAAAACTCAATGACATTTTTTTCAACATATTTTTAAATATCTGATGTATTTCTATATGCTTTTCTGCTAAAACCTGTAAAATCTAAACCAAATTATACTTTAAATACATTCAGGAATCTGCTGCCTAGAAATATGATCAGCAAGAAAAGTGACCAAAATTGGATCCTCAAGATAGGGTCATGAGAAGTTAAGGGTCAAAATAGGAAGCATCACAGAAATAATCGGATATTCATCACGAATAAATGGAACAGACCTGTGTATAAAGTGGAGTACAGAAGGACTTATCAAAAATTTTTTATGTGCATTGAAAAAATAAATGAATTATCCAAATAACTGTTTGAAATCTATACTTCATTTAGCCAGTGGATTCTTAGGCTTCTGGGTTCAGATAGCATCTTTGAAACATTTTTACTAGAATTCATTTAAGCCAAGAACTTGGGAGATGAATCATTCTGTGCAAAGGTAAACCTAAAATAAAATTCCATTCATGGAATGAATTCATTATTTAAGATAACTGCCAAAATTGGGACACAGTTCTCACTTGCCTGAACCTCTCCTAATTCTAGTCATGATTTTAGACAAATCCTGCTAGCAGATGTCATCTTCATAGTGAAGAATAATAAATGTAGGCCTTAAGCCCACAGATAAGTTGTATCACTCGTTTCCCCAAAAAGTTTCAGTTCTTTTATATAACTCATTCTTCACTACTGAGACATATATTCATGCTTTAAAAACACTTTGATGTAGAAAATGTTTTTGAATTCTAGAAGGAAAAATATATAATTTATGTTAAATTACGTTTAATGCAAACAGATTCTGGCCCTTTTTTTGCGTGTG
This sequence comes from Leptonychotes weddellii, assembly GCF_054177405.1. Taxonomy (NCBI): domain Eukaryota; kingdom Metazoa; phylum Chordata; class Mammalia; order Carnivora; family Phocidae; genus Leptonychotes; species Leptonychotes weddellii. The sequence continues at coordinate 93,617,227 of NC_138370.1, forward strand.
CATTAGAATCATCTAGGGAGCTATTTAAAATGCACATGCTGGGTCCCCCTTCCCTCTCTGAGGTTCATTTCGATTCAGGAGCTCTGAGGAGGGCTCAAATCCCCGCCGTTAATGCTGAGGAATATGAACAGTTTAGAATACACTTTGAGAATAAATGGCTTAAATGAATTTCTAAGATGGTCTCCACGCTTCTTCGCAACATCAAAACGCACGTAATGACAAAGGAAACAGTGTGACTGATGTCAGCTCCTACCCCTGTCAGGGATTCTGACATTCTGAATCAGCAGTAAGTTTAGGTACCAGGTCCTCTGTCAAAGTCATTCTTAAAATAGACATAAGGAGGTCTATTTTGGAAATAACCTTTCCTTTAACGAGAAAAATTTGTCCGGGGAGGTAAACCCCACTGGATATCTACAGTCTGTCTGCCTGCTCGTCACCTGCCAGCACGGACAGATCTAACCAGAGTCTGGCTCCCACATGGTCCCATGGCCGGCACTTACCTGAGGCCCTGTGAGTCCCTCTCACTAGTCTGCACGCCCACGGTTATCAATTTTGAAAAGCCACATCAGGGATCTTGTTTCACCCCGGTGTTCATTTTCCTCAGCAAAAAGTTTTCCAATTGTAAAATTAGGGCTCGTGGTCAAAGAGCTAGAATTGGACTGCGTATCTTTTTTTTTTCTAGATTCTCTGGTCCCCAGGTTTAAAAGGGATTGAGGGGTTCACATGACCCAGGTTTATTTTTTTCAGAGAAAAAATAAGCCATCAGAGAAATGGAAACTGGGGAAGGTTTGTAGCTTTGCTGCCTATGGGCAAGGAAACGGAGGAGATTCTTACCTTATGGAAAGCTGCATCTTCATCGAGTCTTTCAAGGGCCTGTGGCTGGTCATCAGCAGACTCCACTATCACAAGGCTGGTTTTCTGAGAACTCTCCTCCCCGTGTTCTGGGGGCTCTTCGGGTTCTTGTATGATGGGAGAGTCTCCCTGCTCACTAGATGTTGGGGTCTGGAGGTATGGCCTCTCCTCCTCAGGAGGGGTCCTAATTTCCTCAGGGGTCTTGCTGGGAGAGCCAGATACAGCCGTAGCCTTTTGAGTCTCTGACACTTCCGTCCCTGGGGTTGTCACACTGAAATGGAAAAGCCAAGCTATACCATGAGAGCATATGCATTTCTCCTCCTGCCGAAGCAAGGGAATTAGAAGGAAAAATGGAATTTATCTCATGGTCCATGGAAGTCAAAATAACTTTTGTAAATGTGGCCAAGAAATGAAAGTTGAATAAAAATCAGATGTAAGATATCATATAGAGTTACAAATCAATGATCTAGCATTGACTGGGAAAGATGTATTCTAAAGATAAAAATTATCCCAAAATGTATTACTATTTCCTAATCTCTACAAAGTATATAAATTATAAATTCATCTTTTCTTTGATAACTCAAGGTGATCTTGAAGATTTGAGGAGGTTTATATAACAAAGATCTGTAGATAATAAGGCTTTCAAAGCAAGAATCAGTTTGGGGAAAATTTCTAGAAACCAATCTAAAAACCCCATGTTAATATCATTATCATAATTGTAAATATGGAGAGTCTTATTATACCTCTGGAAAACTGTATTACTTGATGGAAAGACCTGGTTAAAACTTTTTCTACTGATAACAGTTTGGAGTTACTCCAAGGCAATCTTTGTAACCTCATTTTCTAAGGAAGAAAATTCTCTGCTTTTTCTGTTTAACTTATTGCAAATTTCTGTCACTCCATAGATATTAAGTGCCCAAATTGATATGCCCTCTTTGCTTCCCACCTTTTCCTTTTTCTTTCTCTCTTCTTTCTGCTCTCCCCTAAAACCTAAAGGTAGTTGGTAGGTGGCTCAGTGGAAAAAGAGATGATTTTATTACCCATTTCACCCTCTTCTCAAGTTCCAGTGACCCCAGCACAAAGCTCACTTAATGACAAGAGAAATGCTATGATGTAATCTCCTGACACACTATTCTCAGATTCCAGGGCTGGGGATGCATTTGCCTTTTGCACGATCTACTTTCTTTCTCTAAATAACAAGTGCCATTTAAACAACTCTCTTTCTCCTTTGCTTCTATAAAGCCCAGAACTTGAGTTCTGAGCTGCCTGCTCTGTAGTAGCCTCCTTTAGCCAGAAGCTTTCTGGAAAACTTCCCTTTACTCCCACTCTGACCGCATCCCACCTCACTTTAATGGTCTTTCATTCTGTGTGAATAATCTGTGCTGTGTTTCCAATTGTACTGTTAGGCACCCCATCGCTTTGGTGAAATACACTGAGGGCTGTTTCCCCTATCACCTACACTCTTCACCTGTCACTGTTCACACTCTGAACGAGCTGTAGGACAACTGGCACATATCAGAGCATCACAGAGAAGTGAGGGGCAGGACTCTTAGAAGCAGTAAGAGTGAGGTCCACGTGAAATTTTATAGCTGAAACAATGCTTTCATGGGCACATCCTTGACCTGTGACCCTATGAGATGAATAGGGGGTATAAATTACTATAATTTAGAGATGTGGAAACAGAAACCAAAAGGGCTTTGGGACTTGCCCAAGGTCACAGAACTGGAAGTTGGTTCAAGCAGATCTCCCACACAATGCGGTCACAATTATGTCTCAAATCTTTTGCTCTTTGTCTGTAGTTCTGGCCCTTGTTATTGGTGGGGTTATTTGACAACAATTTCCAGCGGTATACGCCTGGCACTCTTGTCCTACTGGCTTGTTTCTTGGAATGACATTTGACAGGCTTTCTTTTGAAACTCACAAGTACTCCTGCTGACACTCAAGAGATGACTCTTCAGGCCGGTCTTGCATTTTCCCTGAGAAATCCTGTTGAACTTGCTCCTTGTGAGTTTGGGGAAAGAGCTCTGTTGCTGAGCTGTCCCCCTCAGCTTTGGGGATGTAATCCTGAAAAGTGGAATAACCAACAGAAATGTCTTCCTCTGAGACAATGGGAGGGTGATCGCAGGACTCGCTCTCTTTAGAAGCAGCTTGCTCCTCTTTCTGCTTATGCTGTGCAGTGCATAGCTCCTCCTGAAGGACTGAGAACCCTACGGGGGAGAACAATTTGAATTGAGTATTTAATCAAAGCTCACTTACATTAAATGGATATTTATTAAGTAACTATTAATGTGCCACATCCTGTGATAGATCCATGGCAACACAGCTGACTTTCAAGATGCAGATCATCTAGCGGAGCGAATCTCAGGCAAGTAAGAGTCTATTAAAACGCTGAGTGACCGGGCCACAGTGCCAGCCAATGAACGCAGGGGCACCCAACTCAGGGCTAAAGAATTAGGAAAGGAAATGCAGAGGGTGTGACATTTTAAGGCGGCCTGATGACAAGGACGCATCGACTGAGGTACTGAAGCATACACTGTAAGTGGTGAGAAGAATTAGAGCTTAAGAATAATAATAGCTAATATATTCTAAATACTGATTATGTGTCAGGCACTGTTCTAGGTGTTTTGCAAGTATTAAGTTGTATTAACAACGCTCTGAGGTGAGTACCCTCTTTATGGAGGGTCTCTCAAGCCAGGCTAAGGAATTTTATTATATCCAAGGCAATGAGGAGCCACTGAAAAATTTTTAGCAGAGAAAGGACTGACATTCATCTATTAATTTATTCACTCAACAGATCTATATCATCAGCTACGTAGTAGGTGCTGTTTAGATGTTAGACACATAGCAGTGTACAAGATAAAGTCCTCGCTGAACTTTTATTTCTGCAGATATGTATTTATGATAAATTTTCGGAGAAAAATAAACCAGGGTAAAAGTATAGAGCAAATAGGGCTAGTATTTTAGATAGATTGGTCAGGAAAGAGTCCTATTAGGAGATGATTTTGAGCAGAGGCCTGAAGTAAGTGAGAGAAAAAGGTATTGACGCTCTGAGAGAAGAACACTCTAGAGTGGAGTTAACAAAAAGTAGCAGAGCCCCAAAGCCTGAGAATGCACAGGGTACCCAGTGAAGAGCAGGGAGGAAAGGTCTCTGGGATTTATAAAAGAAGGAGAGAGATGGGAGATAGGACAAGCCTTCACCGAACAGTAAGACACACCATCATTTAAATCGAGGAAAAGAAGCCACAGAAAGAAACTGAGAAAGAATAGCCAGTAAAATAGAGGGGAAAAAAACATGAAGGGAGGGTATCATGGAAAGTGAGTGAAGAAAACATTTTAAGAAGAGATTAATTTTTTTGGTCAAATGTTACGAAGGGGCACATGAGGTGAAGACTGAAAAATTACTCACTGTATTTGGCAATGAGGAAATACTTGGTGAATTTTATGAGATTGTTTTCTGTTGGGTGGTGATGACAAAAGACTGACTGGCATGGATTCTAGAGACAGTTCTAGAGAGAACAGGAAGACCTGAAGCAGATACAGGAAATTTAGACTATATTTTTGAAGAGATTTTCTATAAAATGAATGGAGAAACAGAACAATCATACAGGGAGGAATATGGAGTGAAAGGAGTTGCTTTGTGTAGTTTTTAAAGATGGGCTCTATTAAAGCATGTTTTCGTGCTGTTGAGCATGGTCTAGTTGTAGGATGCCACAGAGGACAACTACAGCAGTGAGGTCCTTAATTGGATAAAAAGGGATGAGATCCAGGACAAAAGAAGAGATGATGATTTTAGCAAAGACATTTCATAGCAGAGGGAAGGAAGAGTATAGGCACTGAGATGCACTTAGGTTGGTAGATTTTGTGAAAGAATATGGACATTTGCTTCAGACGATTCTTATTTTTTCTAAGAAATATGAAGCTTGGTCATCAGCTTTGAATGAGGAGAAGAGAAAAATGTTGGAGGCTGGAAAGAAGAAGAGAATTCTCGGTATAAAATAGAGATGAGAGAGAAGAAGAAAGAGAGTGAATGAGCATGTGAATAAATGAGAATGGATTAGAGAAACTTTAGTGCTGAAAAGGTGGTAGGGCCAATGGCTGGAGGTCCCGGTGGGTTTGAAGAATTGTTGGTGTGGAAGCAAAAGAGGAAGTAAGCGTAATGCTTCAAGTTAGGACACAGGAGTAGTATAGTCAGTGGTAATGATACAGTCTTGGTTGTGAGCACTGAAATGGGTAGCTACCGTAGAATACAAGGCACAAGTATCAGAAGTGCCATCCAGGAACTAAGGCAAGGGCACTGGATAGGTCATCCATGTTGTTATGACTGAGTGTTTCTATCCCCTTAAAATTCATATGATGCAACCTAATCCCTATGTGGTAATAGTTGGAGGTGGTGCCTTTGGGCTGTAACTAGGTCATGACGGTAGAGCCCTCAGGAACGAGATTAATGCCCTGATAAGAAAAGGCCGAAGAGCTCTCTAGCTAGCTCTCTTTCCCCCATGTGCCGACACAGCAAGAAGACAGCCATCTGTAATCCAGAGGAGGGCCCTTGCCAGATCCTATGCTGTCATCCTGATCTCTGACTTCCATTCTCTGGAACTGTGAGAAATAAATTTCTCTTGTTTAAGCCACCGAGTTCATGGCATTTTGTTATAGCAGTCCCAAATGGTTAGGACAATGGTGAAATAACCAAGAATGAGCAGTATGGGTACCTATAAAATGAGAAAAATGTGTGATCACCGAAGTCCATAGACCACCCTCTAAAAAAAGGGAAGATTTGGTCCAGTTGCCCGACTTAACCACAGCTACAACACACCCACACACCCCAGTTGTCTGACCTTCACTATGATCCAGTGCAATCGTCTGTTCAATTTCTGCATAGCTATGACTGATGCGCTCTTGGAGAGGCTCTGTGCTGGCCTCCATGAGATGAACAATATCCATTCGGTTGATCTTGGTGAGACATTCAATGAGATTGGTATCTGGGATATTAGAGAAAATGCATTTATTACATTTGAGGGGTACTCTTTTTAAGACCTCTTTCGTTTAGTTGCCTTACTAAAATTTGATATTTGTATAGGAAACAAAGCTTAATTAAAGGTCTTTGTAAAAAAATAAGCAAATAGGAAAGATATATGCATAAAAAGGTGGGACAGCATAGGCATCGGCCCTAAAAGTAGAGTTGCCAGATATTATATAGGACACTGTCAAATTTGAATTTCAGATAAAACAAGCAAACAAATTTTCAAGTATAAGTGTATCCCAAATATCACATGGAGTGTACTTGTACTAAAAAACTATTTGTTGGGGTGCCTGGGTGGCTCGGTCGTTAAGCAGCTGCCTTCGGCCCAGGTCATGATCCCAGGGTCCTGGGAATGAGCCCCACGTAGGGCTCCTGGCTCAGCGGGGAGCCTGCCTCTCCCTCTCCCACTCCCCCTGCTTGTGTTTCTGCTCTCGCTATCTCTCTCTGCAAATAAATAAATAATATCTTAAAAAAAATAAAATCAAAAACTATTTGTTGATTCTCTGAAATTTAACTGGGTGCCCTCTAGTTTTATTTGCCAAATCTGGCAATCCTACCTAGAAGAATGGCAAGAGAAGAAAGGGCAAATGTAGACTGGATGTAAATAAAGGAGGCCTATAGGTAGATCTTCAGAGAGACATAAAAGGAAATAGCAAATTTAGACTAGCTGAAGAATGAGACGAAGTAATGGTCTTTATCACTTCTCATTTGATTTGATGTGGTCAGAATATTATATACAAATCATTATAAAGAATATCTACATGACATCTTTCCCTCATTTACGTTATTTAGGAGTAAAGGAAGTAGGAACTGAAGGCAATGCGCTGCCAATAAAACAATGACAAACTAACGGTGTCCACTCTCAATATTTTGAAAATTTTAGGACTTTAATAACGTTGCTGTTAGCAGCCAGGGTTTCCCCTAATTGACAATGTTCATGGGAATATAGTGTAAGAATTGTTATGCAAGATGCATATTTTAGAAATGTCATAGCTTGTTCTCATTTGCTTGCAGCAGTATTTCAGATTGATGGCATTCGTTATTTTATTGTTTTACTGAATTTGCAGGAAAGGGCTTGTTGAGCAAGACTTACAGCTCAACCTTTAGCCTAATGCTTTTCACACAGAGCTCCCCACCTACCTGTAGCTTGCCTGCCATCCCTTTCTAGCCAGTACTTCAATAGTGCATGGCTCTGGTCTTGGAGGGAGTTAGGGTTCTCAATTCGAATTTGATGAATCTGCTCCTCAGTGAAATCCAGTTCTCTTGCTAATTCTAGAAAGGAAAATATGACTCCATAAACACCTGAACTTCGAAGTTTGAGTCTCCACACCTGGCTCTGTGATTTTGTAAATGATGCATTCTTTGTATTGCTGTAATAGGGTTCATTTTCCCCCCTCCGTATTAGAAGTAACTCTCAAGATGCCTTTGTTCTTCTAGCCCTAATTGTGGATGTTCTCCTTAAAACTGGGTATAGAATTGATCACGTTCACAGTGGAAACACTAAGTTTGACGCAATGGATGATAAAACATGTATAATTCAGGCCCATTTAATTCCAAAATGCAGACTGGACCATTAACACAGGCTTATACTCTTAACCAAGATAATGGAAAATAAATGACTGAAAACAGAAGTAATAGACTTTCTCACTTTCAATCATCATTAACTAATGTTTTAAGTACTGTAAATCCTATTTCTGGATGCTTGGATAAATACTGGCTGTGGTTATATTATGTTGGTTGGATAAGCTCCTGTCTTTAATTTGATGTCACTTGAATAAAAGCTCTGGGAAGCATTAATTGACCTAGGGAAAAAGCCACAAAATTTTCCTTTAAAGTCTACCATTAACATTGTACATGGACACTTATACACTGTGGTGTGCATATGTATGTGTGTGTGTGTGTGTGTGTGTGTAAATAAGTCCTCTTTGGATGGCAATTGGCCAATATCTTTCAAAATTAAAAATACACATACCCTTTATCCAGATATTCAATTCTTCTTCTATTAATATGCCCTATAGAGATACTCATGAAAATACACCATGCACTAGGATGTTTGTCATTAACAACCTAAATGTCCAGCAATAAAGGCCACTGATAAAATTATGATACTTTCGGGGTGGCTCAGTCGTTAAGTGTCTGCCTTCAGCTCAGGTCATGATCCCAGGGTCCTGGGATCCAGCCCCGGCATCGGGCTCCCTGCTTGGCGGGGAGCCTGCTTCTCCCTCTCCCGCTCTCCCTGCTTGTGTTCCCTCTCTCGCTGTCTCTCTCTCTGTCAAATAAATAAATAAAATCTTTAAAAAAAATTATGATACTTTCACACAGTAAAACTAAATAGACATTTCAAAGAATGAGATAGATATGTCTATGCTGATGGAATATTCACAGGGAATATTATTGAGGAAAATTGTGCTTATTTTTAAATAGTACACATAGATGTGGGTACGGCCTATTTTTTCTGAATACACGAGAAAGTGTAAGCAGTTACTTTTGAGGCATGAAGCTTGAAGACCAGATGCAGGTAAAAGAAACTTATTTACACTTTTAGTGTATGTGCTGCTAAAGCGAGCACATACACTTGTAATTTTATACCATTCTGTATGGTTGTGGGGTTTGAATTTTCAACAAGTATATAGATATTACGTTTTATACACAAACACACACATACTTAAGAAATAAATAATTCTGAATGTCATCTATTTAATTAGTCAATCAGGGATATTTTGATGTCCTTTCTTCTCCTAAATCCCTCAATTAAAAAAACCTGATCAGTATTTAACAACTACTTCAAAATGTTTAAAAGTGAGGAAATGACTATTCTTTCTGCTCTGTTATTAATTATCTTTGTTAAGGGTCTTATGGATTTCTATTCATCATATTGATTTTATAATTCACTTTTTAAAATAATTTTACATACATTATAATTTTTATACTTAAATATCCTAATTTCTCAGAAAATTAGTGAAACGTCTTATTCATATGTATTTCAACATGCATCCAAGGCAAATTTTAGTACTATTTACAATGAAGGTATCTGATATAAGGTATCTAAAATAAGGAGCCCTAGGTTTAATCTCCAACTAAATTCTGTGACAGTTACACCTAACAGTGATTTTGAAACACAGTAATCCCCTCAAAGTTTGGATATCCATAGCTCCCAATGGAGGACAGTGACATCTGGTAGATTCTCAAAGTCCCCCAATTTAAAGTTCTATTTTTCTAAATTCCAGAGATAATAAAAGGCCTGTCCTGGATTTTCTAGTTCAGAGTTTATTATTCTTTTCACTATTCCACATGGTCTTCCTCAAGAAAGAAAGAAAGAAAAAAAAAACCTTTTCATTGTTAATGACACTTGGCTAATGCAATTGTGTTACTTAAACAAAGCAAGTTTTCTTGAGAAAATGAGTCACACTAATTTTACCTGTCCAGCTGAAGCCAAGATGATCAGCAATATAAGCCAGCCTTTCCTCGATCCGTTCCTGCTCATCCTGTTGATCTACAGGTCAAAAACAGAATGGCCAAAGGTTGTCTATGACAGGAGAGCAACCACAGTACTCATCCAAAGAAAGGAAGTCACTTGTCCAAATATTTAATAATAGCACAAATTAGCTATTATATTTCAAATCATTTTAAATTGTGTGTTTGCCTGGTTTCTGGAATGGAATGGGGAATCAATTTAATTATAAATCATGAAAACCAACTGCTTCCATATCTCTTTAATCAAGACTAGTCACTGGACATATAAGTTGCTGATTTCTAGCAATCTTAGGATTTTCTTTTTAAATTATCTGAGAGAATTCTGCCCACCAGAAGACAATCATCTTGTTCATCAAAAACCAGAAAAATCATAAATGGGATGCAGAAGTGGAGTAACTGGTTAGGATCTCCTATTATTGCCTGTGGCAGCATAGATCACTTCCGGGTCATGTCTAAAAAGAAATCACATCCAAGATTCATAAGAGACATAGATCATGGGTTAATCAGGCCATCCTGGGTTTTTTTTCAGTCTGGCCAGAAACATTTTCCTTGGTCCTGGTGACCTTGGAAGAAGGGAGGGTAAAGGCATATGTATTTGTGTCTATTGTGTCAATAGGTATAGATGTCTTTTGTGTGAAATTTCAGTCTACTTACTACTAAGTAAGCTTATATATTACTCCCACAAACTATAATTTTCCCATTGGTTTTTAACCCCCATTAATTGATAGGCAGCATTTTAGGCATCATGACAACTTACGACACAAATTTAAGAATAATAGTCTTTATTGTAGAGATATTGGAAGACCAGAGGCTACTTCTCAAAGCCATCTATGGTTTCCTTTTTTATAATTCAAAGGGTCATCATCCTCTCCCGGTCACTTACATCATGCAAAGTTTGAGTTTTTGTTGTCTGCTGCACCTAATCGGAGTACATTCTCCATTCACCTAACACTAAAACAAAAAGCATGGGGTTTTTTGGCCTTATAGTTGTTTGCTTCAAGTGTTTACCAGTGGTATCTGAGCTCCAACCTTCTGAATCAAAAACAGATCCACAACAATTGGTATTTTGGGATAACATGACATTAGGAAGCAAATGGCTTCCTAATGATTACAAATTTATTGAGTACCAATTATTTTAAAATACTTAAAGGTAAGAAGGAAAAGCAATGAATCCTTACCATATGAAACAAAGCCCAACGTATTCATGTGCAAAAGCAAAAGTGCTTAATTTGAGGCTAAGCCTGGGACTCCAGAACAACAAAACTCAAAGCTTGCATGGCCTGACGTGCAGCGGCTCGAGAAAGGCAAGATCACCATTGCCTGTTTGTCATGTTTATGTTTTCCATAAGCATTCTCATTACTCAATCTTGAGATTGTTTTCACAGACAAGAGTACACAGAGAAAGCACGAAACACAAAGGCCTTACACAAACACAGTAACCACTACAGAAAGCTTAAAGAAAATGAGACACAGATCACCAAATAAAAGATATACAAAAAAACGATATCAAATTTATGACATGCGTAGCACAGGGAATCCCAGTGGCTGGCAAATACCTTCAGCATGGTCATGGCCATTTTCATCAGGGATGCGTTCAATCAGAGTCTCAATGGACTCATCCCAAATAGGCCTTGTGTCAAAGATGTCCTCAGGAATTGAATGCTCGGTCTCAACAGGTGGCAGATTTTCAATTACTGAAACTTCCAGGGCACTACTACTTTCATCATCTGAAACTAAGTCTTGCTCCCTTTCTGACTGTGTAAGTCTATCCACTAACTTGGAAGCCTCATCACTAATCTCCTCAAAGAATTCTATGGAGTTCCTGTAAAGGTCAAAGAAATGCTCCTTACTTTCTTTTGTAGGGCTCACAGCGCCTTTGCAGGAAGATGTGGTGCTTTTGCTCTTAACTGGCAATCGGGATGTAAATATCTTTGGTCTGGTGGCCACCTCTTCTGATTCTAACTCCAGCTCCTCTGTCCTCTCTCTGCTCTCTGTTTCTGTCTCAGTGTAACTTTTGGTTTTTACTGGACATTTGGTCTTTGAGTCCAAAGCACTGGCATCAGATTCAGATTTGCTTCCACTATCTGGTGTTCTGCTTGTCATGTCCTGACCCTGAGGAGCCACTATTTTCTGGAGAGATGAATCTAGATGTGAAAGCTGCTGCTCTACTCTTTGGACAGGGGCTTTCACGGGGATTTTAGACTTTGGTTTTGTTTCATCCTCTTTACTTTCCTCATCCAGGCTGGGTAAGAAATCTTCAGAAAGGGAATTCTCATACTCCACGGATAGGGGTGCTGGGGTTGATGTGGGTATAGTCCTTACAGGAATTTTGCATTTGCTTTCAGTAGAAGGCACATTCTCCATGGGTGCAGTAGGGATTTCAATTACTGATTTCTGTTCCTCTGGGGAAGAATCAGGAGAATCATCCTCCCGATCTGAATACACAGACCTGGTAACTGCGGAAAAATCTAACTGAATGTGTACAACTGATTCAGGGGGGTCAGGGCAAGATGGATCTTTCACACTAGATTTAGGAGGCGTATCACCCATTTGTGTGGTGAGGAGGTCCTCGGCACCTTCAGAAAGAGCCTCTTTTGGTGATGTTTCAATGGAGGTTGAGTTCCCCATGTGGGTGTTAAGTTGAGCATCTGAAGCAGGTATTTCCTCTGCTTCCTCACTCAGGTCATCTGGAATTAAGTATGCTTCCTCACTCACTGTTTCTTTTGATTCTGAGAGAGCCAGTGACTCAGCTGATGTCTCCCGTTGTGGGGGCTCAGCCCCAGGACTCCCTTCTTTCATGTCTTCAGAGAGAGTCTCTTCCCTGGATTCTTGCCCAATTTGGAAAAAGTGAAAACTTTCATCGGCATAGGACCTTTTGGTCATATCGATGGCACCACTTCGGGTCATCTCAAACAATTTTCCTTCCTGAAAGAGAAATGGGTTTTGCTCACTGGTTGGGGTCCCCTCTTCAGTTGGGGTCCTTGCCGGAGTAGTGTCAGGGGTGGTACCCTGTGATTGTCTGTCTACCATCAAACCAAATATCTTTTGTTCTTCCTCTTTCACTCGAGCTTCAAAGGCTTCATCATCCTCACGGATTTCACTCCAGGAATCCGAATCCACATCAGTTTTTGTGATGATGACTTTGCTGATTTGGTCCCTAACAACTGCTGATGTATTTGGTACAGAAGGCTGTAAAGATGAAGGGGCTTGATCTGATTGCTTTTCCCATGAGGTGCTTTCTTGTTTGGATTCTTTTTCCATGTTTTGGTCCTCAAAATTAGATTCTTGGCTTGAAACAGTTCTATTGGAGGAGCTGGTTACCACCACGTCTTCAACAGAGGATGTGATGGTAACAGAACACACTTCCGAAGAGTGAAAACTTGTGTGTCCTGCATCCGTTTGGGTTTTGCTTTCTTCACTGGAGAAAAAAGATTGGGAAGGAACATTTTCATAAGGGCTTATTATTTGAGGATCGTAGATTTCATCAGTTTCAGCCGGGTCAGACACTGGAACATCCATGTACAATTTATCTGTTTGAGTAGTAATCGGTGAGTCTTGAGTGGCATAGTCCTTCAGTAAGCTCTCAAAAGCCTGGTCGGTTTTGGTGTCCTCCCTTTTTGTAGCAGAAGAGAGAGGGGATATGTCTTCATCTAATTCTTGTCCTTCAGAGGCTGGACAGTGAGGCAAGGAGGACAAAGATGAAGAGCTTTCACTGGGGCAATCTACCTGTAGAGATTCCACTCGAGAAACATCAAGCTCTTCTCCTTTGGTGTCTTTTTCATCAGTGTCTTGCAGAGGTACTGATTCCTCATGGATAGCTAGTTGCTCGTTGGCATCTTCCCTGGGGGAGCTGTAGAGACCTGAAGGTATAGGAGTGACTGAGCTGCTGGGACTTCCGGTCCCACACCTATGGCCTTCACAGACTTCTGGTTGCTCAGCATCTCCGTTCAGATCATCATAAGACATATCTGGGCCGTTAGTAGAAACAGTAGGACTCTCTTCAGGTACATGGGATTCACGATCTTTTTCTTCTGATTTACCTGACTCTTCTTGACTATCTTCATTCATTTTGAAAGTGTATTGTTTGGAAACGATGGGTTGAAATTGTACTTCTTCAGGACTAGAATTGGAGTCTACGCTGGATGGAAGTGGGGAAGGAGGCTGCACCCGAATAACTGGCTCTGGTAAGAGGCCTGCGTCAGCACCTTTTTTCAGCTGTGCCAACTCAGGTTCACTCTCGGAGGAGGAAGAAGCCTTTCTGCTCTCCGATGTTACTACCACAGGGACATCGCTTTCATCCTCGACACTCTCCATCTGTTTTGGTTCATCCACATCTGCTGAATAGTCAGCATCTGGGTCAGAGGATGAAGAAGATTCTTCTTGCTTGGGTTCTTTCTTGTAGTCCCTTTTCTGCTTTGCTTCTTGTTCAAGTTCATCAAACGTTTTGATTTTGGTTACCATTTTAAACATTTCCTCTTCAGGTGTGAATCTCCTTTTCTCCCCATTTTCCAAGTCATCCTCCTCTGCACATTCGTGAATTACAGCTGGTTTGGGTGTGCTTGCATCTGTGGCTTTGGGTGTGACCTCATAGCTAATTTCTTCCGAGCTGGGGGTGTCAGGAGAAAGGGGGCTCTTCCCTGAGCTCTCTACCAGTGACGTCTGCTCAACACTGTCGTCCTCGGCACTGCCATCCGGGTCTCGGAGCAGCCGGGACCGCACAGAGGCCACTTCCGTAAAGAGTTCTGTTTTGGCTATGGCTGCAGGAAGAGAGAAGTGACTTGGGAGAACTCCAGCCTTCATCTTTGGTTCCACAGGGCTGCTTTCAAGAGAGTCACGGCAAGGGGATTCTTTCAGAGGACTTGGCTCCAGAGAATCTGGCGTTTTGTGTGAGGAGTTATCCTCCAGCACAGGGCTGGCTTCCAGGGAGTCTCTGTGGCTCACTGCAAAGGATTCATCAGCACCAGGGCTGAGGACCTCACTATCTCGGCTAGGGAGTGCAAGTTCTAACCCCTGGGGACTTCTAGCAACTCCCTGGGGCTTTGATTCAGTTCCTGTGCCTGTCTTTACACAAGCTTCGGGCTGTGGAGAGGCCTTTGTCTCATCTGAGGGCTCAGTGGTTGTGGATTTCTGAGCTTCAGTATCAGTGTGGGTTTTGTGGGCTGAACCAACTTTCGTAAGTTGACCCTCATCAGAGAATGCTTCCTCAGTCAATCCTTTGGGTGTTTCTTTTGCTAGTAACACACTACAGCTGCCAAGGGAATCATCTTCTTGCTCGGGGCGTGTATCTTTGGAAGGGTCTAGGGTGGCCTCCTTCAGCAAACACTCAGCTGAGGACTCCGTGCCTTCAGTGACTATGGCACCTTGCTCTTCAGAACCATCAGTGATGTCTTTGATTGAGGGATGGTCTTTTTCTGAAGGAACTGCTGTTGGTGTTTCTGACTTGGTCGTTCCACTTATTTCCCCAATTTGCTCCTCACTTTTCTTCGGTGAGAAAGAAAGGCTTTCTGGGCTTGTCTCAGGGGTCTCTGCGAGGCCCTCATGCTTATAGCTTTCTTCGGAACTAATCTGAGGGGTCCCTTCCATCAGGCTGCCACATGGAGAACCTGCCACCCCTTCAGGCTTGAGGCTCTCAGAACTGCCATTCAAAGCACCACTTTGTAAAGACAGAGCCGGGAGAAATTCATCTTTCATGTAATCTAGTGGAAATGTTGTGTTGAAAGGACTAGTAAGTACTTGATCTAAGTGAAGCTGTACTTCTTCTGTCTTCTCACTCATTCGGAATTGTTGGTATTTGTCATTGTCTTCCAATTCTTGCTTAATGACGTCAGAAAAGTCAGTGGAGGTTTTCCTGTCTGGGCTGATCTGGAGATCCATGTCTCCCTGTTCATCAGTCAGCTTTTCTTTGGGAACTTCACTCTCTTTATGGCTGTCTTCTTCTGGTGCTGACTGAACGGATTCAGGTGTTTTGTGGCTAAGAGCTTTCGCCTTCTCTATAACTAGATCTTCTCTCTTAAACCCTACGGAGGAAGCACGGACTGCTCTTTTGGATTCGGAAACTCCTGTTACCACAAATCTCTGGCCTCGTTTGATCATCTGACTCTCGGTTTTCTGTGTTTCTCTGTGGTTTAGCATCTGCCCCTTTTCTTTTTCTACCCGAGCTTTGCCTTTTTCTTGTGGCTGCTTTTGTTTTGCTGACTTGTGCTCAAAGAGTCCAGTCTTATGTTTAGATGGGTCCTGACCTGACTGGAAAGCTTTCATCAACTCCCGGACAGACATTGTCTCCTCAATTCTTTCTGTTTTTGAGGTGGGGGATACAGGTGGTAGCTTTTCTGTTTTCCCAGAAGGGGACACAGGCAGGTGCTTCTCAGTTTTCCCAGAGGTTGATACAGGTGGATGCTTTTCCATTCGTCCAGCTGGTGACACAGGCAAGCGTTTTTCTGTTCTCCCAGGTGATCCTGGTGCATGTTTCTCCGTTCTCCCAGAGGGCGATACAGGTGGGCGTTTGTCCATTTTACCCGAAGGTGAAATAGGTGGGTGTCTTTCTGTTTTTGTAGATGACACAGGGGAGTGCCTTTCCGTTTTTGTCGAGGGTGACACAGGTGAGTGTTTCTCGGTTTTACTTGATGACACAGGGGAATGCCTTTCAGTTTTTGCAGAGGGGGACACAGGTGAGTGCTTCTCAGCTTTACTTGATGGTGATACCAGAAGATGCCTCTCAGTTTTTGTAGAGGAGGAAAGAGAAGAGTGTCTTTCTGTTTTAGAGGAGGGTGATGCCAGTACATGCCTCTCTGACTTCTGAGAGGGTGATGCAGCTGGATGTGTCCTGTGGGTTACCTTTTTTGGCACATCTTCCTTACCTTTGACTCTGACTGGCAACTTGCTTCGACCTTTTTGTTCATCTTCCACTCGTTTCTGAAGGGCCTTTACTTTGTCCTTTATGGAACCAATGGGAGTTTCTTCTATCAAAGGTGAAGTGGCCTTTACAGTGGGAAGGGGCTCGGGGGCTAAACCTGCATCTTCATCTAACGACTCTTCTGAACTACATTTTTTAAGTTCACTTTTTTCTGCACTACCTTGTACACTTTCCTCTTTTTGTTTTTGTTTTTCTTTTAATTTCCTTCTCACTGGCTTCTTTATTCCCAGGCTCGGTTTGTGCTGTTTCTGTGCACTTTGTGTCTCATCTGGGGTTGCATCTTTCCCTTCATTTTCAGAGCTCCTGCCAGTAGCCAGAGCCTCACGTTTCTCCCCTGCTATCTCTTGAACTGTCTGCAGTGGCCTTTCATGAGGAGACACATAGGAATTTAGATCCTCAGTAAGGTAGTTCACTAGCCCAGTTGAGTCTTTCTCTACTTTGACGTTGTGTTCTTTATCTATTCTAACTTCTACACATGGGTATTCGGTGATTTCTAAAGGTGCTTTTAGCTTAGCCTCCTCTATTTCCTCATCACTGACAATCACCCATTCCTCTTCCTCTAATTCTCTCTCCGACTGAGACCTTCGCACACTGCCTTCATCTCTCGCGCAGGTTCCACTTCTCAGGATTTCATTCACTTTCTCTAAGTCCTCTTTAACTCTTTCAACAATTTCAAAAGGCTCTCCTGGCTCTTCCTCAGCAGCCTTCACCAGCTCCTTCACCTTGATAGAACCTGCCCTATCAGATACATCTGTGGTCAAGATGGCGGTCATTTTGATCAAATCTTGTTTCATCTCAGAAACTTCAGAGAGCAAGTCCGGACTGGCTAGGACAGGAACTTCATTAACCAGGTGACTTTTCAGGACAGATGTTTCTGTAGATTCTGTCTCATCATCTTTGATGTGAATGAAAAACATTGAAAGTAAAATGGAAATCAAAAAATATATTGGCAAATGTAATCAGGACTGAAACGACACAGTGTCTTTTCCTGTTGTGGCGGGAGGGACAACAGAATGGGCTGGGAATGGTGGATCCACAAGGTCTCAGGATACAAAAGCAAAGCAAGGCTAACGGAAAAAAAAAAAAACAAACTAAAACAAAACCAAAAACTGAAAAGGAAAAATGAGCAGGAAATAACTTGCTTAATTTTCTCACTTGTAGCACATCCACACATACAACAAAGCTATAACAAATAGCCATGACAGACACACACACACACACACACACACACACACACCATCACAGATCAAAACAAAGAACAAACGCAGTGAAATTACACAGAAGTATCTCAAGATTGTTCAGATGTTACAGATCAATGTTGAAAAAAAATATAAACATGGGGAAAGAAAAGGAAAAAAGCATTAGAAATTGCAGAAAGTTGATTTCCTCTAGGAGAAAGCCAGTAGTAGCAAATTCAGAATGCCTTCTAATGAAGTATATATGTTTTTTAATCATATAAAAATCCGGAAATCAGTATGTTTTGTTCTGCCAATATACAGTGACTATATAAAAATGTCTGAATCAGCTGCAAACCGGCATTTCATCTAAGGGAAATTCACACCTAACAATGAAACGAATGGTCTTGTGCTAAGAGGCATGGTCCTTTCCTTGGAGCAACCTCCTGGTTTAGACACATAAAGGACAGACCAAGGAGGGAAATAAAGGAAAGGAAAGAAAAAAAAGAACAAAACAACAACTGTGATTAAACTTATATGTGAGTCCAAAGTTAAAATGTGATGCATGGCAATCCAAATCAGAGACAGTCACACGAGACACACGCACAGTTTATGTAAGCCAAGTTATTTCCATGCAAAGCAAAGGTGGAAAGAAACTGGTGGGAGCGGTGGCTTTGCTGAAATGCACGGGCAGGAGGATGGTTAAGAAATTAGAACAAATATGGAAAACATTACTGTGGTGAAGCATATTTATTTTCTACAAGCCTGTACATAGGTGCTGAATGTAGTAGTATATTCGAGGGACAGGTAGTGGGGACCTGCACCCATTCAAAGCAAAAAGGAAAAGTCGGTCAAACTCTTTTAGGATTTGCTCTTGAAAAGACTTAGGAAAGAGTTCCTTCACTAGAGCCCTTCTTTAGAGGTTATTTTATACCTAGATGAAGATTATTTAAGGATTGTCTTTAAACTAAGGATTGTCTTTAAACCAGAATTTAAACTAAAAAAAAAACAAAAAACAACAACAAAAAAACAACCCAAACACGTATCTATGTTTAAACTTTAAAAAATATTCACAACACTTAGGAGTCATTTAGGAGAATTTGTGGCATTATAGCTATATAGTAGCTTTTTCCTCCTTTTTTTAAGATTTTATTTGAGAGAGAGAGAGCATGAGAGAGGGGTGAGGGACAGAGGGAGAAGCAGACTCCCCACTGGGCAGGGAGCCCAATGCGGGGCTCGATTCTGGGACTCTGGGATCATGACCTGAGCCGAAGGCAGGTGCTTAACTGACTGAGCCACCCAGGCACCCCCTCCTTTTTCTTTTTTAAACAACTGAGCCAGGGGGATGTATTAAACTTGAATTTCTACTAGCTAGTATTCAAGAAACAAAGGAAAGGGCCTTTTAAATAAACATAGTAGTTCCGAAGAAGAAAGTGGGATAATAAAATAAAACCTCTTTTTAAAAAAAGGAATTAAGGCAATGATAATGTCACTTTTTTAACAAATAAGTGTCTTCTCTTGAGAGAATTGGTATTTATTGAGGAGATATACTCTGTGACTATGCATATATAAAGATATCTTAAAATAATTTATATCAATGCAAATTTGCTCAAGTACAAACCAAATGAAAACATCCAGAATTTCAAATAATCTAGTCCTGAATGATGATTTAACATAAGAGCAAAGAAACTCTCAATTAAAAGCATTCTAGGGGCACCTGGGTGGCTCAGTCCATAAGCGGCCGCCTTCTGCTCGGGTCATGATCCTGGAGTCCTGGGATCGAGCCCTGCCTTGTGCTCCCTGCTCAGTGGGGAGTCTGCTTCTCCCTCTGCCCTTCACCCCCTGCTCCTGCTCTCCAAATAAATAAATCAAATCTTTAAAAAAAAAAAAAATCCCAATAAGTTAGTAATTTACATTATACTAAGTCTTAAAAAAAAAAAAAGCCCCCAGATCATTGCATAGGGCCAGATGACCATATTAAACATGGTTCTAAGTTTTCTCCTTTTGGGAATAGCAACCTGAAATACAGTGAATCAAAATGAATTTTTAAATGAATAAACAATAAAAATTAGTATTTTTTTCCTCAACTATTTGGGGGCATAGAAGCAAGAAAGAAACCTGAAAAATTCAACTTCTTCCACACAAGAAACCAGAGTCACCAGAAACAGGCCCCAAAACTAAAATATTAATGTATTGTTACAAACCCAAAATGAGTTCTAAGATAACTCTCTTAAGGTCTGTAAAAACCAGTTCTCTCTGTACTAAATTATATTTAGGATTTGCATCATTATTTAAAATTAGCCCTATCATGGCACAATGTTGTGATTAGTAATTTCATCCAGGAGGTTTTGATTTTTGCATTCCTGGTTCTTTTTTTTTTTCTTTTTTTTTCCAGAAAGTTTCACAAAAGTCCGTTAGGCCTCAGCCCTAAAGAAGTCCGTCACACTTCACCACAGTAAGAGGTGCTGGGTGGTGGGGGTGGGGGAAGGGTTAGCTTTAGCTGAGAACTATTAAGACAGTATCACTTTTGCAGGTGTAGCCTACAAAAATAATGAGCTCTCTCCCGAAGTCAGTGTTGCTTGATATAAAAGTGATACTGTCATGTCAGTGCTTAAAAAAAAATGAGATGACAATGTTATGCTAACAAATGGACAAAAATGGTAGGGTGGGTTTCTAAACAAGCATAACAGCAATAGCAGGGTTAACAGGGGTATCAAAAGAAAGTGAATGCTTAGATGAATAATCATTGCATTTTACTGCTAATTAGCTCAACAAATTAGATATTTTTGTAATTTAACTGGCCAAGCTGCTTTTCTAAATATACATTAATGATTAATAAGGACAATATAAAAATATAATTATTATAGTGGTTAGTAATGGCAACTAGCTGCATTTTAATTCATGCTTCTCTTTATTGTAGCCAGCTTTCAAACAAACTCAATTTTATTTAAAATCTTACTTTTTTCTGATGTCATATCGATCTGAAAGAAAACATACATAAATTGAATGGTTACAAACTGCGTCTGCTTTCACAGCCCCTGATGTGCAAATAAGCTCCTATTCAAAATCACACCCATGGGGAGATAACATAAGCTAGAGGAAGGTCAAAGTACTTTGCTACAGTTCTTCCTGAGAGTCTCCTTGATTCTTATCCTAACTTTGGGGAAAAAACAAACCTCCTTTCTAGACTTCATAGGTGGAAAGCACTTTTTAATGTTATTTCTAGCAAGATATGATCCAGGGTGCATTTGATGTTAGAAATACATATGTATTAGGGAAAAGGCCAGGAAAAGAGTGAAGTGGGGGTTAAACAGTGTCAATTTAGTTGAGACAAAGAAGGAAAGAACAAACAGCATGCCAGGGTAATACATTCTACAGAAGTACCAGTTTCATTGTCATTAATGACAAGCCAAAATTCTAAATCCTGAAAAGAATACAAACTGGATCTATTGCCCTGCAAAGCTCCTGAAAATATTCAATAGAACAATCACAAACCTAATGCAAGAAACTCATTTAAATATAGCAAAAAATGGTTTTATAGTTGCATTGCGCTTCTAAGAAGGTGTGTAGGTACCATTTTGAACAGGTTTGGTGAGGGGGTCACCATGTGCACGAAGGAAACTGAGTATGTGAGACAAAGAGTGGCTATACAATCGAGGGGAAGGTTGACATCTGTCCTGTCATAATTACTGTGCATATGGTTCTATATGGCAGGACAGTGAGGCTATCACCTCCCCTCTTGTCCTGCTCCGCGGCCAGGGTAGGAGTAAAAAGTGAATTCAGGGCAATTCTCTGCACTAAAAAGGCCTTACATTTTAAGCTGGTGGGTACAAGGGTATTTACTATATTTTTCTTTATGTTTTTGTATTCCCAAATCCATCAAGTAACATTAAAAATATAACACTAGTATATTTGAAAATCTTTATGTGCAACTAATAACAACTGCATTTGTCTACCTTATAAGCAGGAACCAATATGTAAATAGGGAAGTAGAAGGAATTTCCTTTCATTTCTATGATGATGTTTGAGCATTCAAATCTTTATAAGGGAAACAAACACAGATGTGCCTGAACTATCAAAGAAGTCTTATTCAAAAGGTTCTTTATTCAAGGCAACCTCTTGAAGACTGGCTTTCTTCATCTATGATAGCACAGACCTCACAGGGCAATTGTGAGGATCAGTGTTGATTAGGTACGTGGAGCACTTAATAAAGACTCTACCTTATAAGAAGTGCTCATTATTAGTAGAGTTCTGCATTATAATATTATAGTCTACTGGTTGAACTATACACTTCTTAAAGTTTTTAGTCTTAGTGCTTCTCAAACTTTTTGGTTTCAAGACTCCTTTACACTCCTAAAAATTATTGAAGACCTTGAAGAACTTCTGTTTATGTTTGATATATACAAGTAAATATCTGTCTTATACATTAAAACTGAGAAATTCCTAGAACCCAAGTATACACAAGCACCCATTCCAGAGTCAGACTGATGATGTCATCATATGTAATGTAGCCTCTGGAAAACTCCTCTACAGCTTGTGGAGATACGGGAGGCAAAAGACAAATAATGTCTCAGTTATATTAAAAACAAAAAAAGTTTTGACCTCCAGGCATCTCCAGACCAACCTTTGAGAACTGAAATAATGGCTTGGCCTTCAGTAGTCAGTAGAGAAACCTTTATTATTGCTCAGAGACAGGGTAACAATTTATAGAGAAAGCTTTACTATCCTTTGAATTTAGTCCATGAGATGAGAAAACAGAGGCTCAGAGAGGTTAAGTAAAACTGTGACCCTTCAGTTACTAACAACCGCATAACCCTTCTAAGAACACAGGTTAACTATGTGCTCTTATTAGTGGTTATAGCAAATACAGATATCAATAAGCGACAATGCCATACAATTACCTCTTCTTCCTGTTCTTGATCTGACTCTGATTCCTTGCCGCCCCAAGATGCCATGCAAGATGGAAAAAAGAGAGCAGGAAGAGTAGAGAGTCTTTAGAAGAAAAGATCAAATACACTGCCAACAAACATCAACAGGCAAGCATACCACCAGCGTACTCTGGTTTTCTTCTTACTAACAGTTTATAGAAGACAGGCACAAAAATTTAAAAGGATTGATTTAAATGTGAAAGTCTGTAGATTCAAGAGGCAAAAGAACCAAAATTATAAGTATACTAATTTATTAGACAAAAGAACTAAAATTACAAATATACTCATTTCAGATCCTAGAGGTTACTAGCAGCCTTAAAGTTGGGTATTTAATGGATTTGATGCATATGTCTAGAGAAATGGGGATGATATATCCCAGTCATTACAGATACTAGCTGAAAATGTTAAAGACCACAAATAAGCTTATGGTAAAAATATTTTGAATACACAGGCAATATTTAGGAGTTCTATTATAATAAAGAGCTACTAAATTCTAAAGTTTATGTGAAGTGTATATAATGTTTGGCAGTTTTCCTTTTTATTTTGAGTTACTAACTGGAAAGCTGTCCTGGACCATCATGGCATTAATGATATGTCTCAACTTAGAAATATAGGGTAATAATAAAGTAAATGCTTTATTTTACAGCACACTGAAAGTTCACTGAAATCAGAGACAAAGCTCATTCATCTTTATACGTCACTCAGTTGGACTGCCCACAGCAGTATATATTTTGTTGTGCTTCTTATTTGGCATTCTGCTTCGGTGACTCACAAATCTACAAACCCCAAAGTACATTTTCCATCACTGGAGTGAAATTAGATTATGCTCATTTGGGTGGATATACTTATTGCTGTATTCCAATTACTGGAATAACACATATGTTTTCATATACAGATAATATTTCACTTTTATCATATAATGAGAATTTGCAACATTAAACATGAAGCTTTTCTGTGTCCGATCTCTATTTAGAAGAATAACTGGTTAAGAAAAATATACCATAGTGGGTAAAAAGAAGTGTCGAAATGCTTTGTTTTGTGGAGTCAAGATTTAGGGTTTTAAATATATTTCTACATCTCCTCCAAGTCTTACCTGCCATTACTCATCCCCCTCCCCAACCTCTAGTACACACACTGACAGCTCTGCAGCCCCCTACAGACCGCCATGGGGGGTGGGGGGAAACTTTCCACTGAAAAGATATTGGTTAAAATTTTTTTAAGTAATAAAAATTAAGTTATCCCCAACATTTAATTCATTCAGTTGTCTTCAACTTGATCAGAGTAAGCCAGGAATTCTGTAATGGTGAGCAGTCTGAATAGAAAGTAATACCTGGTAAGGAGACTTTGGGTCAGGAATTGATGAAGTGTTCCTTTTCAACAATGTTTCAAATCTACCCCTTGTCACATGGGAGTATTTTTTATACTAATCATGCTAAAATCATTGAAAAATTAGTTTGATACCCCCAAAACATTATAGGTTATAAGATGAATAGGAACTTATTTTAGCAATAAGATAAAATCTCATGAGGTTGCTCTGAATTTAATAATAAATAATCCACCTGTGAATTGGCAGTGAACAGAAGCTAATGAACTCATAATACTTTGCTGGGGCCAAATGGACTAGTATCACCCCAGAAGGGCACATAAAAACAACAGTGAAGACAAAGCCAATTTATTTTTAAAAATGAGTCCAAAAAGTTAAATCTTAAATTCAAATTTTCTTTCCTGTCCAATATGTATTGATAGAAAAGTTTCCATCAGAGTGAATTTAACGCAAAATAAAGGAGAGCTACCTTTTTTCCTTACTTAAATGGAAAATCGTAAGTTTGACAGGGAATCAAAAATGACTGCTATATGTGCTTGCATTCAGTGCTTTTGCTTTTACTTATTTTTAAAGGGTTTGAAAATTAAATCCTATAGAGACTGAACCGCACTCCAACAGATTTGACAATACCTTTGTATAAATCGGCAGGGTGATGTTTAAGTTGCAAATAGCTTGATGCACCAGGCCTCTTGTGGATTTTGGCTCTTTCATAAACGATAGTCGCCCGCAAGGTTCCTGAGTCGTGTCACGTACCTTGAACAAGAAGGGCATACGTACTTCACCCACCTATGATGTGTACTATTTATTTTAATTAGATGATACTCAAGAGAATGAGGAAAAAATAAATTCATTTGATAATGCTAAGGATTTAGAGGTGTTCCTTTCTCTGTTTCTATATTCATTTAGAATGACTTTTTAAAAATCATTCAGCTTTTAAAAAATCGTGGTAAAAGACACGTACCATAAAATTTACCATTTCCATTTTTACGCTTACCATTTTTAAGTGTCCAATTTAGCGGCATTAAGCACATGCACAAACTTGTGCATTCATCAAATCCCTACTATGCAGAATTTGTCATCATCCCAAACACAAACTCTGTAGCCATTAAACAATAGCTCCCCATTCTTCTCTTCCGCCACCCCAGGTCACCTCTATTCTACTTTCTGTCTCTGTAAATTTGCCTCTTCCAGGTACCCTGAATAGATAAGAGTTATACGTTGTTTGTTCCTTTTGAGTCTGGGTTACTTTACTTAGCATAATATTTTCAAACTTCAACCACGTTGCAACATATATCAGAATTTCATTCTTTAAAAGAATTGTGTTAAAATATACATAACATAGAACTTATCATTTCCACCATTTTTACATGCACAGTTCAGCAGCAATAAGTACATTCACACTGTTGTACAACTATCACTACCATTCATCTTCGGAACTTCTTCATGTTCACCAACTGAAACTCTGTTTCCATTGAACACGAACTTTCCATTCCTCCCTCACCTCATCTCCTGGCAATCACCGTTCTATTTTCTGACTTTAGGCATTTAACCTCTCTAGGTACCTCTTATAAGTGGAAACAGAGTATTTGTCCTTTTGTGTCTGGCTAATTTCACTTAGCATATGCCTTCCAGGTTCATCCATGTTACAGCATGTATCAAAATGTCATTCCTTATTAAGGCTGAATAATATTCCATTGTACATATATACCATTTTTTATCCATTCACCTGTCAATGGATACTTGGGATGTTTCCACCTTTTGGCTACTGTGAATAATGCTCTTATGAACACCGGGATGCAAGTAACTGCTTGAGTCCCTGCTCTCAGTTCTTTTGGGTATATACCTAGAAGTGGAATTGCTGGATCATAGGTTAATCTAGGTTTGAATTTTTGAGGAATCATCATACTGTTTTCCACAATGGCTGCATCCATTTTGTATTCCCATCAGCAATGATCGGGGTCCCAATTTCTCCACATCCTTGCCAACATGTGTTAGCTATTTCATTATTTATATACTTATTTTTTAACAGCTGCCACCCTAATGGGTACAAAGTTTCTCATTGTGATTTGAATCTGAATTTCCTTAAGCTGTTGAGCATCTTTTCATATGCTTATTGGCCACCAGTTTGCCTTCTTTGGAGAAATGTCTGAGTCCTTTGCTCATTTCTGTATTTGGTTGTTTGTACAATGACTTTTGCGGGGCGCCTGGGTGGCTCAGTCATTAAGCGTCTGCCTTCCGCTCAGGTTATGATCTCAGGGTCCTGGGATCGAGCCCGGCATCGGGCTCCCTGCTGGGCGGGAAGCCTGCTTCTCCCTCTCCCACTCCCCCTGCTTGTGTTCCCTCTGTCGCTATGTCTCTCTTTGTCAAATAAATAAAATCTTAAAAAAAAAAAAGAATGACTTTTGCACATCAACAATATCAAGTATTAGCTTAATTATACAGCCATTTGTGTTAAATGGACCCATTACCCTCAGCAGTTACAGTTTAGTGTGGTGATCTCTAAGAACCTATCTTTAATCAGATAAAACAATCAAACCAGAAATGGCACAACAAAGGACTCAGAGATCTTGGAAAAGCTTAACAGACTTTAAAAAACTTGAGAGGTTTACTGACATAGGCTTGGAAAGTCATAAGGGATTAAAATGAGTCATTGCTGACAAACTGGGAATTAGTAGTCTGAAGGCCGTGTAGTGAAAACTATTGGAGACCAGCTTCTATCTTGTGAGGATTGAGCATTAGGACTTCTAGATTAGTGAAATACACTGTGAGAAGCAAGGAAAAAAAATGAGTGGCTGGAGAAATAGAGCACAGAATTATTACTTCCTTTTCATTTCATGAATCTCGCCATCACACATTTTTGTCCCTTTTTAGAACTGGAATCTAGAATGAAATGTATATATATCGCTGCCAAATTCCTAAGTTGAATTAATATTCTTAAACAGAGACAACAAATTCACAGTGTACTGAAGTATCTCCAGAAATGTTTGTTGGATGAATTTATGAAAATATACGCAGTTCACAGCTCTATCTCTGATAATCTCTTACTAGATTAAGTGAGATCCTGGGTCCCTTGAGAGCTTTTATTACAAAAAGTCGTCACTTAGAACTCTTTTGGTCTCCACATTAATGAAATTCATAAATTTTTAAAATGTAAGCATAAATATTTAGAAGAAATGATAGTAAAAAAAGAGAGAGAGACTTGTAAAATTTGGGAAAAAAAGTAACCAGTTTTTCTAATTAATGAACTGGCTATTTGTCCTAATTCTCAGCCTTAACCATAGTCTATAAGTTATAAAATGAAGGTTGAATTTGAACTTCAAAAATAAAAACAGTTTTATAGGACTTTAAAATTTCACAGACATGGTTTTAAAAAATTACTGTAATGACTGAAAAGCAAAATTGTCTCCTACTAAAGGAAGTCAAATCCTTACTTGATCTTAAGTAAAATGCATTACAAAAGCCCATGTCTTATTACCTTGACAAAGAGAGGAAGTCGGTTTTCTTTGAAGGCAAAAAAACTGAAGATATGATGTTGGCCACTCTTGGTTAATGGCACCAGGTTGCCAAAACAATCAACATAGATGGGTTTTCCTTCTAGAACCTGGTAAAAACAGAGAAAAATAACACAGAATATAATAGCTATAATTATTACTTGTTATTTACATAAAAAGTGGTGGTACTACTTGGAACATCAAAATTCTTAAAATATACATACATAATCTTTACATTGCTGACTAACATTTTGTCTTATCTGTGACAAAGCATGCGCTAATACTCCCTCTTCTTACTGGTACGAGAATCTTCAAACGCACGGTGGCATTTAATGTTAATGTTTTCATTTCTAACACTGTTTCATGTTACCCTCCCCCCCCCCAAAAAAAACCCAGTATCTCTTTAAGTCCTAAATTTAAATTTTTGACTGGGTAATTTTTGACATCGTAATGAGTCAAGTTACTTGACTTTAATATCCAAAGGCCCACAGATAGAAAATTCTGAAATAAGAATAAATAATGCAGAAAAGCCCTGGATATGGTACATTCACATTTACACAAAGGATATACTTCCCGACTATTTCCTTTAGTATTAAAAATAATAAAAACAACAAGGAAAGATAAAGATACCTAAACTATTACAGGCACTTACATACTTTACCAATAACTCATAATTTTTCCCAAGATAATTTTAAGAGAGTCCTTTTACCACCTCACATACACTGAGACTATCCCTATATCCAAACTGGCAAAAACGGCAGACTTTGGACCTTGACCTACTAACTGATCAAAAGGTGGACTGTTCTTTTTCTTTTTTAATGGCTCTATTTATTAAATACTATTTTAAATATAATCTACTAGTAAGGGTATAAACAACAGGTTAACATAAATTATTTTTGTAAATAACAGTACCTCTACATCCCTGCTTCTGGCCACCTCAGCAAAGTTTTCTTGTTGTTCTAGGGTCTTATCCACTTTATCATCAGTCATGCAGAAACATCTCAACCTGGCTTCAATGGGGTCGTGTGATTTGGCAAACACAACAAATTTGGCCA
Source organism: Leptonychotes weddellii (assembly GCF_054177405.1). Lineage (NCBI taxonomy): Eukaryota > Metazoa > Chordata > Mammalia > Carnivora > Phocidae > Leptonychotes > Leptonychotes weddellii. The sequence goes on from NC_138370.1 coordinate 93,645,459, forward strand.
TATACGGTACACAGATAATTTCTCTATACACTTGTGATGCAAAGGTAACAGATTCCTGGATTTGTCGACAATCTATCAGCCAGAACCTACAAAATGGAATAAGATCAGTTATCTGAAATTTAAAGTATACCAGTTGAATTTAAAAACAATAGTCCCTTCACTATGGTCAAAATAGTCATTAAATGTTTCTTGGAAAAAGGGAGAGAAGGAGATGAGAGAAACTAAAGGAAAGAGGAAGAAAGTGAAAGGAGGAAAGATAAAAGGATAGATGGGAAGGGAGAAGGGAATGTGGGGAAAAGAGAAAGATTAGGTGTTTAAGATCAACTATCAAATGCTGTATTTGTAATTTTCTTCCTTGGGGACTCTTCTGAGTATTGAGTCTTCTGAACTATATCTAAGTGCTTTAGAGTCTTCTAGCATGTAAGCTCAGTATTGGATATTATGACAAGTATCTCACTGAATGAGAGTTTCTATTTTCCTTGATTCCCTCTCCTCTTTGTTTCATTTCCTGAAACTCTTTTCAATAAAATCTACTCAGGTTTTCTTCATCATTCTTTTCCAACAACCTCTCTAGTCACCAAGGGGAAATAATACCATTTTTAAAAAATTGCTTTTGCTCCAGAACTTCTAAATATTGCTGAATATATCCCTAGAAGAAATCATTGGATTTGTGACCAATTTATGAGTTCTAGCCTCAGCTGAGTCTGTGACATTGCCTGGTAACTTTTTCCTCAGATATCATGGTATTCAGTATAGTAACTTCGCTAAACCTTTATGACACTCCTTGAGCTCCCTCCTCACCTGAGGCCTTAAGATAACTTCACTGAGAAAGTAGAGGCCACCATGGACATTTTTTCAATTTGCTATGTATACATTTTCAAAGGTTGGCTCACATCCTCTGGCTCTGAAACCTTTCCCCACCAATGATCACCCACCCTCCTTCTCTTGACTCATTTCCCATAATCTTTCAACATTCCTGAGATTGCCCTACTGTCTTAGCCTCTCTTTTCTTTAAGTTCTTGATCCATCTCACTTTTTTTATTGGCTTTTAGTAAAATATATGCAAAGTTTACTATTTTAACCATTTTTAAGTGTAAAATTCATTGGTATTAAGTACACTTACAAAACCGACTTCTCGGTCTATCCCACAAGGCTTTCCATAAACAATGCACAATCCTGCATTACTTCTGCATTACAGACTAAATGGATCACTGTTGCTCTCCCCCAGTACCCTTCTGCATTCTCTCTTGGCATCTTGGCTCATGTTACCTCTCTCTTCCACTTTTATTCTGCCTATAAGTTTCCTACATGTCTCTTAAGTCACCTCTTCTCAAAAATCCTCTCTATTCCGATGCAAATACCCTCCGCTGAATTCTTTAATACCTCTGGGGGTACCTCTCATGCAAAACTTGCCATGTCTTGCATTAGAGTGTAGATGCCTGAGTGGCAGATCGCAGTGGCTCACAGAGCCCGAGACTCAGTAGCTGAGCCTGAGCGGCTGAAAGGACAAACACGTGCCACACCACACCCAGGTACTGCCCCGTACCATTACTGACTTATTCATGAATTTCTACTTTTTCTTTTCCCCTTGAATATAAACTTAAGTTTTAACCACTCTCGATTTTAGTTTTCTCATCTGTAAAATGGCCACAATACCTCCTGTTCTATTTAAGTCACACAGTTGTTGTAGTAATCAAATTAAATGGGACATGCTTAGCAATCCATTAATCCCAGTGCAAATGGGAACTAATGGCAATCAAGTGAGTTAGTGTGTGCATGACATAAAACTAGATAGCTTCAGCTTTTAGCAGATGTGTGATATGTAATTGGGTAATAGATGGGTAATATGCACATGTGTTAGAATGCATAAGAGTCACGGAAACCTTGAAACCATTTAAGCAAGTCATGGTGGGCTTTGGGTTTTTATTACTCTGTTGGAAATAGTAGTTCAGGCTATTTTTTGACAGCAGGAAATTTATCTTTCCTAAGACCTTTGGGACTGGAAAAATCAGTGATGGCTACTAAAACCAGAGTCAGGGTCACAATCCCTTCTTTTTCTTAGATTTTAATCTGACTGGTTGTCCTTTATTGTCTCATCACTATTACATTTGCTAGCAAGTCCAGTTTAAAATATGAAAGTAAATGCAGATGTGTAAAAGCAAACCAAAAAGATTCACTTTTAAAGAACATAAGAAACAAAACAAAAGACAATGGGGAGGGGCAATATCATAGTGGGCTTTTCTGGGCTGCATAACCATACCTGGCAGACACATTGGTTGTAAAGGAAACACATTCATTGACAAATGTTAATGGCGTAGTTCCTGTAATATCTTCCCATTGTGCAGGAGTGGTTCCACCTGAAATAATATGATTGTTTAAAAAAATCAGGCAAAACTCCAGGCTTTGAATTGTAAAATAAAGTCTCTGTGGTTCTGGCTGTGTTCACCCATATCATCCCATCCACCCCTCAGAATGACATATTGGAAACAACATGTCTAAAAACGACATGCTAAAAAATGACACACTGAAAACAAACAGCAGACACTACCTTTCAAGGAACTTAATTTAAAGGGAGGTTCTTTGAATAACTGCCTCAAATTACCTACTAAGTGTTCTAGTCTCTGACTTTCTTTTTTTTATGTTTCAAGTCTTTATTTAAATTCTAGATAGTTAACATATACTGTAGTATTAGTTGCAGGTGTAGAATTTAGTGATTCATCACTTACATACAATACCCAGTGCTCATCACAAGTGCCCTCCTTAATACCCATCACGCACCTAGCCCATCCCCCACCCACCTCCCCTCCAGCAACCCTCAGTTTGTTCTCTATTGTTAAGATCTGACTGATACTCTGAAGCTTTTATTGTAATTGCTAGGCTTTGAAGATCATTTTAAATTTAAAATGATGATGATTTTAAAAGCTACTTCGATCAACCAAGGAGCTGAATACTTTGTTAAAATAACAAAAATCCAAATAATCTTTTGTTCCTGAACTTCATATTTTCTGGAAATATTTTTAAGAAATAAAATTTCCTCTCAATTTGCAGTTCAAGGTTGGCAAAAAAAAATGCTTGGAAAATATTAAGAGCTCAGTAATACTGCAAGGTGAGTGAATGAGTACTGAAGGATGGCCTCTGCACAGAAAGATCACCATGGAGGCTGATAGTGACTTTCGTTCTCCTGGGAAATTACGTTGGCATAGATAAGGATAAAACAGTCTTAAAGCATTGTAGGGGAATATATGTTTGAGAGGAGGAAAAATTGTGACTCTAAAATTCCTTAAAGAAGGAAATGAGTTATCAAAGAAAGTTCACGGAAACTTATTCTAGCAGGCCTCTAAAATAGGAATTCTTAGCAGAACCATATAACAGAGCAAAACACAAAAATCCAAAACTCTGGTTAACATGTTTTTTTTTTAATTAACAAATAAATTTAAGGAATTGTTTAGTGCAAACCTATCAGAAGATCTATGGCTGGAATAACTAGATTAGATGGCGTCTAGGCCCAGGCGGTATCTTCATTTGATCATCTATAAGGGCAGGTGTGCCACAGACATTTGTCAGTCTTCCTTCTTTCGCTCCCATGCCATTATGTTGCACATTATAAAATGTTAATCGTATACCCATGGAAAAAAAGTATGGGAATGACACCCAGGAATGCTGGTAACAATCAGAAACGGATAATTGGGAAAGCGATCATAAGTGAAGTGTAAGATTTCCTTTCATACTCATTGTAGTCTGTGTATTTTAAATTTTTGTCATATTATTAAATTTATGGGGTAAGGTGTCACTGGTCTGCTATCATAAGATCAGAAAAAAACACTAAGAAGAAGGGAGAATTATAGAACAAAATAAGGGTGAACATTCCTTTCAATATGGAGGAGAAAGGAAAAAAAATTCTAACAATACCTAAACAACCAGGGATGGTGATTATTCCTATTGACAGCAGTATATTTACTGAATGCCAACAACACGTAGTTATTGTGAAATAGGGAAATTATTAGTGCAATGATGTAGTCCTAACACAGGTTATTTGTGCAGATTTTTTCCTCTCACCATTTGTGGTGGTATGATTGAGCAGAAAAAACCAACGTTCTGGGAATGTCTTTCTGAAGTATGGTAGCTGTCTGAAAGCTATTACAACTTCTAATTGAAAAGACCAAAATTCAGTTAATCATTAAAAACCTTTACTTTGTTTTTCCAAAGTTAGTTCAACAGATCAATGATAAAGACAAACCAATTCCTAGACAGATGTTTGAACTACTGGGTATAATTATTCAAGATGCTATTTATTTTTCATGTAAGACTTCATAAAGTCTTCAATGAAGGCTTGAAACTTGGGTTTTGAGGCATGTAAAATTGGGTTTGAATTCCAACTCTGCCAAATATTTATGGTATGATTTCAGGCAAGTTATAGAACTTCACTCAGCCTTGGCTTCCTTTTCAGTAAATAGGGTTAACACTTCCTCATAGGACCACTATAAAGACAGAAATGATAATACATATAAAGGGTCTAATAGTTTGGTATACAAGCTGTATTTGATAAATATTAACTTCCTTTCACCTTTCACTTGCCTAGTTAAGTAGGATGCTTTTCCTGAATTAATGCATATAACCTCACAGGTATCTGATGACGAAGGTAATTTAATATTTACAATGATCTGTTTCTCCTTTCAGAACTTTCTACTAACATAGTCATATGGGACTCACCTGTTATGCTGCATAGTAATCTCAAGGTTGGTGCATCTCCCCCAAAACCATTCAACATGACATCACTTGAAGCTTTAGGGACAGGAATGGTCATGGTAATTGGTTTGTGGAATTTTCTTCTTCTAGGTTCCAAAGTGACTATAGGGCTGAAGGTAGCTTTGTTGCCTAGAATCTTCTTAACCAGCTCACTGTGCATAGGTTGAGCCTTTTCAAGAAAAAAATAGTAACATAAACAATATATCTATATTTATGTCAAATTTCTTACTCAATACATTGCTTTTTAGCTCATAAATCAGTTTGGTGACTTCAAATATGGCAATTATAAGTTTAGTACTAAGCCCTCATATAAAACTTTAGGAGACCTACAATCTCTAAGGGCAGCTCTTACTCACTTGGGGATAATTTGACACATTAACCATGTATTTCCCACCTGAAAAGCTGATTTTGAATCACTAGAGTAAAAATCCATGTTAGGTTAACTTGTATCCAACATGGGCATACCTGTAGGCCCACACGGATCCTCTTGGTTAGCGCCCCCTCTGGAAAGACGGCCTGCACCTGGGGCACCACAGTGCTGCTCAGCACGCCTCCCTCTGGGCCAATCAGGTTGCTGTCCTGTTTGATGCGAGACACCACTGCAAAGTACTGTGGGAAGTCGCGGGTGATGATGCGGCAGATTCGCTTCTTTTCTAGGTCTTCCGGGCTATCCAGCACTGAGACAAGAAATGACCCATCTTCTTCATACAGCAAAGATTTCCTTCCAAAAGCATTCTAGCAAACTCCATGGCAGAGTTAATAGTAAATAAGTGTGGAAGCAAAAACACTCTTTTTTTTTTTTTAAATAGTAGGAAAATTTAAAAAGCAAGACTCCCAATCCTAACAACACCAGAAAAAAAAAAAAATTGCAGTCTTTCAAGACCTATCAGCATTTAGTCTGCACGTTTTATTTCTCCGTGGAAACTAGGTCTTTCCAGGGCACTGTGAAAGGAAAGCATCCAGTTCCAGAAGCAGGAGTGCAGGGCAGCCTGCTTTTGTAAATGAGGGGTTTTGAGGGCAAACCCGGAATGGAAACAAACCTATCCTATTCTTGGTTCACGTGAGGTACAGGAAATAGCTTCTGGACCTCTTTTCTTCACAAATTCCAAAGTTAGCTCAACAACCAGTTATTGCGGTTTTAAGAAGAAATATGGCCCTTTCAGTTCTCAGGGCAATAGTGCAGGAATAAAATCTGTCCTGTAAGGGTAAGGTTTGTCTTTGTGTATTTATTCTAGTGACATGGTTGTCTCTGAAAGAGTCACATACTAAAAAAACAAAACAAAACAGTGATTATAAATTCAGGGTTTGAGTATTTCCCTGAAACCATTAACTGACCAACCATATCATCTACTATCAGGAAGATAGGATAAGAGGCTCTTTGTAAATCGCATTAATGTAGATATGCAGGGCAACACAAAAATCAGACTGGCTTAAAAGGCAGAAAATCTGCACTAAGGTGATCACTGAATTTTCAGGGATCACGGAAAGTTGTTTATTTTTGGAAATCATTTGCAATCCATTCTAGAGGCAGGAACAGCAACTATATTTTTCTTGACAATTGAATATAACTAGAGAGCAAAAGCCAGAAGTCCCAGGATCTGATCATGCATAACTGAAAACTGATGCACTGGCAAACACTAGAACATACTTACAAAAGAATGCATTTCCAAGCATAGAGAACACAAAAATGCAAAAATCTGATTCTTTATTTTAAAACGGGCTTTATACACAGAGAGTTATACCAGAACTCGTCAAGGACAAGATGCCAGTGTTTATGGCAGTGTTAATGACAGGTAAATATCTCAGAGGAAAGTATCCTAAACCTAAGTGCAGGCAAAAGAAATGGCTCCAAGAAGCAGAAGCAGCTAAATATTGCAGGGAACAAGCTTTATCAGGAAGAATCCTGTTCTTTTTATCTTGCTTGGAAAATACTGACCTATGCATCTAGAGGGCATAATTTCTTTTTCCATCTACCCCTTGGATAGGGTAAACCTGGCCTCTATTCTTATTCCACCTCAGCAGGATGCAGAAAGAAATACTAAAGCCGCTGCTGTCCGGCTACACTTACTATCCGCAAGCCACGCCCGAAGCTTCTGGCAGCAGTCTGCAAGTTTGGGAAACATGGTAAGTAGTCACACCACTGTGTGTCCAGTTCTGTACAAAATCTGGTATGCTCTTGGCACTTAGGCAAAGAACTTGCCCTATTTATGTAGTTACTTAAAGTGGAACCATGGGGTGCCTGGGTGGCTCAGTCAGTCAAGCGTCTGCCTTCGGCTCAAGTCATGATCCCAGGGTCCTGGGATTGAGTCCCGCATTGGGCTCCCTGCTCAGCGGGAAGCCTGCTTCTCCCTCTGTCTCTGCCCCTTCTCATTGCTTATTCATTCTCTCTCTCTCTCTCAAATAAATAAATAAAATCTTAAAAAAAAAAATAAAGTGGAACCCATCTCCTGGTATTAGGACTGGGACGTCGTTTTTATGAAGCCTAAGGAGGCCAGAGGATGAGCCAATTCCCTCCAGTCACACTGAGATATTTCAACCTATGGCTAGATGGCCCAAGCTGGATTTGGGATTTACAGACATCAAAGCTGCAATGAAAAAAATAAATTCCATAACTCTATGTGTAGGAGAGTATATAAAATTCTACCCCAGCTAATGCCTTGTTTGAATTATACGTAGATGTTTGAGTGAACTTAATTTTCCTATCTCCTTAATAGAAAGTTTAAACAGGAGATCATATTATCCTCTAATGCAGTAAAATAACACAAGGACCACACATACCCAAGCCCACCTCCCCTCCCCGCCCCACACACATAGACACACCCTTAGGTCATAAGAAAGCAGTAGATCATTTTGGGTGCCTGGGTGGCTCAGTTGGTTAAGCGACTGCCTTCGGCTCAGGTCATGATTCTGGAGTCCCAGGATCAAGTCCCGCATGGGGCTCCCTGCTCAGCAGGGAGTCTGCTTCTCCCTCGGACCATCTCATGCTTTCTCTCTCTCTCATTCTCTCTCTCAAATAAATAAATAAAATCTTATAAAAAAGAAATAGATCATTTTAATGCTTCCACTTTAGAATTCTTTTAAAACCCTTAATACGAAGTACCTTCATCCATGCCATTAAGAATTTCATTCAACTCATCTTCAGTGTATTCACAGTAATGCTCTTTCCAGCTGTCCCCGTTCTCACTGCGTAGGACCACCAGTTCCCGCTCCTTTCCTCGAAGGGCAGCAAAATGAGGGATCTCCACGATCACGGGCCTGACACGGTAAGGCAGAACATTCAGTGTGGACAAGATCTAACCAACAGCAAGACAAGCACCTTGACTCTGTCTGTTGCAAAGTGACCTGGAAATTGTTCTCTTTCCCGGGACAGTGGCATAGCGGGCTGTCCTCTAGAGCCCATCGGCTAGCAGATGGTCACACAGGAGCACTCCACCTCGGGGGCACCAATCCTTAAGGGACATGCTGCTACCTTAAGCCAAATAATGTTTCCCTGGGAGTGCATGTGGCATTCTGGAACTTCTCCTTTGATCAATGTAAGTATAACACATTTAACCAAAAGAAATGTGCATGCATATCCATGATGTATGCCAATCTCCTAAAACATTTTCTACAAGGTGCAAATGACAAAATGGGTTGAGAAGGAAAATGGCTCATATGTTGCGTAATTGGATGTGTTGTAAACGAAAAGATGTCAAAAAGTTAACTACTTGGGAACTAAAGAGACATGCACTCATGGTTTTTTGCATATATATTTTTTTCAATCAAGGGAATAATAGGCATGTGGACACAGCGTGCCCTAACTGAGCAGCACCTCAGCAGACAGCCCAATTGTGTCCCATGCCTATTAGACTCAGGATCCAGAACATGCACTGCCCTGACGATTTCAGGTCGCATTCACTTTCAAAATTTATGGAGGCTTTTGATTTTTCAGTCCAGGTTGCTTTGATACAGACTTCAAATCTATCATAACAACATCATAATAACTAGCACGTAGTACAACTAGGCAGATCTCATGCTTTAAACGAAAATGAAGGTCACAGCACTTTAAGGGAAAAGATATAAAAAACGTCACTCAAAAATAAAAAGTCACATACCACAAGGGTCAGAAATGGTCCACTAAAGATAGGTTATACAGAATTTAAATCATAGGGAGGGACATGTCATGGGCACAATGACAAAAAGAGAAATCATATTGCAGAAGGAGGAGAAGAATGGGGGCCAGCAGCCATCAATTTGTTTTAAGTCACTCCTACCCAAGGAATTTGGTTCCAGGAGGCCCCAGCTGAAGGATGCGGCTGACCAAACTTTCTCCCTCATTAAGTGGGGGAGGGGCCGTTGGCAGGTGAAGTTTACTGAGTACATCCAAAGCAGCAGTGAAAGAAAGAACATAAGTAAGCTTCAGGTATTGTTTTCCACAGAACCCCGGCTGATCAACAGGGTGAAATGTGGTTTCACACTGCGTTTGGTTCTGCCCCCTCCATTGGTCACAAAGAGCAAGGAACTGAGACCCAGAGTGTACAATGGAGGCGCGTGGAAGGAGACACTTAGGTGTTGGATCTGTCCCTACTTAACGTTCACTGCCAGGGCATGAGCCAAAAAAATAAACAACAACAACAAAAATATGCTCCACAGGAAAGACAAAGCTGTTGGGAATATAATAAAAACTCTGACTCTGCAGAGAGGGCAGATGTTTTCATGAATATTCCTCAACAGATGTGGAGTTTCTTAAAAAGCCTAAAGCTACCTGAACATAAAGGAGGGAAAGGGGCCTGGTACAGAAGATGAAAGGGATCATTGGGCAATGTATTCCAACCATAATGGCATTTCTGACGCAACCCAGAACTTCACGGGCTCCTTCTAAATCTCTGGCCATTTAGGAGGATATGGGAGGCGGCTTCTATAATTGGAGAATTTCAGACACCCCTTTTCAGGTGCGAACATAATTTGCAGCAACCTGTTAATCATTTGCTCCAAATTACAAGGCTTTAGAACGTTTCCCCAAGTTCTAAAGCAAATCCTCTCCCCCAAACACCACCAGCAAAGAGTACATGATAAATAGGACTTCCTCCCAATTTTTGAGCACAGACACTTGATATGAAAAGACTTAAATACAATTGATTTGTTTCAAAATATTTTGAAACTTGCCCCCCTTCAAAACTTCATCCTTTTGTCTGTTTTCAGCGGCAGCTAGTCATTTCTTGGCATATTGAGACACCACTTCATATGTAACAGCAGCCATACAAGCGGAAGAAGGAAGAAATGCTAACCTCCGCTCAAAATTGCTAAAATGAGCATGGCAGAAGTTAGTCTTGGTTTTGTCGTCTTAATAAAAACTACAACTAAAGAGACTACCGGTGTAATTTTAAGACTCAAGATAGCAATTTTGATAACAGAAACGACAAGTCACATGGAGTAAATTTTTGGATATCCTATAAAGAAAACACTGCTTTCCAAAGATAATCATTCTGTTTCATAACTACACAGGACTTTAAATTTAGGTTTGGAATAGAGTAGTGTTTTTTCTTTATGCCTTTACCATGTGAGTCTCAGGATTAAAAAAAAAAAAGTACCTACCATTGGCTAAAACACAATCATTCACATTGGGAGCCTAGCAGCTATCATCATACCCAAAGAGAAGGAATCCTAATTCACCTGAATGTTGAACTCATTCATGCCTTAAAATAAGAAGCATATGACTGGAGTCAAGCACAGAGGTGCTACTTCCAATTTTTAACTAATTTCACAGGGGCCAATCTTCTTTCACGACGTTACCGACGTACCTTTCTTCATTCCATCCTAGGGATTTCATGTAGAGGACACAAGCTCATCGGTGACTAAGCGGGAGGTTTATCAGAAACCCTTACCCAAGGAACTGAGCACCAGAAGGTCCGACTTCGATCAGGCGACTGGCCAGGCCTTCTCCTTCCACCATTGGAGGCATTGTTGCCAGTCTATGGCGTTTGACCAGGCGGCAGGTGACTCGAGTTGGGGCCGTACATTTCCGAGGTGGAATAATGATACGGAGCCCATTGTGTCTGCATCCTCGCATAGCGCCACCTCGAGCATCCACCATAAAACTAACCAGGAAACTAAAAATTAAAATAGAAGATCAGCTGCGTCTTGAAATACCAGAAGCAGATAAACAAGCTTTGTCAAGTTAACTTTTTCTCATACTGCTTTGTTCTTTTTAATGTATTTGCATGGGGGCAAAATATTTGTCCTTAAAAGTTATTTCACTTTACTTCTGTTTTTGTCATTGTTTTAGTTCTTGCATTATTTTGATCTGTAACTAAAGAATTTGGCTGGTTTTTGTTGACATCGGTGATATTAAATACAAACTGTAAATTAAAAATCTGTCCAATTGACTTAGAAAATGGAATGAAATTATATGATGAACACTGATGAGTCTTCTTTCATTATAAATGCAAAGACTTCTGCTTCTGTCTGGGTGTGTCCTGAAAAATCCACATGCTGAAATAATGTCAGGATAGAGTAGAGAGAAAAGAACAAATTGCAGTTTTTCTAAGTTAATCCAATCTGACTTTTCAAAATTACATCTTGTCCAACCCATTTTAATATAATTCTATAACTTAAAATAAAAAGATTCATAGGCCTTCTCCCAAGGATGTATGTACATGCATCCTGCTCCAACATCATCTTACCCAGAATGCAGGTTTTTAACTTACTGCATTCTAAAGGAGGAGAAGGAGAAGCAAAAAATTAAATGTTTTGGATAGAATCAATTTACCGGTTGACATGTACTTTTTCAGTTCCTAAGTAGGAAGCTCTCTGCCATACCGGTCTAACTGAAGCAAAGATGGGGTGGGCAGGAAATAAGATTATAAATCCCCTCCACTCTGTGTTTTGAAGAGAGAAACCCTGGGCTCATGCTGATGGAAGAGATCTGTGCCTCATGATTTTCCCCAAATTATAGTGAACTGCATGTGGAAAATCACAGCTAAAAATTTAGAAATGTAAAGGCTTCTATCTGGCTATTATTTTGCTCTTTTACTAAGTTAATTGTTCATGCATAAAAGAACTATAATCCAAGTGACTGTTTAAGTGTACCAAGAGAAAGGATTAGTTTTAAACTTTCATGTTATTTCCTGCATGATAGTCTTAATGGATCCTGATACAGTTTAGTTAGACTTCTTGTCACTCTGATAGTCCTAACACTCATTTAAGTCTTGGAGGCACTCACTTCCACAAGGAGCGAAAATTAAACCAGGCAATCCAAGTGCTGTTCACAGATACACAAAGACACAAACAAACAGTGTGTACACCCTTATACAGATTACATTACTGTCTTTCCCAATTTTCATCGCATTTGCAAGGTTTTATATACCAAAACAAAGAGGAAAGCAACATACAGGTGTATTATGGATCTACTTCTAGCTTAACCAGCACAAGAACTACATCAGCTTCACCATGTCTAGATGTTGCATCCAGGACAACATTTAAAACATGTGAAAGATATTTTATCCAGGTAAGTTATAGGAAACACAATACATTGATGTTATTTTTAGACAAGTGATGAAAAATATGTTAACATCTTCTTCATAGCAGGACACTGAATTCGTTAAGCATGCTATTAAACAGAAATCCTACTGCTAGTAATAAAAATGGATGCAGAGGAGCTGGAGTGCCTGTCTGAAGCCCATCATGCAGAATGAGACCACAAGTAGATCTGTCTCCGTCCTTCCCCCACGCAGGAGCCAGCCCAGAACTACCATTCACACCCAGCCCTCAAGTTTTTAGTAGAGGGCAAAAAGTGGGGAGTATAATCAATTGTTCAATACTCAAGAATGGATGTTTCTGGTCTTTATTAAAAAAAACAATGAAAAAAGGTTGGCTGCTTTTCTTATTACTAGTCCAAGTATGAATTCTTAAAAAAAAAAATCTTTTCTATTTGTGTTTTAAAATGTAGTATTGCTCAAAAGAATGGGAAAAAACTGATAACACTTCTAGATGAATACAGAAGTTTCTTCTCCATTTTATTTATTTTTATTTGACCATGCTATTAATGTCAATTTTTATAAAAACTAGGGGCAAAGCTACTAAGTTTCAACCAGTGTTTCTCTAGATACACTGTAATATTTCTGACTTTCCCTAATTGTTTTTTCATCTTTTGATTACCATCACCACTGATGAACAGAACAGGGACTCAAACTCATAAGAAATTATTATAATACACGTACTTGATTTTACCAGTCTTTCTACCTTTCGAAGGCATTTAGGGAACTTTCACACTTACATTACATGCTATTGTGTTTCCACTATATTTATTCCAGTGATGACTTACGGCCTATATGATGTCCCCAACTAGAAAAATATGGAGAATGTCTTCTAGGGGTGCATCTTCTAAAAAGGTGAATGACAGTAGCTATGTTCTTAGCTGTAACAATGTTTCAATAACTACACGTTTGATTACTTTCTCTGATTTTGTGTCATTGACTGTTCCTTTTGAAATCCTCTTTTGTTCTCATTTACTCCATAATTTCCATTTCCATGCCTGAGAAGCATGCAATGTTTGTTACCCTCCTATTGGTGGGCGCCCTACATGGAACTGAGGACACTGAAAGTGAAAACATCATTGCTCCTGCCAAGCAGCACACAGTCTAAGCCCCAGGTTTCACATGATGGTTCTACTTACTCAGAATCACTTCATTTCCTGGTCAATCAGAAGTGAATTATAACCACAAACGGGAGCCACGTAAGTACCATACTGGCAGTGACCTTGTTCTTCCTATGTCCCCCCAGTGCCTAGCACAATGTACATGGAGCATACAGTAGGTAGTCAATAAATAATTGTTGAATAAGTGAATGAATGGAAGAATGAGAAGAGCAAGTTGTAAGAAGTAGTATATATTTATATCTAATAAAGAGAAAAAGCAGCAAAATTGAAGGTAATTTAATGGTTTGGTCTCTGGACAACCAATCCAGTCAGAACTCATTCAAATTACTAGACTCCGATATTTCAGCTCATAAAATAGCAAAATAGTTGGGAAGGACTATACTCAATGTTAAATATCCCTCGACAGGTCTTTTCCTGCTCCCAAATAAGAGACCCGATATGTTTATTTCCCCGATAGATGATTAGTAGAAAATGGGAGCAACCAAAAATCAAGAGTTCGAATATAACAGAGGAAACAATTTTATCAGGGGTGAAAATTTCATGAAGAAAGACCAAAGGTTGGAAAATCAAAATAAAAGAACTTAAAGACTGAATCTGCAAGTAGATATATTTAACTCTAAGTGTCTCGGCATCCTATAGAACTGGAAAGTAATATTTAAATACTGCACCCAACCACAGCAAATGGGGAAAAGTAAGGTGCCAATATGTACAATTCAGAGAAAAGAAAAATTACATATCCAAGGAAAACAAGCCTTTGTGTCTTTCTCAACTAACTAAAGGAACTAACAGACTAACAAAAGTGATAAATTCTGGTGAGGGAATTGTCTTCAGCCAGAGAAGAAGGGAGAGTCGAGTGAGGGGAAGGGAGATGGAGAGGGAGAGGAGGAAGAGGGAGTGAGAGAGAGTCAGAGGCAGGAGAGTTGAGAGGAAAGAAAAAGAGAAAGAGGTCAAGAGAGAAACAGAAAGGTTAGAAGAACTGAATATTAATTGTCAAAATTGATAAAAATGTTTATAAATTCAGCAAGAAAATACAGAAATCAAACTCAAATAATGTAATTGCAGAATAACAACTAACAAAAAAGCTGAATATGCAGAATTGTACACTAAAAGAATTCTTTGTTTCAAATAAGAAGGAATAAGAGAAATAATGATTCAAGTCCTGATGAAAAGTCTTTTAGATAAAACATGCTAGTTAATCCCAATAGTTTATAATATACAACTGGGTAAGCACTTGAACACTTTCATTAAAAATACCAGGATATCAGAAGGTCTCACTATTTGGATAGGTGGCAGAATTAGTGAAGTTATTCTGCGATGTAAAAAACAGACTGTAAGAGACCATTTACTTTTTTGTACCACAGGAAAAAGTGAAAGGCTGGAAGCTATGAGTCATGAGATGAATCAGCTCACATACTAGAGATGATTAAGTAAATATGATTTTCTCATATTTTCAGGAGATTAAAACTGGGACAAGATAAACCTGCAAACATTTGGAGATGAAAGGAATTAAAGTAAAGACATGTAATTAAATATGTACAGGGGAGATGATATATGTATGGACTGAAGCTCAGCTCTGCTGCTTGTGAGCTTGAAGACTAAAGCCTAGTCTGTCGATGAGGGAGAATAGTAATATTACCACTGAGGTTGCAGTGAGGATTAAACCATGTGTGGGTAAAGCATCTAGAATTCAATAAATGCTTGTTCCCGTCATTTTCCTTTCCCTACACCCAGATGATTTTATGTATTTTGAATCTCTTAAAAATTATAGTGCAATACAACACCTAAAAAACAGAGAAACTAACTTTTATTGGGTATCTAAAATGAACCAGGAACTTTGCTAAAGCAGTTTAATGTGATGGTGGGGTTTTTATTAGTTTATGAACTTCACTATTTAAATAAGCTATAAAGGTACTATTATCACAGAGCACAAAATGCAGCAAGTACCATGCTCTTTCCTGGATGCCATCTATCATTAAATTGATCTCTGTCTTGAATTATTGCTGTAACCTCAAGCAAGTCACTTCCTGTCTTCAAGTTTTAGTTTTCTCATCCACTAAATGAGAGACTTCGGCTAAATAAATTCTACGGCGATCTGGTGTTAAAATTCTATGTGCCATTTCCTGTTAACTAAGCTTAGGAAACATACTGAAATGTGTCATGACTGTCAGATGCTCTGTAAGAATTTTTATTTGGAAAATAAACTGCTTTTACTCCAAGAAAGATATATTATTTTTGCTGTATGGTTAAAACAGTCAACGAACAGTTTGGGAGAAAATGTGGACACACGTTGCACTCAACACTGACTGACGACTGTACAGACAAAATTTATCACAGACTATACTCAGCTTTAATTGCATATCTTACTCTCCAAATGAAATTCAGCAATCATGCAAAATAGAAATTCTTATTGAAGTTTTCTAAATTGTGAGAATACAGTGTTATCACAATTTAAAAAGAATAAAAAGCAAAAGCCGTCCGCCATTATGATGCAGAGGATTTGCCTGCAAATACACAATTTGATTAGCTAAACAAGTACATGCTTCAGAGGAGGCAGCAGAAAACAATGATTCTGGTCTTTTGAGGACCATGTCCTCCACCCCAAAAGTTACTAATCCTCAGGTTTACTTTTAATTCATCCAGGACCATGGGGTGGGGACAGGGAGGAGATTACAGCATTCAGAGTTAGTTACTGGGTGAAGATAGGAAAAAAAAAAAAAATCTTCAGGGTGCTTCAGTGATCCACATATACATAGCACGAGGGCCTTAAATTAAATCTGATTTCTGGGTTTATGTGAGAAAACAACATCATGAGCTCTTTCTCCTCTGTAATTCCCTTAATTCCTTCCTCGTCCTCCAAATTCTACAGACTGAAAGACTGATGGGAAATCGCTTTGAAAAAATTGGCTCTAATTTGTTAAAATCAATTATTTATCATTCACTGTGTTCATGTATAGAAACATAATATTCAGTGTGTGTTTCAGAAAAAGTAAAAGGAGGGATACAAAATTTCCAAAATTGGATAATAAAAATTGTCTTATCTGTAGAAAATCTGTAGTATCATGGTGCATGACTGTATAATAAAAATACTAGCAGGGCGCCTGGGTGGCTCAGCTGTTAAGCGTCTGCCTTCGGCTCAGATCATGATCCCAGGGTCCTCGGATCGAGCCCCGCATTGGGCTCCCTGCTCAGCGGGAAGCCTGCTTCTCCCTCTCCCACTCCCCCTGCTTGTGTTCCCGCTCTCACTGTGTCTCTCTCTGTCAAATAAATAAATAAATCTTTAAAAAAAAATACTAGCATTAGCAGTCTGATAAGAACCTTTAAAAATAACCTTACTGAAATAATAAAGAACAGATATCTTTAGAACACTGACTAGCATCATCCTATAACACAATTTCCAAAATATCAAAAGGTTGCACTTAAAGCAGTACTAGAAAGGAAATGCACTATTAATAAACTTTCAGCCTTTGGGTCACCTAGAATATGGCTTAAAAAAAAAAAACCCTGCTAAGTGACACTTAAAATCATAACCTTTAATATAACTTTAAAATAGCTCACCCAATTTGCATAATTGCCAGAAATGACATTCTTCAGCTCTATGTAGCACTTTTTCTACAAAAGAAATGGAGACGTGGAGACCCATGGCCAAAACAGGCTTTCACAGTAGGTCTACAATAATTTTGGTGCAAGCCCGCCTGATTTCCAAAGAAATTTTAAAAAGTACCCATTTTCTTTCCACCATAGAGAAAGGGAATTCAGCAATGGCCACAATTTGGAGAAAATAAATCTCTCTCTGTCTCTCTGGCTAGGTATCTTCACACTAAAGCATCCTGAGATGGGGTATATGCAGAAGGTGATGGTGAAAGAGGCAGAGGGGGAGGCCACATGGTTAGAGAAGGAATTATGCAGAAGTTCACCTGCTGTTGTCACGACCAAGACATGGAGAGGAGCGGCTGCAACAGAACAGATACTTTAGCACAGAGAAGGAATGGATAAAGTGAAATATAAAGAAGGAAATCAGAAGTGACTTTCAACTGAAATATATTACTTATACACCAATACAGTATTCATTGAAAAAAAGATGGAAATACAAAGGAGATATAGCTCTATGCAAATGCGGAGAGAAGAGCAAGGTATGGGGGTTCACAGTGACTCCCAGTTGAGGGATTGGATTTGGATTTGTAGCCTTATTCAACACTGGCTGGGGGAGGGATGCAAAATGTCAAGGTTCTTATAATGAATGTCACAGAGTCTTCGATTTGATGGACATAGTTTGTCTCCAAACTTTTCATTCACACTTTTTTTAATACTTTCAAAATAATGGTAATGCCCTTTTGGGCTTCTACCAAAGAAACGCAAACAGAAGAGGCACAATTTAAAGATTAGCTTCAATGACAAAGAGTAGCATCAACTCTAAGGTAGAGCAGGTAACATTAATTACCTACTAGTAGGTAACAAAAAACTATGCAAAGAGTGCTTTTCTCAAGACTTTCATTCCCTGCTTTGTGGTTTGTTGTCCTCACTGGTCATATTGTCTAATCCCACTTTACAATCCTTTCATGCCTCTTCTACCCGAGTCTGCTCTTATGTAAAACCTTCTGTAAGTTTTCATATGATTCACTTGCGTTTTCAACACCTGACAATATACAAAAGGATACATGCTGAATGGACCAGAAATCCAACCTTACAAAACAGTTGTTTTGCCACTTAGAAAATAATTTTCTTCATCCAAAGGAATTTACTTTCCTGTACCTTAAAAAAAATAGGGTGTTTGAAATACTTAAACAACTAAATTAACTGATCTAGGTATTTGATAAATATTAATACTGTCGGGGCGCCTGGGTGGCTCAGATGGTTAAGCGTCTGCCTTCGGCTCGGATCATGATCCCAGGGTCCTGGGATCGAGTCCCACATCGGGCTCCCTGCTGGGCGGGGAGCCTGCTTCTCCCTCTGCCTCTGCCTCTCTCTCTCTCTCTGTGATTCTCATGAATAAATAAATAAAACATTTAAAAAAAAATTAATACTGTCAAATGAGAAACAGTCTTGACTTCCTTGAGTTTCTAAGATCAACTTCCACTACTTGAGCTAGTTGCCTGCACAGGTTTTTTTTTTAACTGATTTTATTTTTTAGAGTAGCTTTAGGTTCACAGCAAAATTGTCAACATGTTTTTATGAAAAAGAAGTCCTTTAACAGATCACTTTCTTATGGACTTCTAGTAGCATAACATCATGAAGTGGCATTTAATTGCTGGCACTTGGCTGGCATTAAGGAACTATAAAAATAATACCATTGAAATAATAACATTTAAAATGAATCACAAAACTATTACTAGGAACTGTGCCTTTCATTTGTTAATTCATTACGCACTTCTGAAATGGAGAAGAATTATAAAATTCAAATTCTTGCCCAAGCTTATGTTGGTATGATCATGACTGGGATGCTAGAAACTGATTAGACTGTGAATCAGGAACACAATCCAAAGAACAAAAACAAAAATATTACTGTGAGCCTTTCTTTTGCCAGATATTTGCTGTATATATTGGGCAGAACAGATTTTTTTAAGCACTGATACCTACTCTTTTGTAGTCATCGACATTAGTCAATGGAAAAATAAAAGAAAATTACTAATACTGCCTACTGGTAGAAGCTGTGTCTTCTATTACTCTAAAATCCCTTTATGGAATCAAATAGAACATTATACACAAAATTAGTGGCATGTACATAAAAAAGCGGACTTTGTTATCTCCTTTGTCTAAAAATCATTTATTTCTTACATTTTGGGCAGATTTTGAAGTGGCTTAAGAATTCTCTCAATTAATTAAAGAAAAACTTAGTTCCTTAAAAAATATATAAAAACTACTACACAGGTGCCTCATGTATAATGAACAAGTTGAAAAAAAGAAATCATTATTAGATGATATTATGAAAATTATTCATATACTTTAATACCATGGTAGCTTTCAAATACCATGACACTCAAAATCATTGTGTTTTCAGTGTAAGTATTCATCCCATTAGAGTCATCTGTTGCATTGTGTTCATTCAAATGCTAGAGACCTAACTAGATGACAGATTACCTGATAAAAATAACAAGTTAAACATTACCATTATGAATTGTACTATAGTGGTATTGTCATTTAGAGGATTCAGAATACATTCTGCTTAACTGATTTGGAATTGGTGAAGGATTTGGAAGATATATATGAGGGTTATATAAATAATCTATTGAGTACTTATTCTTTCTAGGCAAAATGCTAATTATTTAAGAAGCATTTAATCCATAAAGCTCCCCTCTGGGGTCCATAATATAACACTCATCTTACAGACAAACTGAAACTCAGATATTTTACATAACCTGCCCAGTGTCACATACTGAGTGTCAGGGTTGGGAGCTGAATTCTGACTGGTCTGACTCCAAAGCACACTCTTAACCATCATGTTATCTCCCTTCCACAAACTATCTTTCAACGATAGAGAGGTGTGTTTCTTAAAGGTAAGGGCTAGATCTTACTTATCTATTTTCCTTACTGCCTGGCATAAAGTTTGGTACTTTCTAGAATTCAACAATGTGTGAAGAACAAATAAGTGAATGGAAGAGATTTAAGAAAAAAGCATTTGAGAGAACTAGGTATATGTTAATTACCTAGATCTCCCCAATAAGCAAAGCTTTATCAGGCAAAGTTGTTCCTTTCTAACGGTGTATACATAAAACATACATATTTGGACTATTGGTGCTTGTAGAAAATGCCCATGCTCAGGCCACAACAACAGAGATTCAGATGTAATTGGTTTGAGTTGGGGCCTGGGTATATTTTTTAAAGCTCTGAGGTGATTCTAATGTACAGCCAGAGTTGAAAATTACTTACAATCAATGATCATGTTTGAAGTTCATAGAAAATTTGGTTTATTACAGAACAAGAGCTTAAAGACCCTTATCTTAACAAGTGGTTAACTTTTAACCACTAGATGATCCTGTTTCATCGTAAGTTATCAACTAGAATGCATATATCTATGCATATATCTAGTTTTATACAACTGGTATGTATATTGATGTCCTTAAACTGAGTATTTTATTGCCCTTCAGCAGTTAAAAGACTTTAAGAAATCTTTTTTAAAGTAAATTATTTATCTTGAAAACTGAAGTATTATGATAACACTTTGACTCTTGCAAATTCGGCTACTGATAGTAATCACACTTTGCCTAAAATAATCTTGTTACTTTGTAGGCTGGATATAGACTTCAAATATTTTATTACGGTTTCTAGATTTTATTATCCCCTGATACTGTAGGTCCAAGCCTCTTTTCCTCCTTAGCACTGTTGAGAAATTTAGTAGCAGAATGTAATGTTATGCTCTTAGAATAATGTACAGATGTCAGATTTTAATTATCTCATTTTATACCTAAAAATATGTTAGTAAATTTGGATGAGGTTTAACTTGGTTTTTATTCCCTTGAAATGACTCTGGCATCAAGAACTGGCTTTTACTTATTTAACAAGGAAAAGAGTATTATGATTATTTTTAATATCTGTATAACTAATTTTATATTCTATGAGCCTGTAGTAGAAAATTAGACTAAAAGTTCCCAAATTTGTAATGACAATATCTTTGAAAGCTTTTCTGAGAGAATATTTTAGAATAATAAAAACAAGAAAGCAACCACCACTCAAAATAGTTCTGGGGATTATGGATAAGGAGTTTGGGATAGTAATTTAAATCAAAGTACTGCACAGATAAAATACAAGTGGGGCTTTTTAAAATGAAAATGAAAGTGATTAAATGAAAAATATTTTTAAGGTTTATATATAATAATAAAATTACTATACAAGTTGAAACTACCAAAATGTAAGGGAAAAACCAATTGTGAAGAGGGTTACAATTTAAAATCCCTAAGAAAATTATTTTCTGCATAATTGAATTCTTACACCTTACAAACATCTTTAAGTATGTTTAAAATTATTAACTCAAAGTCCTACTTTTTAATGAGTTTATACAAACAGGCAGCATTTCTTAAGTAATGACTTACATATTATCTGGATGACTTTTAGAAGGTGACTGAGAACCTGACTGGTTGCATTCAAATTTCCCTTTTTGGTATATCCCTACTTCAAACAGCATAGGAACTCCTCTATATATCTTTGTGATTAAAACTTTTGTAGACATTGTTTTAAATGCATGAATATGTGAGGAAAGGCATTTATTAAACTAGTCAGTTAATCTTAGTACATAGAACTTTCTAGAAACCAAATGATCCTGCTCCTCTTTTTAAGATGTCTTTAAGACAAAATGTGAATAGTAAGGAGCCCACTGGTATATCCTGGTTAGTTAGCAAGCTGTCTGATGCAATTCTACTAGTTATTTTAAGACAATAGTTTTTCTATGCTGAATTCAACCCTTTTTGCTCGTCCATTTGTGCAGGTAGAGTCCACACTGGATAAAGCATTGTCATTTACAAGTTTAAACAAAGGTCACTTCCCCTGTAAGCTAGCCACCAGCTAAAGCTACTGGACAAAGCTGTTATTTTCATGCTCATCTCTTTTTACCTCTTGATCTGGATACATAATATTGATTTCCTCACCCTGAATGAATAGGGCTGGAAGAAAGAGCCACGTTGTCTAAGTTCTCAGTGCCCCAGCTGAGACGGTAAGAATTCCTTTCTGCCTCCTTGGCTAGAGTTGACACCTAAATACAAAGAACACTGGATTTAATAAAAATACTTTCCTTCAATTAAATAAAACATAGTGAACTCTAAAAAGTAGTTATCACAGGAAGGTGATATTACCATCTTTTCATGTAAAAATATGATGTAAGACCGAGCCATTTAAAATGTGTTTTATAATACATTCCCATTTAAATTATACTATCGACCTAAGACCACATTTGTGTAATTATCATGAAAGAGAGTAGGTATTCACATCTACTTCTCTATATCCAACCAGCTGAAACTGATAAAATCCACCTAAGATTAAAATATTCCATAACAACCTCTAACAGTTTTCTGATAACAGATAACAATTTTAAATATAAGGTGTATTTTTACCTGTACCTTTCATTTTCTATCTTAAATGCACCCCATCTCACTTTTTCCTTTAACAGAGATTTTTATAAAGATGTTAATTTTTATATATAATCTCCACAGAAGAATTCAGTAGAGCTGAAGTAACAAGCTGTATCTCACTTTAGAAAAGCCCTCAAACTCTTAGCCCAGCTCGTCAACTGAATTAAGATGATTTCTTTTCAGATGGAAAAACTTTCTCTGGACATTTCCAGCAACAGGGAACGTCCGAAAGCTCTCCAGAAAGCTGAAATGACAAAGTAAAAAGTCACGTACCTGGTGGCTGGGGATGACAACTGTGTCGTCAATCATGGCACTGTCCCTCAGGTAAGAGGCATGGCTCAGGGTGTGAGACCTGTCGGAACTGAAGGATCGGAGGCTGGTAGGTTGGCAGGAGGCCATGGTCATTTACCAACAGCCGGAGCAGGGTTGGGAGGATGGAAGGATGAGCCGAGCGGGAGAGTGAAAAAAGCGCGCTATTAGCTAACAGTGCAACTTCCAGGGGAACATGAATTGCCACCGCAGGAGAAGGAAACACAGGTCTCTGTGTTGCCCTCCCTCTCTGTCCAACACCTAAACGAACACATCTTTTGACTGGTTCCTAGCACTCAATGGCAAGGGCACAAGGGAATCCAGAAGTTAAAATCTGATACTTCTAATCTGATTTATTTCCTCCCCAGAAATCGTTGAAACCAGCAAACTGCAGCTCACTTACTGCCAGGACAAGAGATTCACACAGGAAATTATGCTAGAAGAGACTGCTTCAATCTGTGGTAAATGTCAATCTCCCTGCAACTAAGCAAAATATTAAGGGGGGGAGGAACGAGACCCGCCTCAGAAAGAACAGAAAGGAAGCACGGGTTTCATCCTCACTCATTCTCCATTCTCTGCATGCCTCATTCTCCTCCTCTCCAACTGCGAATGACTGACCATGGGTGCATTCCCCTGGAAGGTACAGAGTGAAATGAACTGCGGCCAGATGCATGCTTCCTGCGGAAGTGCAGTTCCTCTTGTTTGTCTCTGGTGTCTCCAACAATGCTTTCAAAGGGCAGCATTGTTCCCCTTTGCATGTCCTCTGTGTGGTGAGTGAGGCACCAAAGAGTGCTGGTTGCTGTGGCAATAAGATGCAAGAGCACAAGAAACCGTTTCTAAGCACCAACCCAGGACACAGACACATCTGTCAGCACAGAAACAAACCGCCAGAGACACAGCCGAAAATGAGGTTTGGCTTCAACATGGGATTTAGGCCTTGGGAATTGATGCTTTATATATTTGAGAAGGCTGAATTTCCGAGTTCTGAATTATATATGCAAATGTGATGGGTAAAGCTTGACATTTGCATAAGTGCAATTCATTCCTTCCTAATCAATTTGTACGATCAAATGACAAATAGACTGATATCTCAAGCTGTATTTTATACACATTAGTCCAAGAATTAAACATCTGTATTCAAAATAGTAGCCCAAAGCCCATAGGGAAAGAGCGAGAGATGCAAGCTTTCACAATATTTATAGAAGCAAAGTTTCATTTACTTTCAGCTAGTAGGTATTTGGCCAGTGAAGCACTGTAGAATTATGGACTAAGTGTCAGGTTAGCATATTTCTTAGTAGAAACTATTTTCATTTTGCAAATAGACCTAATTTTGTGAGCCACATACTGTCATTTTTATGAGCTGTCGATGTAGCCAACTTCAATTATCTTTGAGGAAATCATCATTTGGTAGATCAATCATAGTACTTGAGGGCCTTCTCCATCCTATTCTGCTGTAGTTTTTTTTTTTTAATTTTTTATATAATTATTATTTATTTGAGAGAGAGAGTGAGAGAGAGCATGAGATGGGGGGAGGGTCAGAGGGAGAAGCAGACTCCCTGCTGAGCGGAGAGCACGATGCGGGACTCGATCCAGGGACTTGGGGATCATGACCTGAGCAGAACGCAGTCGCTTAACCAACTGAGCCACCCAGGCGCCCTCTGCTGTAGTTTTTATGCCCCCCAAGTAGACCTGGAATATTAGAAGGTAGGTGACATGAATTAAAGGAGTTGACTGTCTGATCTTGTATAAATTTTTGTTTATAATAAAACGAAATCTAAATATAATTCGGTAATTTACTATTTTATGTTATATAGGTTCTTGAAGAAGACCGAGGCTCCGGACACAGCCAAGGCAGGGGCAGCCCAGACGCCTTAGTGAGACCATCCGTAGGGGTTTTAGTCCTGGCAGCCGATACTGGGGCTGGTTTTACATGTGTGCAGTTGGATTTTGATGGTGCACTTCATAAACAGGCTGCAGCCTGCTAGGATTAACTCTGGCCTAACCTTGAATCTCTATCCATGGCTTTAGAATTCAAAGGTCCGAATTGTAACTTTATGCATGTAAAGGCGTTAAATTGATATGCATGAACAAACGCATAAGGAACAAGAGGTATATAGGACTAGACATGCCTGCGCACAACGTAACTACCACCACTGTAAAGGTCTAAACTTTGGAAGGAGGCAGCCAGGTCCCAATTCACCCTCAGGGAGAGACCAGAACTGGGTGGATGTCTGCCTACTTAGGAATGAGGTATGAAACAGCTCATTTGGCTGCAAGCACAGAGCCGCATTTTGCACTCAATATACCAGTAATAAAGGTGGATTTGTGATATCGATCTATCTGATACCCAGGTCTATCTCTCAATTGGTTTGAATCAGGTGGGGAAAAGGGGTATCGGTGTTATTTTTTGTCTTTCCTAAAGCCCCAACAGACAAGAAATAGAGAGGGAGAAGAAAAACTAAGAAAGAGAAAGAATTGACTTACAACCAAAAAGGAGATTAGGGTAGAGAGAGAAAAATATTAGGATATGGAGACAGAGAGTGAGAAAAGTTGGAGAGACAGAGGGAGGGAGGAAGGAGGAGTAAGCTGGAACTATGCCTAAATATCTCTACTTCTATGATTTTATTCTGGTTTACTGTTTACTGCCTTCTAAAATACTAATTGGATGCTTAATCAATGTTTATAGTTCCTAACTGCTCTTTTTTCTGATGTATAGAATTTACTTAAATAAACAAAATTAGAATATTCCAGCAGTAGAGAAATTATTCGAATGGAATAATGACCAGCACAAACATCAGGAATAATTCAAGTCTCTGGATAAAAAATTGTCTACCCTGACTTAAAACATTACAAACAAGGTTAAATACTTTACAATCCAACACATTTCTTTTTCGGTAAGTCAGAGGTCATCCTGTTCAGTTAATAAATTTATAATAACACATATCTATAGGAGTATAAGTCTGTACTTGCTGTTCAATGAAGGGTTGTGCCAAAAGTTATGTTACGGTCTTAAATTTTACTTCTTTGCACTACAGTAAACTACTCTGTGGACATAGGTGGTCTGTAATTTCATTGAAAAATGTAATAATCAGTATCTTAGTAAGCTGTAGGAGTAGACGTTCAATTAATGAAGTTTTTGAACCCTATTAAACTAGTGAATATCCAAAAATTTCAATGTGTTTGCTTTATTGCATGGAAAAGCTTCTGTGGCTCATTGATACTTTGCGTTTCACATTAAATTTAATTTGTAAGCAATAATAAAATAAAATGGACACAAAATCTAACTAATAAGAACTTGGATATGTTTTTATCCATGTACATTAAATTGTTCTGATTTGTGTTCTCCTGCATCCATGTACATTTTAGGCATCAGAATGGTTTTTCTACCATCTCCAACCATGCACAGACTGATGAGGTTCCTTTGGGGAAACCATGCTAATGTTTTATCAACCACAAGGTGGAGCTGTGACAGTTAAACAAAGTCATGCCAGGGGCATGTCTTCGACTTGTATTCTAGTAATATATTCACCCTTCTAGCTCAGTTATTCAATTCAATACATGAAAATCCTAATTTGAGAATAAATCCATAATTCTAGAATATAAGCACCTCCTGCCAACACATACACACACACACACACACACACACACACACACACACACATTGAACAGAAAGCAGGGAAATGTGAATGTATTCAGGAAGTTTCACAGTGTTTTCATGCTATTTAATACCTACCTGGGCATGGTACTATTGAAAGCATACCAAATAAATAATGAAAAGTAAAAATGGTTACCAAAAAAAGAAAACTCCCATTGAATTACATAAAGAAAATTTTTTACAAATCAGTGAAACAGGAAATCCATGAAAATGAGATGTTGCCTGTAATTCCATGTAGGAGATCATGAATACAATCTGGGGTTCTCAAAATGCTAGTGTGGACCTGGAGAACAGACCATGGTTTGTTTGTTTCATATCCGCATCTTTACATGCTGATAAGTGTTCAGTTTAAGTAGAATCATCATACCATGAACCTGTTTAATAGAAAGTATTGTTCTAAAGTTTCCTTAACCTAGTACTTTCAAAGAAGGAAAAAGGATCAGATCAAGAACTTGATAAAATAGACCATGTTGAAAATGAAGGGTTTTTTCTCTGATAGTGATATGATTATTTATAGGTTATTATGAATTTGTGTAAAGCCATAAATTTCATTTTATCGAAATTTGAAATCTTTTCCTAAGAATTTCAGATTGTGATGTCCAAATCTATCTGTATGTCAGAATCCAGTATATAAAACACTGGTCCCATCACCAGTCCCCCCACTCTCACCCTGAGTGGCTCTTCCTTCTCTTGACCCCAAGGACCACCCTCCATCTACATCATCAAAGCCAAAGGGTCAATCTAACCATCTTCCTCTTCACCCATCCCATGAAATCCATCACCAAATCTGGCTGCTTTTACCTCATAGATATGCTCTCAAATTTGTCATTTCCCAAATTCTCTCCATGATTGCTACCACCAAGGTTAAAGGTCAAGTCTTCTCTTAACAGCTTCAGCTAATATTCCTACAATAGTTTTTCAGATGTTTGCAACTGCCAGGTTTGGCCCTTTGACAACTCTCCTCTAAAATTCATCGTTTAAGTTTATAGTCAGAGGGATCCATCCAAAATGCGGACAAGATCTCCCCTCCTTCACACTTATACTCTACCAATACTGCACTATTCTTTCTCTCATACACCATGAGCCTTTGCTCATGATCTCATTAAGGCTTCAAATGCCCTCCCTACCTTTCCTCACCATCATTACCCATCACTGTATCTCAGTTTGGCCTCATCTCCTCCAGGAAACCTGAGCCCCGGGGCTTTAGTTGTACTCTGTGGGTACCACTAGCCTAGTTTCTCTCACATCCCATCAGACTATGATTTTAACAATCATGTCCTGGTCACATTTGTATCTCTAGCACCCACCACAAAGCCAGCCCAGAAAGGCACTTATTACATGCACACTGAATTGTTCAAAAAAAAAAAAAAAGAAAGAAAGAAAAAAAGTAGGGAAGAGGCACTGATGCTCAAGGAAAAACCCCAAGAAAAATCTGTTTTTGCTAATTATGCATTTAGAATTAACTACGTTTTAAGGTATTTATTTCTTAGACTATGAATGTGTTAACTACAGCTTAGAATACAGCCAAGACTAAAACTATAAACCTAAGATTACTGATTCGTGAAAAACATTACACTATATGGACAACCATATGTTAACTGAAATTGGCAGTCAATCCTTTGATGAGGTACCATGGGATGTTCTTATTCAGCTTGCCTCAAAAAATAACAAACACCAGTTGTGCTAGTTAGTAATAATCAGAAAATAACATTGATTTTATACTTCAGAATATGACATGAACCTCTTCAGATTTGTCTATAAAGCCTGTGCTCCTTCAGATTTTGCTCAGACTGCTTTTGTATTCAAGATCTTGGAGGATTTTGGTCTAATTCTTTTTCATGAAAAAGTCAGTTTCAGGCATTTTCCTCCGGAATTTGTTTCTTTTTCATCCTTCTTCACAAAATACTTTTATTCACAGAATTTATGCCACTAACAAAAATACCCATAAGGTAAAACAGTCCTTTTTAATTGCCTAGAGAAAAAAGTGGTAAATGATTACAAACACTATACTGAAATGTAGAGAGCTCTTTACTTATCATTGCTCTGCTTCTTACTAGTTGTTTGACTTTTATTAAGTTACTTAATCTCTCTGGGCCTGTTTCCTGTTCTTTAAAATAGGCACTTAATGTTGCTCGAGATACAACATGCTGAGAGTAGGGCAGTACCTGCTAAGTATCAGTAATTATGTCTACTTTTTTTTTATTATCATCATGAAAAAGTGTTGCATTGCCTTCTGGCTGATACCAATGTCAGCTTTCGGTGAATACCTGTCAGATCGTGCTCCCTCCAAGCTGTATCGCAGGTAATTCATACCATCCAGGAACTGACTGCTGGGTAGCGAGTCATCACCCAGTTCTTTCAGATCCTCGGGCCTAAGGTATTCTCCCCCATCGCCTGTCATTGTGTCATCACCTTGAAGCAATCAGAGGATTAGTATTAGTATTAACTACAAAATAGGATGATGATCATGAAAAAACATCAGAATAGCATGGACATCACCGGAACACCGCACACCCGAAGAAAACAGAACACATGCAACCACAAAGTGCTAAAACTTAGAGAAACAATATTTGACCCATTTTCCAATTGCTTACCAAGAAGAAAGAATTACCTGAATTGTAATTCTCTTAATATCCATTTTCTTTACTCTTTTTTTTTTTTTTTACCATAGCTGGTTTATAGCTTGTACTATTTAACATAGTCCACTATGTAGACTACTCAACTTCTAGACATAGTTCCAATAATTTTGTACATAATGTCTGGCATTAACAGTCTCTTCGTGTCATTGGCAATATACTAAGAAATACCTACTGCTCCAGGCACCTGGGTGGCTCGGTCGGTTAAGCGGCTGCTTTCAACTCAGGTCATGATCCCAGGGTCTTGGGATGGAGCCCCGCATCGGGCTCCTTGCTCAGTGGGGAGTCTCCTTCTCCCTCTCCCCCACCACCTTGGCTCGTGCTCTCTCTCACTATCTCTATCTCAAACAAATAAATAAAACCTTAACAAAAAATAGAAAGAAATATCTACTGCTCTAAAATATGTGATATAGTATGTGGAGGGATATGATTTATAGGATTAACAAGATATGCACATTAGGGAAAGAATACTAGAACAAAGTGAGCAGATTGTGACATTTTAATAAACAACCTGGAATTTAATTTTAAAAACATTACAGAGCATAAAAAGGATGTTTTGTTGGAAACTAGGTGGCTTCCCAAAGGTGAATGACAGGGAAAATAGAGAATTAAGTAATCAAGTAGCGGCAGAAAGAGATGACTAAGTGTGGTAGCTCATATTTAGAAGATCAAATGGTAAGGGTACATTCCCTGCCTGTGACTAGGAATAGAATGCTTTCAAAAATATCTTTTTCAGGTGAGTCAATAAGTAATACCTCATTCACAGAAGTGCTCTGTATGCCATTAATATGCTGACATGGAGAAATAAATAATATAGCTGAGAGAAACTATTTTTGATGACTCCTTAAGACACTAATCATACACTTTAAGCCTGATGATCTATGTAAAGGACAAT
Source organism: Leptonychotes weddellii (assembly GCF_054177405.1). Taxonomy (NCBI): domain Eukaryota; kingdom Metazoa; phylum Chordata; class Mammalia; order Carnivora; family Phocidae; genus Leptonychotes; species Leptonychotes weddellii. Next base: position 93,675,391 of record NC_138370.1, read on the forward strand.
TTGAAGGAATGTACTTCATTCCTATAAACTAAGTTAAATATTCATTATTCTATACTCATTTGTTTCAAGTAATTGTTCTAAATCAGCACTAATTTATAAAGGTACAGCATTAAAGAATTGTAAGAAAGATATATGTCTGACATTTCACTGTTTGTCTATATATATGATCTTAAGATCTCAGGTATATATAAAAGGATTATTAGCTCTTTAAATTACTTAAAACTAATGACAGATTAAAAAAAAAAAGACCTTCCAGTAAGTGGAGATATAATTTATTAACCATTAGATTTTTGTCTCAAAGTGAATGCATTTAACATTTGACAGTTATAATAAGTCTCATCATTAAAAATATTTTCATGGCTCCTTCAGTGACACCATTAGATCTTTATTGCATTTTAGCATAATGAGTTAGGCTACACAGAGTATTAATTAAAAATTGAGTCTTTAGAATCAGATAGACCTGGATTCAAATTCTAATTCTGTTATTTACTGGCCTGTTAATCTTCCAGAGCCTCAATTTCCACAACTAGTAAATGGGAATGATACTAATAATCTACCTCACACAGTAGTTGTATGAATTAAATAACATATAAGAATGTGTAATCAAGTGCCAGAATATACTAATTGCTACCTATTGTTTTTATTAATACAAAATGGCGAAAGTGTGACACATCAATGAAATATGAGCTCAATTCCATTTATGCAAAAATATTCTTTTTTTTAAAGATTTTATTTATTTATTTATTTGAGAGAGAGAGAGAGAGAGCTAACACAAGCTGGGGGAGAGAGAGAGGGAGAAGCAAACCCCCCTGCTGAGCAGGGAGCCTGATGTGGGGCTCAATCCCAGGACTCTGGGACCATGACCTCAGCTGAAGGCAGACACTTAACTGACTGAGCCACCCAGGTGCCCCTACAAAAATATTTTTAAATGTATATATCATAAAGAAAGAAATATAATTGTACTGTGTTTAAATATTCATAAATCTGATAGCTCTAAGGAAAACATGAGTAAAGTTTTTAAAATTATGTTTATTAAAGGGGTCTCCTGCCCACCCTTACATATATTTTCTTCTTTAAAGTGAAAAGGGGCACCTGGGTGAAGGTTAAGTGTCTGCTTTCACCTCAGGCCATGATCTCGGGGTCCTGGGATCGAGTCCCGCATCTCAGGCTCTCTGCTCAGCGGGGAACCCGCTTCTCCCTCTCTCTCTGCCTCTCCCCCTCCTTGTGCTCTCTCTTTCGCTCTTTCAAATGAATAAATAAAATCTTAAAAAAAATTAAAAAAAAAAAGTGTTCCCTCACAAAGCAAGATGTGGCAATAACAGCAATCTACAGATAACACTACAGTCAAACACAAAATGCATGATGTTGGTCAACTTTAAGAACCAAAAAGGTCAGAGGACAGAGATCACTTCAGGATGGTGTGGGGGGGTTCAGTAGCGTCCCCCCAAAATTTCACTTCCATTTGGAATCTGAGGATAGGGCCTTTTCTGGAGATAGGGCTTTTATAGATGTAACTAAGTTAAGGACTGAGATGAGATCACACTGGGTAACTCCAATCAGAGTGTTCTTAGACAGAGACACAGAGGAAAATGCCACATGAAGGCAGAGTTTGGAGTGATGTGTCTACAAGCCAAGGAACAAACACCAAGGATCGCTGACAGCCACTGGAAGCTGGAAGAGACAAGAAAGACTCTTCCTTAGAGTATCAGAGGTTGGTATGGTCCCGCCATCAAATTTTCACTCCCAGAACTGTGAGAGAATAAATTTGAGCCACCAAGTTTGTGGTAATTTCTTGTGATATTCCTAGGAAATTCAGTGAAGCTGGAGAAGGAGTCACTGAAGAAGGAATTGGAGCTGATCATTTGTTTGGATTCAGTTTTAATGGGCAGAGGTTGACACTACTTTAGGTGAGAGGCTCGTGTGTAAGGGGTCATGGAGGACAATACAAACAGTGAGAATAAAAGAGTAATACGCGTTACTTATTCAGAGAATACTACCCGATGTAACTTGGCAAAAGTTAACGTTCATGATGGTGAGCAATGGCAAAAAGTCCAGGAAGAAAGTTAGTGTCTGAACAGTGATCAAATCAAGGCTAGACATCTTATTATAAGCCTTGTAGGACTTAATTGTTTCTACTACTTCCCTCCTCTTATGTAATTGGTAAATCTTTACATAGGAGTATTTTTATGAGTCAAATAAGTTGGGGTACCCCTTTGTTTATTTCTGGGAGAAAAAAATTCTAAGAACAATTCTCTGAATTAGTTTACCAAAACACAGGCATTGTCTGGTTTGGATATAAGTCTAAATTATTTCCAGAAAAAAAAAATATGTGAACTTGTTAACACTTGGGAAGACTAACTCTACTCTTATTATGAAAAAGATCCATAGTTAGATGAAGTATCTGTCATGTCATACAAGGAGGAAGTGAGGAGCCCCACTGTCAAGAGTTCACAGCCAAAGTGTGACAAAAGGAGATAACAGATGGTTCCTCTACATTTCATCGTAACACTCAGCCATTCTGGAGTTCTCTTGATTATCATTAGTACACATCATTCCAGAGAACCAGTGGAGGAGTTTGTACAAACCATCCATGCACAAACCTTTGAGTATGTGGGACACATGGGTCACATTTCTACAGGTATTTTAGTTACATAAGTGTTATCACCCCTGAGCCCCACCATATAACTTACTGCTGTGGAGCTGAGTCAGCAAAGGTAGGGCTCAGCTCATGATCCTATGAAGATGTAGAGGATTACATTTACAGCTGTGTTTTCATCTGCACGGTACAATACTCTCAGGTTGAATTCCCATTTCTATCTTTTCCTTCCATTTCTCTGCCATGTTGTTCCATCAGGACTTATTTATAGTATGACTGAGCTATTATAACAGCTTTCATACTGGGTTTACATTCCCCATCTACCACTTAATAGCTGTGTACTGTGGAGCAAACTACTTAATGTGTTTAAGTCTTAGTCTCGTCCTGTTCAGGTGAGCCTTTCCTCACCTGAAAAAAAAATGAGGGGAAATCAAAAGCCTCGCTCATGTGGATGCTATGGGAATTAAATGAGACAATGCACCTAGCATTGTGGATGTTTAGTAAATGTTTTCTCCTCTGTCAAATATATGTGCTTCCTTCCAATTTCTTCCTAATACACTCCTTTAGTGTATCACTGCTGGTTTAATCTTTGTGAAAATCAGATTTGTTTCAATCATTAATCAAAATGTTTAATATATCCTAATTTCCCAGACTTTTCAGTTAAGAATTCAAACATTCACAGTGAAGCCCAGTATGTTTTAATGCATGAGCCAAATTGAATGACTGGATTATTTTGCCACTCTGTGTCTCTCTCTCGTGCTTTCGCCTCTCAGGACCTTCCATACTGTTCCTTCCCCACTCTCTAAAACCTGTGTCACCTTCCTATTAATCTCTCAGTTTTGGCAAGTCCACGGGACTGTGCTAGGTCTCTCCTTCCCTAGCTCCCAAGGCAGATATGAAAAGTGGATGACACAGTGCCTTCTGTTATACTTCATTTAACTTCTACATTATCTCCCCGTCTATAAAGGCATAAAGGCATGCCCTGTGTTCACCTCTGATGCCCCAATGGTAGCAGTGATAGAACTTTACACACAGTAGTAACATCACTTTTACTATCTGTTGATTGGATTCATGAGCGGATATCCTGATTACTATATCAAGTTAGCCTGAAAGGACATCTATACTTGGCTTGAATATTCTTTTGAGTATTGATAATACACACAACTATCAAAACAGAAGAGCTGTAAAAAAAAAAAAAAAAAGGCAAGAATTGGCTAATACCTTTAAAATACATGTGGCTGCACTTTGTCCATATGAATGGTAGGTTCCATGAAAACATTTTAAGCCCATAAAACATTGAAGCGTTGGCAATATCCACCAGCCAAATTTCTTTATACTAATTCTTAGCACTAAAAGTCACTTCACAATACTCAAATATATTGTATACATAAAAATTTTTCAACTTGAATTTCTTTCTGGGGAAAAATGTGTTATTAAGGTTTTGGCTAGGTCTAAAGGAAGCAAAGCTTCTTCTCTCACCATAAAAGATATTCTTGATCATTAGCCAATATTCCTCTAAAAGCAAGACTTTTTATCACTAAAAACTCTAATCTATAACAGTTTTAATAAAAGTATACAGGATATTATAGCTAGATCTTATATTAGGCAATGAGCAGGTCCAAAAAGCTATTTTATATAAATGGAATTTCTTTAATCCCACTCAATACTTTGAATGCATTGGCACTGGAATTATTTCACAATTATTTAGGAAATAAACTATTTTTAAATTAAATAATCACTCTAATTTATTTGATTTATAAATTTAGATTTGCATGTAAGAAGTTTGCTTCAAGTGATACCACATGCACTTTGGATCCTTCTTGGTAGATAGAATATTTTATATTATTCATTTTTCCCTATATGCTGAAGCTCCTCCTAAATAATTTTAAGGGTTATTTTTATTCCTAGCTACCTTCAAAAATCACATTATAACTATCAATTTCACATATTTTTTAACCACATCTAAAACTTATCTTCAGCCAAGAATGATATGAAGTACATTCAGTCAAGCAGTCTTAGTTTTAACAGGTTCATGGTAGTTAAATGTCAACTTAAAGGGAATTATTTTTTTCTCTGTGTATTCTTAGAAGAGAGATTAGTTTTGGTAAAATATTTATATGATGCTCATTAGAAAATTTAATGATACTAATAGGTCTCAACAACAGCAGCAAAATCATTAATAGGATAAGCAATTTATGGCTTTAAGCTTCCAAGTTAATAAAATCTACACACTCACATGCATACATATACAACTCCATGCTATTTCAAAAGAAACAGATTAGTAGTAGGCACCCAGATTTAAATATTAAGCAAGTTGCTTCTATCCAGTTAAGAAAAATTAAAAGCAAAGCTTTCACTCCAATAACTTCCTCTAAAGGTACCTGAATCACTAAGTGCTTCCCCATCAATAAAGTTGTCACCGAACTGTTTAAAGGCTGTTAAGAAAGATGATCCCACAAAACAAAATACGATGTGCATATATGAATACGAAAATTAGCTGGCAAGTATTAGGATGGAACACAAAATTATTATAATACTTGGAAATGCTAACTTTGGCAATTATTAATTTACTTATAATAATGCACTGACCAAACATTTGCTCGTTCTTGTCATAAGTTCTTACAAAAGCTGAGATAACTCAGTGCCTATTACCAATGGGTGAACGAACTAGTTCCAAATAACGACACCTCAATGTAAAATTTCACCTTCTGATTACATCTTGAAGAACCTAAAAATCTACTTTTACTATTTCTCAATAAAAGCAATTATTATTGAGAATAGTACTATTCTTTTCAACCTGACTAGTTTTTTAGTTCTTTTATCTCTGCAGTGAGGGACTCCCTAGTGTCTTCTATGCTTTTCTCAAGCCCAGCTAGTCTCCTTCTGATTGTTATTTTAAATTCCGGTTCAGGCGTATTACTTATATCTGGTTTAATTAGATCCCTGGCCGTGCCCTCTTCTTGTTCTTTCTTTTGAGATGAGTCCCTCCAACTTGGCATTTTGTCTAGATCTCTGTCTTGTGTGTATTAGGAAAGCCTGTTAGGTTTTCTGCTCCTCAGAGTAATGCTGTATTAAGAAGAGGTCATAGAGGGCGCCTGGGTGGCTCAGTTGTTCAGCGAGTGCCTTCGGCTCAGGTCATGATCCCGGAGTCCCATGATGGAGTCCCGCATCGGGCTCCCTGCTCAGCGGGAAGCCTGCTTCTCCCTCTCCCTCTGTTGCTCCCCCTGCCTGTGCTCTCTCTTACTCTGTCTCTCTCTGACAAATAAATAAAATTAAGAAAAAAAAAAAATCTTAAAAAAAAAAAAAAGAAGAAGAAGAGGTCCTACACTGTCCAGGGCCTGGTGCTTCAGGAAATGTCTTTGGTGTGTGCTGTGTGCACTCTGCTGTTGGGTTTTGGCTGCTCTTTCCCTCAGATTAGTCTCGGCAGAGTTTCTCTTTGCCTGCAGTGGGGAGTGTTTGGACCTTCTCCAGTGTGTGGCAAGTTTTAACTAGTACTATTCTTTATGGTAATAATTTTTCAAACATATACATTTGACCAAAAGCAGTACTACTGAAATTTGGCTACATACCTCATTTGCTGCATTCATGATTTTTTGGCAGATTTTTTTGTTCAAGAAAAGTCAACTGCTCTAACTGAAGTAGAGGTAAGGAGCCAGAAACCCTCGTGGAGGGACAGACCCTGCAGCACAATGCTCCATCCCCACGCCAGGCAGTCCCTTGTACTCCTTTTAGAGCAACAGGCTTCTCAACGTTTGAAATCCACTACCTTAGATAATTTTTATCAACTCTAAAACTATACAGAGCATATTTTATGACTTAAAGAATCAAATTCTTACGTTGAATTAGTATGACTTACATGCTATTTTTAACCTTATCTAAGCCTCCTCTCCTCTGGACTTATGATTTATTCTGATCATTTGAACCAATCAGAAACAGAGATTTCTCAATATACCATTGAGAGAATATACTTCAAAGTCTTTCACTTTAAGGCATTTTAATTTTAAAAAGTATGTTAACATAACTAAAACACGTATTAATAATAATTGTATTATCAGGTAGGTGTTTTTAACAGATAGCCAATTTCCAGTGTCTTTCCCCTTTTCCAGTTCTGTTATTTAGTAAGACATTAAAGATAACACCCATTGAAAATAGACTAATCACTATCCTCTTTCCCCAAAGGACAAAAGTAGGTGTTTTGAAACAGAGGTGAAAAAGTGACTTTAAATGTTAAGAGGCTGTCACCCACACCCACTGTACCAGCTTAGTCCCTGAGGACAAGGACGGCTTGTCTTTGTGTAAGACAATGAAGATCAAATAAAAATCTTACCTTCTTCATCAGAAACATCAAGAACCTCAGTCATCGTCTCAGGAACATTTAGCTTGTGTTTTTCAGTGATAGTCTGGAAAGAAAAAAAAAATCATTAATACGCAAGTTAAAAATCAAACAAAAGAGAAAAGAATCACAGAGGAGGTCCCGTGGATAGCATCAGCAAGCCATCAGTCCCTGATCATTTCATCTTCCTACATGTATGTTCTGGAAGCTTATTCTGTTCCATGAAAATTCATTTGTTCTTTCTGAAGATAAATGATGATTGATTCCAGTGAAGTTGTACAAGAAGAAGTTCATTATTTTGAGTTCCTATTTGAAAAATAAATTCTTTAATGATGGCATTAATAATTAGTCATATTAAGAAAGCAGACAAATGTTTTCAGGGCTTCCCTAAAATGAACTAAGTAATGTCTCCAGAAAAGTTTAAAAAGAAGCAATGAACATACGTAATTTATTAAAAACAAAGCCATTGGAAAAGAAGTTGTAAACAATGTGAAAGACAAACTATTTGGGCGGAAAACGTGATGCATCTCTTCTGGGATCAGAGGATCAAGAGTAGAGAGTCAATCAAATTGTAGACCGTTTCACTGGTCTACAATTCTGGTTTCTTGCTTATTCGCCTTCCACAAAGGCACCCCAGAGTTGCCAAGTTCACTGCCTTCCATTCCTGATGGGCGATGTAAGGTTAAGAGACCAGATTCTGGAGACTGGCTGCCTGGGTTCGAATTCTAACTTTGTCATTTCTTAACAAGTTCCTTATTTCTCAATTTTCTCATCTATAAAACAGGGATAATACTACTACTTCATAAAATTGTTATGAAGATTAAATGAAATAATATACATACGAGTTCTAAGAACAGTGCTTGGACTATGTTAGCACTCAATAAATATCAGCTAGTGTAACATCATTATTATAATTGTAATTCAATATTAAATTCATCTTAAAACTGAAGAGCCTCTGAACTTTTTAGTCATTCAGGCACTCAAGAAACATTTTGAGCACCTATCACACGCTGGCACTGTTTTAGACAACCAGGGATACCACAGTGATTTAAAAAAAAAAACAAAAAAACAAAACCAAATCACACTACTTTAAATATCACCTACAGACTGTCAAGTCTCAAATCCTATCTCTAGTGTCTGCACTGAAAATGTAGTAAGTGCACTGAGTGGCATCGTTACGGGAACTCTAAAAACCTAATCTCTCAAAATAAGTCAAATCTTCAACTAAAGTCACTAAAATATAGGGGTAAACAGGTTGTCTTAGGTTTTTAAGCTTTGCTACATGGATACTACAGACTTTTTTGAATGGCACCAACTTCTTTTCTTTCCCAAAGCAGTAGAGAACTTCAAATAGATTTACGAGGAAATTCAACTACTTTGAAAATATATTCACATCTACCTGTATAATATCCGTGTGTCAAGAGGGACTGATGAAATCATAATGTGACACTACATGCCCTTTCAGTTATTCCCCATTTCCTCAGAAAACAAGCCAGACAAAGTGGCTCAGAAGAGCCAGGTGATGTAGTAAGGAGAGGCATGGAGGCCTCCTCTCTCTCTCTCCATGCTGCAGCCGTGTCCCCAGGTCACATCCTCTTACACCTCTAAGTTTTTCCATATATTCTTTCCTTTACCAGAAATATTCTTCTACCTCTTTTCTTGGCTCATAGTAGATGTAATTTTCTTGGAGAGACATTCCCCAATCCTCCCTGATGAGTCTGTTTCACTGTGATTATCTGACGACATGGGATACACCACACCATACACAAGGGTCTGTGCCTTATCTGCTCCCACATGAGAGAGTGAGTCACTGAAGAGTCAGTTTGTTTCCACAGAACCTGAAACCTAGCAGGTGCTTCTCAAATATATATCAAATACATCAATGATACAAAATTAGGCAAAATATACATAAAATCCACATAACAACTAAATAGATTTTCTTTGGGGTGATAAAACAAAGAATGGGAAGAAACTGAGAAAGTAAGGAAAGTCTCATGTTATCCTGATGAAGGCACAGTTGGAGACTGAAGTATTGAATTCAGCTTTCCTGCATGTTGCTTATGATGTTTAAATAATTCTGTAATGTCTTATTCACTGAAAACTAAACTTCAGGAAAGACAAAAGCATCCATTAAAAATTCTGCATAATAATAGCTGGTCAATAAGTATTTCTTAAACTTAAGAAGACTATTATATCACTTAATTATTTTATTTTTAAAGATTTATTTATTTATTTTAAAGAGAAAGACAACATGAGCAGGAGGGGGTAGAAGGAGAGAGAATCTGAAGCAGACTCCACACCGAGCGCAGAGCCGGATGCGGGGCTCAATCTCACAACCCTGAGATCATGGCCTGATGCGAAACCAAGTCCAATGCTTAACCGATTGCACCACCCAGGTGCCCCCTCATTTACTTATCTTAATAGTAATTAATTTATAAATTTAACATGGATAAATTAAAACCTGTGTTCTATATCCATGGTTTTCAACTCTAGCTGCATATTAAAATTATTAGAGAACATTTTAAAATACCATCACTTGGATACCATCACAGAACAATTAAGTCAGAATCCCTGAGGGCTCAGCTATGAAAAAGTTGCTCAGATGGATCTATCATGCAGCTCAAATTGCAACCCATTTGGAAAAGTGTATAAATTGCAGAAAGTGATTTGCATTTAAAATATAGGACAGACAGTGACATCCTATTAAGCTAATGATAACCTATTAAGCTTTTTCTGAAACTTTTTTTTTATAAGATTCTCAGTGTAAATAAAATGATTCAAACATGTGAAGGGATATCTACCATATTAGACTACACCAGAAAGCTTATTTTACGGAGATGTTCTAGAGTATTTGCCCTTCTTGGGAAACATTTCACAAGAAGATGCTTCTCTATTTGAAAATAAGTGATGGAAATATTTTTTAAATAAGTTCTATTGCCTGACGTACTTAATTTATATTTTCAGACACTGATAATAGGACTATAATTTCCTCGAATTTCTAAGAGTGGACTGGAATTTCTAAGAGTGGAAATACCATTGCTTTAGTTTGGTCACTGAATACTATCAAAGTTATTACCAGCAAATATATGTGGCAACAGAAAAAGTACCACACAGTGATCACACTGGTCACAGATATTTTTCTGTTATAGATCATAAAAATGCCCTCTATATGCAATGTAGTGAGTATGCATTTGTTCATGATGTAGCACTGACCTTTAGAAGACCATCAATAAATATTTGTTGAATGGATGATAAATAAGTCTTCCTACTCATGAGTAATGTTATAAGAGATATATATTTTCCTTTAAAATGGAGTGAACTTTGAAAACTTGATTATCAAAATATAAATATGGCTTTATACAAATGCATCTGAATAGTACATAGAAAACAAAGATATAATTAAGTGATCATGGGCAACTCCATCTGCTATAGAACCTAAGAGTTTATAGTCAAGATTAGAAACCACTTCAAAGTTAAAATGGGTAGTGTACTATGCACAAATTTAATAGTATGTAATTAAATCAGATAATACGGCAATATAAATAGGATAAGATAGATGGAAGCCTTAATAATGAGTTTTTAATATTTATTGTGATGTGGAAAAGATGTAAAAAATAAAACATGAGTCCTTAACGTGCTGTTTGTAAATAGATAATATCTGGTTTGTTTTACGCAAAAGGAAGTGTGCGTAGCTGGCCTCCACTTGGCCCGCACCCCTCGCCACCTATTTCCTTTGTATCACATACTCACCAAGTCACCCCAGCATGATGAGTGATCTTGGCTAATATGCCACCTTCTAATGCCCACACACAATGGCTCCCATCAGTGGGGCAACAGGCTAAATTTGGTTTTGTTCCCAAACGTATTTATACCAATTATACATGTTAATAGAATGTCTATAATAATTTAAACAGTATGTAAATATTCTTCTACAAAAACTAATGTAAATGGTTTGGAAATCTCAACAAATGTGAGTCACCAAAAATAATTTGTACTCAATTAGGTGTAGTTGAGACAATTAAAGCAGATGAGGGAAAAAAAAGTATGTCAAAAGTTTAAAAAGGTTCTGCACTCAGAATAGTGTCACTTTAAGATAATATACAGGATGAATTTGGGGTGCCTGGGTGGCTCAGTCCGTTGTGTCCAACTCTTGATTTCGGCTCAGGTCATGATCTCAGGGTCCTGAGATGCAGCTTTGTGTCAGGATCAATGCTCAGCAAGGAGTCTGCTTGAGATTCTCTCCCTCCCTCTGCCCCTCCCCATCCCCGTGCATGCTCTCTAAAAAATAATAAATAAATCTTTAAAATATATATGTATATACAGGATGAATACTATCAAGATATAGGTTTTATAGGATACAGTATGTAATATCGATGTTCTTTGTGCAAGAATGATCATTTAGCCTCCTTCTAGTCAGTGGATCTATATTCAAAGAAAAGATCTTGACTCCACCTCAAGAGGTGTCCAATGACTTCAGGTGGATTTACTGCATTGCTATTTCTATGATTCCCATTTTAACTGACTTAGAGCCTCAAATAAGATTTAGGACTTTGAATATTTACATTTCTTAACTGTCAAAAATTTCCCCACTCTTTAAATGGTAATATAAATAAAATGTCATTTTATTTTAGTAGTTTATTCCGCAATTTATGATGTCATTTTTATTTTAGTAATTTGGGGTCTACATATCAATGATTATATGCAACTTAAACCATGATCATTTCAAAATTATGCAAGTAATACAAATACTCGATGACAGCTGATTAATAAGTAGAGGGGTGAGTACTATCTCGGTCTTCCAAACTGCCTTAGGCAATTGAGCTTGGTGGCTTCTACTGCCAGAAATGTGTCCCATGCACTCTGATGCCCATTCCAGCAAACACACAATGACTGTAATCCTGGGAGAATGCTAAACTGCCTCATATCCCCTGCTGGGTTCCCAAAAGTAAAGTTAGAAAAGCAAAGGTTAAGGAAACAAACCACAATTCCAAAATGTCTCAAAAATTTCTGAAGCAGTGGTTTCTCCTTTACAGACTGCTGCCTTCCTCTTCTCCCTACACAATGACTTTATTCATACTTTGGGGTAAAGAACTTCAGAAGGAGGATTAGCACAGGAAACTTTCTTTGACGGAAGAGAACTCACACAGCTGCTCAAAGGCACATCGAACAAATCCAATGATGTGAGATTTGTATGTTAGTTGTGTAACTGTAATTACATTTAAATGGTAATAACATCAAACTAAATTTAATTTTATTGATTTTACATAATTATTTGTCTAGTGTGCTATATCGACCCATCACCAGTGAGCAATTCCAAATTCACTTTAGAAAATAATATTGAATATGATGCCTCCATGGAAATCAACCAAAAGCACTATTTGGGTAGGTTGTTTTTAATAGAAAACTAGGTGAAAACACCTCTTTCACAAAATTCATGTTAAGCTACATTTAGTGGGTGCCTGGGTGACTCAGTTGTTAAGCGTCTGCCTTTGGCTCAGGTCATGATCCCAGGGTCCTGGGATCCAGCCTCGCGTCAGGCTCCCTGCTCGGGGGGAGGCCTGCTTCTCCCTCTCCCACTCCCCCTGCTTGTGTTCCTGCCCTCGATATCTCTGTCTCCACCAAATAAAAAAAATCTTTAAAAAAAAAAAAAGCTACATTTAGTAAAGCCAAGATAAGTAATGTCAGAGTGGTTAAGAACATGGACTTTAGAATCTGACAACCTAAATTTGAATCCTAGATCTAGCCTCAATGCCTGCCATATCTGTAATCACTAAATACTCATTTTCAATACCATTAATATCATTATGTGAAAAAAAAGTATGAATGAAAATCTCTTCCCAAAGAGAGGAAGTGCAAAGTAAGAAGGCTCACATAAGAGACAGGAATAAGTTCATATTTTCAATCCTTCACCCCAAACAATTTCACAAAACAATAAAACTCAATTCTAAGAATCAATTCTAAGAGAGTCAGAAAGTAAAAATAGGGTAGCGTCAAAACACGTTACCAATACAATTACCCATTTAGACAAAGGGGGTACTTGTTTAGTTAATGTGGACAATGACTTCTTACCCCAACTAAAAGCAAACATGCCATTATGTTTTATTTTGTTTGTCAGCTTTTTACCTAGAAACTTGATTTCTAAGTATAGTGGTTTTTACTGGGGAAATGCTCAGCTGGGCAGGGCAGAGAATAATAGTTACCAGAACAGAAGAAAAGCTCACAGGGAGCTGTAAAAGTAGTTTTTGTATTCCACTCAAGCTAGATGTGGCAGAGATATGACTCCACGTCTAATTTCTGAAAGGTATCTGAACTTGTTTAGTCATAGTATTTAGCAAGCTAATTGCTTCTCTTTTCAAATATAGATCTATATAGTTAAAGTCATTCACTCTAAGTAATATTTATGGGCCTGGGATCTCTTTGAAACTGAACATGTGAGTTCCATAGTTTTGTTGACGTTAAAGAATTTATTTTCTTACAAAACCCAAGTCTCCTCCTCCACTCCCATTAAACTGTAAGCTGCTGGGGAGCGGGGGGGGGGGTAATGTTTTCACCACTGATGACTCTTCAGCACTCAGCATAGAGCTCAGAGCATATTTTATATACAATAAATATTGAAGGAATGAATTAGTTAATGAAATGAATGGAAGAAAAAGCAGTCAAGTAGCAAAAAAAGATGCAAGCTTGCCATCTAGTGGTCACTTGATAAAAATGTATGTACATGATAACCAGTGATCTGAGCTAATAAAGATTACAGAAAACATGACTCCCAAGAACAGATGTACTTGGCCAATCTTGCCACTACAGTCTTCACTTATCTGTGATTTGCACATTGTTTCAAAGATGCCAAATAAAGACACATATGTATAGGTCCCTAATATGAAGATTTTCCTGGTATAAAAAATGATTATGGTAAGAAAAAGCCATTAAGATTCAGCCATATAGAGCAACTCAGAAGTATAGTGATGGGTAGTGACAAGACTTGTTTTTCTCCTATATAATTTATTGAAGCCATACTTTAAATCTTTTAAAAATATTGTGGTGTATTAGCCAAAGGTTTTAAGACTCTGCTTGAGAAAACAAGCAGTACTATTCTCTCCCATTTAAATTCAGGCTGTGTCTCACAGTTCATTAATAAATCATACTCCACTCTATTAAAAATTTCACATCAAACCAACTGTATTCCATCTGCCTCAATGTCAACAGGGACTTGGTGTCAGTCTGAAGAATAAAATTCCTTTCTTTTTCCACATATCTGTCAAAAGAAACAAGTGTTCTAAAACTCTATACCCATCCTTTCCAACCTAAGGCATTTACTAGAACCCCATTCAGATATTTTATGTAGATTTGTGATCTTACTGTCTCTAAAGAACATCTAATGTTCTACCGTCACTCTATTTTTCTATTTTGAAAGAGAAATTAAAGAGCTGCTGTTCTTAGAGTCCATGCTTAAGAAAAAAAGTTAATAAATAAGTGCAAAGAGAACAGCACTTCTGCTTTCAGCTGTGAGTCTCCCTATGGGGAGGCCTCCTTTAAGCTTTGCTCCAGTGCTCGCTTCGGCAGCACATATACTAAGCTTTGCTCCAATTGAATGGGACAAGAGCCTTAGGACTCCCATGTCTTCACTCTCCTGGAGTTTCTCTGGCAAAGGCCGTCAATGATCCCTGCTCGTCCTAAAGAATCAGCAGTCGTATTCAAACCAGCAAAAATAAAAAATTTTAAATATATGCCCTGTCATGATACAGATACAGCTGACCTACTAAGTACAACCAATTTCCTTTTTCAAAAAAAATTATCATCAGAAATAAGAAGAAAGTAAGGAGGAACCGTTCTCACGGGAATGCATTTGACCCAGTCATCAGCACAGTATCAGGAGGATCAGGGTCTTTCCAGAGGCTGACATGACCTCCTGACTAAGATCAGCAGTTTGCTCTGGAGTCTCCTACCACTTTCCCAGTGGTAGGTGTCACACCCCACTACAGTGAAAGGGCAGAGCAGCCCCCCCCCAAAAGGAGCAGTCGGAGAAAAAGGAACTAAATATTATACAATTACGTTTACATTTTATATGGATTTATGTTAACGAAAGGAAGCTAAAACCCCCATATTATTTGTGTAAATGCACTTACCTCCACATACTTCCATGGTGTACTGTATGTATATTCGCCCAAAGAAGTTCCAAACCAAAAGTTCAACACATTTTATAAGTGCAAAAGTATGTGGCTTGAAAGCCAAGACAATGGAACCAAAGCCCATCAGCTCCTTCTACTCACCGTGGTGGTGGTGGTGACCTCCTCCGTTACAACCTTCAGGGTGTCGACCACGGAGATGTAGCCCAGACGCTTAGCAATCGCCAAGGCGGTGTTGCCATTCTGAAGAGAGTGAAAGAAAGAGTGAGAACTGAGAGGGAGGACTGTGCTGTGAGCCAATGAGCTCACCGGCTGCTCCCCATGAGCCAGCATTTCCTTCCAAAACAAGGCACAGCTTAGGAAAATCACTAGTTTTTACCATTACATCTGAATCTCTTTGTAACTTCTTTAGACTATAGCCCGGGTCACCATGGTAACAACAAGCTGCATCTGCCTGCTCTTCTAATAAGAAGCACTTGACGCTTTAACCCTGAGGTTGTCAAACATCTCTACAAATATTCCACTGTGTTTAGGAAAGTACCTCTTGAACTGAGGATGCAGCCTCCAAAAATTATCAGGCAGTACCGAGGACTGCTACTCCTCGTCAGAGGTCAGGCCATCTGCTGCAGGTAAGATGTTACCACGGGGAACTCAGTCACATATTTAGCAGCAGCTGTGCAGAAGCTCACAGTGCAGCAAAATAACACAAGCAAGGAACTCCGGCTCCAGCGCCGGCCACTGGGGATCCCGGTTTGTTTAATTGCACCGCTTAGTTTACATTTCAATGGCTCCACGTCCCGAGGAGCTTTGTCTAAGCCAGCAGCCTCGCCAGCCGGGCTCCCTTAAGAAGGCCGGGCGGGCGGGGTGGAGTCGCGCTCACATCTGAGCACCAGCTGGAAGCAGAGCACGTTCCAGCAGCCTAAGCGCAGGGCCCCGCTCCCCCGAGAGAGACGGCCGCGGCAGGCCGACTGCTCTCCCTTCCCGGGAAGCGCTGCCGGAGAAGTCACGCTGATTTCGGGAAAGGCTTCCCAGAAATCCCGGGCTTTCCGGAGTGCTGGGGGCTTATCGAAGGGGGAATGTGTCGGAACCCGGCTCAGACAAGGGGCCGCCGGGGCGGGCGAGCAGGGGGAAGCGGCGGCGGCCGCGTGGTGCGGGGGGCCGGCGCCTGGCTTACCGCGGTGGTGGCGTTGGGCTTGGCCCCGTGCTGCAGCAGGACGTTGATGATGTGCGTGTGGCCCTGCTGGGCGGCCTGGTGCAAAGGCGTGTAGCCGTTCTGTAGGTGACGGTGGCCACGGACCCAGCAGGATTTGCAGCAGGAGAAGGAAAACTAGGTCAGCCTTCATGTTGAGTTTCTTAGTATTACTTACAACGAAACCATCAAGGATGTTTATTTGGAGCTCAGTTTCCCCACCAACCCCATTTCTCAGCAACAAACCCTCCCTCTCACCTCATGGTCCGCTAAACAAAGCGAAAAGACTAGTTGATGAAATAGGAAGACTAACAAACTCCAAATTACAGCTCTTATTATAGTTTAATTAGCATTAAAAACGGGTATGCTGAGAGATTTATAATGACAAAAGAAAGTTATCATTTCTTCCCTGGGGAAAAAGAAAGTAACATGTTTTTAACTGAAAGCTGCAGACGGTAATACAAACCACACTGCCTGTCATGACTTTTCTAATAATCTTTGCGCCAGCTTTAGGGATTCTAAATCAATGGAGGTAAATCTGAACCAGCTTTGGTCAAAGAAGGGCACGCTTAGAGAACGGAAGATTTCATTGGATGCTGAGCGGGCCACAAAATGAAGTTCTTTTTAACATTCTGGTCTAAACTGGAAGTTTCAATGAAAGCTCTGCAATCCATGATTTGTGAGGAATTGCTACTGAGGTTAGTGCGCAGCCAATCTTGCTCAGAACTCTGGTGGTTGGAGGGTATGGCGCAGGTTGGCTGCGTATTCACGTTAATTAAACATGGCACTGGAATCCTTGGAGGCGAACAAAACATTAATATCATTCATTGAACATTTATTTTGTGTCAGATGCCAGACCTTGTAGTTGTCTTTTAATCTTTATTGTTATCCTAAAAATGAGGGTGCTTGGTACAAAGGAGGTGTCTCAAAAATCATTAGTGACTGAGTGAATGAATAAATGATTGAATAAATGTTTTCTTCCCATTTCAGAGATGATGAAATGGAAAATAACAGTTAAGTAATTTCTTTGCAATCATTCTAGGTTCAGAACCTGTGTGGATCATGATAGCCAATGGGTATCCGACAACTTTTTTTTATTATCTACCTGCCTCACCCTGATGAAATTTTATCCGTTGTTTGGGTTCTGAGTTCTGAGTAGCCTATTCACACCATAAACTTGTAGGAGTATATGTCCTTTTTATCTCGTGTCACTGCTGCCTCATGCATGACCAACATGCATTTTTGCCACTCCTGTCTACATAAAGTGTCTGTCTGTATACAAGAGGTGCCACATGGTTCCTTCTATGCTTTTGCTGTGGCCTTTCCATCCACGGGGATGTCCCTGTATTTGTGAGAGTCTATCAGTCTGCGTGTCCTTCAGTCTGGAACATCATCAGCTCTGCCATGTTTCTATATATCCCTCCAATGGCATCACCCCAGGAAACCTGGAAATAGAAGCCCATGACAGGGTCTCTGAGAAACTTATTGCTATTGCAGGGACTCTGCTCTCAAATGAGGTGATTCATGGACATTTGAGAAGCATAAAGTAAGTGGTATTTTTTTCCCTGAAAATTCTTCTTCTTCATCATGTTTACAAATATTCTACCAACCAAACTTGTTCACCTCTTCAGTATCAACCAACTTAATTCATTTAGCAAGCATTTACTAACCACATGCTATGTGCTAAATAGGAGACACTGTGCTTACATAAATTAATAATGCCAGAGTAGCATTCTTGCCCCCAAGAGAGAGCTCACAATTTACTGAGTCCTCAATGCACACAGTGTCCAGGAAGGTGTCTCCCGGGCCTGATTTAACCTTTACCTGAAGCCTCTGGTGCATGAGCATATTTGCTAGGGAAGTCTGGAGCAACTTAAAAACTTTTATGGGAACATTCGGTTGCAGCTTATTCACGGTCTTAGGCCCATTCTCCTAGGAGCTCTAGACCCAGTTCTACCAACTTCTAGCATATTCCTAAATCCCTCTAACCCTCCATTTCCTCGTTTACAAACTGGGAATAGCCAAGATTTCAAGTCTGGTGAAGGATTATATATGTTGCCCATGAAACTTAAATTTATCTAAAGTTCTATGGAAATGCTGACAAACATTTCACTTTTTTTCTTTCTCATTGAAGAGCTCTATGATCTTTGCTGTATATTTTATAAAGAAAATTTTCTTTTACATGCTGACGTTCTAAACGCTTTTTGCAAATTAATCATTTAATTAACCAAATCTAGTTTTCCTCAAGCTGATGTATAGGATTTCATTTTAATTTTAAACAACTAATAGTCTCATAAAAAAGTTCACTTTTCCAGATTTTTATACCAGATCATGAATTTTTGAGGACTAAAGGCAATACATATGTTTACATTTTCATAGCAACAAAACAAATTTTTAGTAACCATAGTTACACGAGATGTGAGGCAGAAAACAATTCCTTTTCCAAAATTGCCATTCTGTGTGAAAAAAATTCTGAAGTGTTTATTAAAAGAACATCTTTCGATTTATGTATCTATCCACTCCCCTGAAGACATATTAAAAGGTATATTTACTTCTAAAAGCAAGTAAAATCTACAGAGTTCACTTTAAAAAAAAAAAAAAAACCCTGAAAAATTAAAATGAGATTTTTCTCTTAACCAAATGTCTATGTGAATGCATACCAAACCCCAGGTAGGTAAACGATGTTATCTAGACAATATGTATGGCTTGTAAATATTATTTCAACAAACACACACTTAACAAAAAAATACGGTAACTGTTTTCAAGTTCCTCCAAAGTCTCATTGCATAGCTGCATTTATTCCTTTCAGGAGAAGACCTAGATTCCAATAGGAATCTTTCCTGTATGATTATGTGTGATCTGACTTAGCAGAAAATGGTGTTGGGTGCTGATGCCTGAGAATTCCTATTAGAGCTTTTAAATAAGCCCAAAGTACAATTTCATGAGAACTCAAGAATTGCTCAGAACCTAGGCAGCTGCTATTCATGCTAGAGTCAGATGAAGTGTGGAATCTTGAATGTCAATAGTATTGTTTATAATTTTAAAAGTAACTATTTTTAATTCATCTGTAAGTATGGTGATGTACAGACACGATTTTGTTTCTGCTTCTAAGAGAATATAAAAAGACTGACTTCCATATCTTCTTATGTTTCTAATTATTAGCATTTTGAATGATGACTTTGAAAACTCACACTAATTTAGTTGAGCCCACTCACACATTGCATTAAGAATTTCTGATACATAAACTTAAAAAAATAAACATGTAATTACATATTTCTTTGGACCAAGGAAGTTGGAGCTGCAAGTTATATTATACATAGTAGCAGAAGTTGTATTATTCATTTCTCTTTCCCTTGAAACAATCTGAGTGTACTGAAGTGTGGTGTTATGTTCCAACCTTGCTTTGCTGAATAGGACCCTTCAGTTACCGCTGGGTAAAAACATTTGGGATCAAGTCAGCTCTGCGTTGTCCTTGACAACTTCCAACCCAGACCTTACACATCATTGCCTCACTAAGCATTACCATGTGATATTCCAAATGTAACAGAGTTGGTGGGAATGGTGGGGATGTAAACTGGTGCAGCCACTATGGAAAACAGAATGGAGATTCCTCAAAAAATTAAAAATAAAAATATGGTCCAGCAATCCCACTTCTGGGTATTTATCAAGAAAACAAAAACACTAACTCAAGAAGATATATGCACTCCCATGTTCCTTGCAGCATTATTTATAATAGCTAAGATATGCAGCAACCTAAGTACCCATCAATGGATGAATGAATAAATAAAATTGCGGACACACACACACACACACACACACTCTAATATTATTCAACCATAAAAAGAAATGAAATCTTGCCATTTGGGACAACATGCATGGACCTGGAGGGCATCATGCTAAGTGAGATAAGTTAGAGAAAGACAAATACTGTATGATCTCACTTATGTGTGGACTCTAAACAAAACAAAACAAAATCTGAACTCATAGGTACAGAGAACAGATTGATGGTTGCTAGAGGCAGGGGGTGGGGAGTTGGGAGAAATAAGTGAAAGGTATCACAGGTTAAAAAACATTTTTTAAGTGAAAGAAAATGGATTTAAATGTTACATTATATTGGATGTCCTATTCTCAGCTATCTCCTCTATATTTAGACGGAGGGATCCTTCCCTCAGGGGGTCAAGAGGAGGTGATTAGAACATACCACATCTTTTATAATGCATCACCAGTAAAAACACAAAGAGATTTAAAACTATGTACTAAGAACAAAAATGTTTTACATGTGCATTTAAAAAGGAAGCACTATTGTTATTCATAGGACCGTAATCAAAATGTTCAAGTAGTGTGAGAAAGCATTATAAAGGTTGTAGTCTAAGGATAGATGAGATTTAAATAAGTAAAAGAGCATCTTAGGAGGGTAAAATAGGAAAATATTTAGTTGGAAGAAAGTGAAGCACGAATAGACTAGTTCAGTTGTAGGGAAGTTATGAAGTGGTCATCTGGCAACCTACATTACATCAGGTCACATTATAGAGGCTCAAAATCCTGGAAAAGGATGACTAGATCAGAGAACTCCTCAGGAGAAGGAAGCAACAGGATTTGATAGCAGGTAGGAGAGTGAATGACGACAGATAAGATTTTAGGTCTAATGAATTGCCGCTAATGACCTGTAGTGATGTGGAAGTTAGAGCAGTGTACACAGTTAACAGTTAAGACCTTTGGCCCTGAGCCAGATTGTCTGGGTTGGAATTCCAATTCTTCCAATTAATACTTTGTGACCTTAGATAAGTTATTTAAATTCACTATGTAAAATAGAGATGGTAATAGCACCTGACTATGAGGTGCTATTTAAGGATTAAATGATTTAATATATATATAATGTATATGTGACTCCTACCACGCACTTAATGAATATTAGTTTTAAAATTTAAAAAATGAGAGGCGCCGGGATGGCTCAGTCAGTTGGGCGCCAGACTCTTGATTTTGGCTCCGGTCATGATCTCAGGGTCCTGGGATCGAGCTCCACATTGGGCTCCACACTCATCAGGGTGTCTGCTTGAGATTCTCTCTCTCCTTTTGCCCCTCCCCACACTCACATGCTCACTCACACATGCTCTCTCTCAAATAAATAAATAAAATCTTAAAAATGAAAGGCACAGAGTCTCAGCTGCCTGTCTATATTTCCTCATGCGGAAGGAGGGGGTTTCAGGAAGGGGGACCAAGGCCTTGAAACAACATAAAGAATTGGCCAGAACATCAAAGTGTTCTATCTAGCAGGCTTCTTTTTTTCTGTAGTAAATTGTTAACTGGATAAGAGCTACTTAAGCTCTATAATAAAAGTAGTTCTGAAGCTAACCTACATGGCTGACAGAGGCTCTGAGAATGAAAAGTCTCAAACACCTGCACAAAACTATACTGCTTATTCAAAGTCACTTTAGAAGAACTAAGAAGGAAAAAAATACATTTGTAGCTATGGTGAGCTAGTGAAGTATTCATATGGCTGAACCTCTTTGCTTACAGAAAATGAAAATGAGTACAACGATTTTATTTACCTTGGTTTTTGCGTTGACGTTTGCACCCTGCTTCAGAAGAAAGTTGACCATTTTCACATTTCCATAGTGACAGGCCACAATTAAAGGGGTGTAACCAAGCTATGACAAATACATAAATATATAAATAAATAAATAAATGCATACATACTCTAGCAGTTAATACTCAAAGGGAGAGGGATTAGGTAGAATCTCAGTAATGGTAGGAAGGGTAAAGATTCTATTCCACTGTATAAATATTACTGAGCAGATTATTTACACTTCCTGTGGATACAAATATGGACAGATCCCTGAGCACAAGGAACTTAACACCAGCAAAGGAAATCAGACATGTGTATGACTTCATCTGACAAAGAGCTAAAAGAGAGACACAAATAACTGGATCTGAAAATAGAGAAGAAAAACTGAGTCTGATGGGAGGATCTGGAGGAGATGCATGAAAATGTAGCTTTGGTGGGCTTGAAAATTTTTATGGCATAGAGAAGGAAAAGCCATTTTCAAGACCAAGGGTTGGAGGCAAGCAAATACAGGAAGAAAAGAGCAAGTCATCGGGACTGGCAGAGCAATAATGGAGAGAGGTTGACTTAGCCAGCAAAATTAGAATCCTTTTATAAAGGGTCCTGATATCATGATCTCCATTTGGACTTGATTCTGGCAAAAATGGAGAACCATTACAGATTTGTGAGTAAAAGAGAATCATAATTAATTCAGAATGGACTTTTGAGGAAGGGTGCTTGGACTGGGGGTGACCTGAATGGGGGCTACTGGGAGTCATCCAAATCAGAACCTGTCACAATATTGAAAGTGATTCACTTTACCTTTGTGTGAGCATCCTGGTCAGCCCCGTGCTTAGTAAGAATGTCAGCAACATTCACTTTATCTTCCTGGGCTGCAAGGTGTAAAGACGTGAGTCCACTCTATAGAGAGAATGGAAGCAAATGGGTACATTTGAGGAAGAAAATATGTTTCATCATCTATAGTAGCATGTCTTGAAAAAATCCTGGAAAATTCATAGCCTCTCCCTAGCACCTGCAACTTTTGATCTCTAAAACAAACACTCCAAGTTAATATGCCTTTCTAAGACATATTCTCTAAGTTAATCAACAAATTACATTTTCTTTATTTGGGTACTTCTATTATGATGTGAGAACTTTAAAATAACTCAGCTAATAAGCTTCCAAACAACATTCATTTCAAATCCATCTGTGCCTCCTGCTGAATCTATTTGTTCCCTTAAATAATCAACCAACTACTACTTCTACTTTTTAACCATAGCAATAATCTATATTTTCATCAATAAAATATTATATCAAGGTAAAAAATGTACAGAGTTACAGGAAACGAGTTCAGAACAGTTTTCTCCAGCACTCAAGGATAGTATACTATTTTGGGGGTTCCTCTAACTGCTAAATAAAAGTAACCCCATCATTTATATATAGCACCATAACTGGCCAGTTTTATATAAAATGTTTGGCATTTATACATCAAGTAAATATTCTGATTAATTGTATATACAATTCAAATACAGTTAAGAACTAATACAAGATGGAAGCATGGAGAAAGGAGAGGGAAAGGGTGCTTTCCTCAGTCATTGCCACAATCCAGCAGCCTCACTATGTGTGCAAGTAGCCTCCAGCACACAAAACTGAAATTAAAAGAGTATCTTTAAAACGTAAATCATTTGTGTATTTAACAGGTGTTTTCTGAGAATCTTTCATATGCCAGGAGGTATTCTAGGTATTTGAATATATCAGTGAACAAACATTTCTGCCCTATATTCTAGCTAACAGTATATTCATACCCTATGTTTCTCTCCCCCCTGCAACTGCTCAAATACCTAGTATATTCATCCCTCCCTGTATGTCCTGCAGCTATACATTGAGTTAGCGAACTTAAGCTCCGAGTTGGCAACTCCCCCTACCCCCACTCTCCCAATTCATGTCCAGAGAGATTCTACCAGCCCCCCTGACTGTGGCTTTGCAGATCTGCCTTTCCACAGTCAGCCAGGTTCTTCAAAATTCATGATCTCTAGCCAGGGTGTACTCCTAGAAATGGATAAGTCCTCTGATCTTTAAAAAACATAAGTGATATGTACAGAGGGAAAAACATTCTCCAACTAGAGAGAAGGTTTTTTTTTTTTTTGAGGGCTTGGGGCTTTTTAATCCTTACAGTTCTGGCTGAGCTCAGCTTTGAGTTTCATAAACCATCAGGATGAGATCAAAGATATACCCTTTCGCATTAAAATGTCCTCCCTTCTAAATACTATCTAGTCCTAAAGTATAAACAATATGAATATTGGAACAGAAGATTCTTCCTCATTCTGATTTTCTTCATATGAAAATAGCAAACAAAAATATTTCTCTTTATGGAGACAACTGGTCTTTTAAAAATGTTATTGAAGTGACTATTAAAGGAAATGATCATCATATATCGAGAAGACATTTTTAATGGCATGTCAAATATATGTGCTGTTTTCTACACTATTTGCAGAATGGATTTTCTACACTATAAGATTACAAACTAACAGCCAGTATGAAAATCCTCTACAATTTATTATGATAAATTTGTATACCTAAATCAAATTATGAAAACTCTTCTAATAAATCAAGAAAATAGAAGATGTTGAAGGAATTCGTGCCAAAAAAAGGAATTTATTTTCTAAGATGCACTAGAGGACTCTACAACTGGTTCTTATTATTACATGGTGATTTACTCTAGTGACAAATACATCATACCTCTTTTTAGGATAGCACCCAAATCTAATATTGAAATCATTGTTATAAAGATAACATAATTACTTTGTGGTCCAAAATTGAATATATTTCTTCACTGCGGAGTATGCAAGTCAAAAATATTCATTAAATATTTGCTGATTGACTGCTAAAACCCTCTCAAAGGAAGTAATATGTTTAGAAGAATACCATTAGGGAGGGATATAATTAACTGATTCCAGATATGAATATAAATTAAAAACAGCACTATCAGAAGCATCACGTGACCAGTTTCATGAAATGTCTAGAATTTCATTCTACTCAAAATTTTCCTTGTTTATGGATTTCTCGTGTTTATTTTCAAATGAAGATTTGTTTTTAACGGACAATAAACACTATCTGCCCCCTTCATATACAACTGGTCTTAGTGAGAATATCCCCAGTAGGGGAAATGATCACCTGGATGGCATGATGTCAATGGCCACAAGGAAATCCATGCCCCAGACTTTAATGACAGCTGAGGCATTGAATTTCACCATAAGGCTTTAGCATGTTCATTTCTGTTAAAATGCAAATATCTTTTGGAGGAATAACTCTATCAGTAGCTCTCACTATACTTTAAAAAAAGATCCATGAGGACTTCTGATAGAGAACAAAGAAGCGTATAAGGGCAAGGGATTTACTGGAATACTTCTGAGTGATAAAGACACAGAATAGGACTCTAGAGGCATTCAGGCAACTTGTCTTTTTCAAAACTATTTCTAAAGGAAATAATGCTACATAACCTATTGATAAACATTATTTTTTTTTTAAGATTTTATTTATTTGACAGCGAGAGACACAGCGAGAGAGGGAACACAAGCAGGGGGAGTGGGAGAGGGAGAAGCAGGCTCTCCGTGGAGCAGGGAGCCCGATGTGGGGCTCCATCCCAGGACCCTGGGATCATGACCTGAGCTAAAGGCAGACGCTTAATGACTGAGCCACCCAGGCACCCCTGATAAACATTATTAAGACCAATTCACATATGAGTTTCCAAAAGCACTAATTAGCTCAACAGTGAGATGTAAAAAACACAGTACTTGTGTATTTGTGAAAAATCCTAAGAAACTTAATGTTCACTAAACCTATACTTTGTGTTACAAAAAGCATTAAGAGTTGTAAGTGATGAGCTAACTTGTAAATATAGACTTCAATTTTTAGTTTCTCAGAAGCTGACTCCAGTGGAGTACATAAAGTATAAAATAGATATACATTAAATAGGTAGGTAGGTAGGTAGAGTTGCAGATATATATGTAGAGAAAGAGGGAAATGTATAGACGGACATGTAATTGTAAAAATCCAAGTATTTCCATATTTGAAAAATGTCTTTTCCCCCTATATTCCTCACTCTTACTCTATTATAGTTAATATGCTTGCCTACAAAGGCTGAAATGACTGAGGTTCTTTATTAAAAACACTGATTCTCTGGCCGCCACCACCAGAACCACCCAAACTAAGCTAAAGTTGGCTCAGAAATCTCTATTTTACTGAGTTCCCTGCATGCGTCCCTCCCCCAGCCCCCGGGTGCCTCTTATGCTCAGCCGGGCTGGAGAATGGCTTGGGTAGTGGCCATGGACCAAGAGCTTAGAATCAGTTGTTTGGGCAAGAGCCCAAATGAACTGTCACCTCTCTCTCTATCTCTCTCTCACTCTCCCTCTTTCTGTCTGAAATTTGGAATTAAGACCAGCAGGTCCTATGGCAATCTGGACGGACTGCTTTAACTGCCGTGATGTTAACTCTTGGGAGCTATAGGGTCACCACTTTGGTCACATACACAACGAAACAGAGAAAGTCGATCTGTAGAGAGAGGTAAATGAAACTGACTTGCAGGGAAAAGTCAAGATTCAAAAATGCAGCCATACAGGCAGAGAGTCGGCCTCTTGCTTCCTTGTGGTTTTTTCCTCATAAGGCTCCGACTGTTACTGTCCTTGAATTCTAGAAGTAATCTCTGTTTCCTTTTAACACATCCCCTCCTTCTGTTCCAAGTTATCTTTGATCGGTTTCTGTTTACATTCATCTGAGAGACTCTTGGCTAAAACAAGAGGCAAAAACAATACCTTGGTTGACATGTGGATATTGGCTCCCTTATCCAGAAGCAAGGTGACCATATCTGTGTGCCCCTCCTGTGAGGCCAGGTGGAGTGGGGTTACTCCTTGTTTTGTTACAATGTTAGTCTCTGCTCCATAGTTCAGGAGCGTGGAAGCTATCTGCATTTGATTCTTCTTGGCAGCAATATGTAAAGGAGTATAGCCATTCTAGAAAAAAAAAAATAAAACAAATATATCTTGTAAGCTTAGCACTTGCCCTAATATATATCTCCAAAGGAAATAAGAATCTCTAATCAACAGAAAAGTTATAAAGTGAGTTTATAGTAAATCCAAATTCTTACCCATTGCAAGTTCCCATCTAACAACACCCAAATCTTTACAACCAATATCACAAGGCACCCATTCTATTTTAAGACAGGTATAGACACAAAAGCCCCAAAGCTTAACAACTTCTTCTTACAATATTGGTTCTTTCCTGCAGAGCAACATAAAATAAGCCAGGTTCCTCTCCTACATGACTGTCCTTCAAATACCTGGAGATGGTTTTCATATCTCCCTTTAGGCTTCTTTTCCAGGTTAAACTTCCCCAGTCCTTTAACTATTCCTGATAAAAGCCCCATTGCTAGACCTCTCCATTAAGGATGACCTGTTCTAGACTGATTCTAGTTTGTCAATAGTGCTCTCGAATTGTGCAACCTGGAACTGAATGCTATACTTCAGACACAGTTTTAGTAGTACAGAATAAAATGGAATTCTTTCTTTGATCTTGTTAAAACACTCCTGCTATTATGCTTCTGGGTGGATTGTACTTTTTATTCATTCGATAGCTATTTAGTAAGTTGCGAGCATGTGCCAGGCTGTGTGCTAGGTATAGGGATACAGAGGTGGACAAGACACAATCCCTGTCTTTAAGGGGTTGCATTCTAGTGGAAAATATATTAAGCAACAAAATTGGCTTATATCAATCCTGTGGCCTATTAAAATCCTAGATCTTCCACTTGTCTCTACAACCTGTGCACTCAAAAGTAGAAATATGAGGATACTAGTTTTATGTGGCAGTTTGTAGAGAGGACCAGAGGAATTCATACTTGGCTTACAAGAGCCAAACGTTAATCCCTATTCTTGGTTAAAAGAAAAAACAAGCAAACAGACCTCTAGAACAAATGTTAGTATGGAACCTATATTGTTTCCTTTCCTTTCCTTTTTCAAGTCTGGTAGAATTTTCCATGAAAAACGTGTAATAGAAATTAAAAAGAGTGGCCTTGCCATGAACTGTGATATAATGAAGGTAAAGACAGCATAACGATCAATTGCTTCTTGTGAATCTATCATAAGATAATTTTAGGTTATGTTATTTCCTGAAGTCTAACTGCAAAGGGTACCAAAAATTAAAAGGAGTTTTGAGAACTTAAATATCTTTACATGCCATCATCAAATCTTGATCCTCAATGATCTGATCTATCTACTCTGCCCCATTTCTCCAAGCAAAAATAAGCATCTTTCAGTTCAGATAAATGATATTTCTCTTTAAGCTGCTGAGGAAATTTGGCAGCTCTCCTTAGAAGCCTGTTCATGGTCTGATCATTGGTCCCAGATGCTCCAGTTGTTCTAGAACACTGCACTTGGACCATGGGCTCTATTAAATTAAAGGATACATAAATTTTTGTGGACCCTGTAAGTTTAGCATCTTTTTTTTTTTTTTGCTATAGTGTGTTTTCTTCAGTCCAAATGTCCCCCATTCCTGCACGTGGGCTCTACCAAAGTTAGGTGAATTATCAGAGTAAATCTACCAAGGTTAGGAAGTCAGAGACTTACATGGAGGAGGACAGGAGGTTTTATCAAAACAACATAAGAGATCATTAAAAAGAGTGTCAATTTTGGCAATATAAGAGATCTGACTGTCCAGCAGATACTTGATCTACAAGATCTAAATAGTCCTCCTACTCCACATAGAGTGAAATTTTTTGGAACCAAATAACCACACACAGAAAAAAAATCCAGTGAAAACTAAGAAAAGCTTCTGGGCTCTGGTAGAAAGAAGCAAACAGGTTCTAGAGTCCAAGGGATTATGTCTCTGGCTAGAGCAAGTGGTTGCAGTGAATACAGAGTCAAAAGTGGAGATGGGGTGGGGGGGTGCCTGCGTGGCTCAGTTGTTTAAGCATCTGCCTTCGGCTCCGGTCATGATCCCGGGGTCCTGGGATCTAGCCCCCACATCGGGCTCCCTGCTCAGTGGGAAGTCTGCTTCTCCCTCTCCCTCTGCCCCTGCCCCCTGCTTGTGTTCTCTCTCTCTCTCAAATAAATAAATAAAATCTTAAAAAAAAAAAGTGGAAATGGGGCTGGGGGTACAACCAACTGGAAGCCTCTTGGAGTGGCCCCAGAACTGAAGGACTCATGCTCATCAACAGGCTGGGGCAGATGAGTGGAAGATACTAGAGGAGCCTCCTGAACACCACCCTACTACGATTCTGGAGTAGAGGTTGCTCTACCTGGTCTTATGGACTCTATGTGTGTACCTAAGAGTAAGGACCATACACTGTAGAGGCTAGAGATCAGGGCTATATTTGTCTTTTTGGGAAAACCATACAGATTATTTTATAATTTAGGTCCTCTCTCCCAAGTAGATTGAAAGTCCCTTGTGGGAGGAGAACAAAGTTTTACTACACTTCTTTCTTTATACATAGTAAGAGTTCAAATAAAGTGTTGTTGGGATTGATGAAATCTTTCATATCTATATTGAGGATCGCCAGCTTGGAGAGTTAATGAAAAAAGTACTGGCATGTTAAAGGAGTAGGTATTTTTATTCCATTGAAATAGTTGCTTAGTCTTCATTCTTTCATTTAAATGTATTGAGAATCCACATAATACTATATGAGATAATTTAGGGATATGTAGATGAATATGACATGATTACTGTGCTCAAGTAGTTTATCATCTAGGATGAAGAAAGACATCAAATAAATGCAGAATTGATGAGACTACTGAGAGAAGGGTATAAAGGAATAAGAATGATATGCATAATTATAAATATTTGCCCTCCTTTTTTTTTTTTTAAAGATTTTATTTATTTATTTGACAGGGAGAGAAACAGTGAGAGAGGGAACACAAGCAGGGGGAGTGGGAGAGGGAGAAGCAGGCTTCCCGCAGAGCGGGGAGCCCGATGTGGAGCGGGGAGCCCGATGTGGAGCGGGGAGCCCGATGTGGGGCTCGATCCCAGGACCTGGGATCATGACGTGAGCCAAAGGCAGACGCTTAACGACTGAGCCACCCAGGTGCCCCTGCCCTCCTCTTTTGATAGTTAAAATATTTTATTATTAGTGTATATTCGTACCAATAAAATATGCATGTATATGTATATATGTAGATGTATATGTAGGTATGTTACAAAGTTATGTATATTTATATTATGTCATATATAATATATACAAAATATATGGTATTATACAGAGTATACTTTTTATATAGAATATCCCATTTTATTATATGTGTATATGTATAATTTAAATAGCCTGGTAATGGGTATTAAAGAGGGCACGTTCTGCCTGGAGCACTGGGTGTTATATGCAAATAATGAATCATGGAACACTACATCAAAAACTAATGATGTCGGGACACCTGGGTGGCTCAGTCAGTTAAGTGGGTGGCTCAGTCAGTTAAGCGGCTGCCTTCGGCCCGGGTCATGATCCCAGGGTCCTGGGATTGAGTCCCACATCGGGCTCCTTGCTCAGCGGGGAGCCTGCTTCTCCCTCTGTCTCCCTCTGCTTGTGCTCTCTCTGTCAAATAAATAAAATCTTAAAAAAAAAACACAACTAACGATGTAATGTATGGTGATTAACATAACATAATAAAAAATAAATAAATAGACACATGAGTACACATATACATATTTATATAATAGAAGTAGAATAATTCTCTCTCCACTACTTTGGGACATAGTGGACCTAATGGTTAAGAGTGCTGGTTCTAGGAGCACCTTGCTGGCTCAGTCAAAAGAACAGGTAACTTTTGATCTCAGGGTTGTGAGTTCGAGCCCCACATTGGGTGTAAAGATTACTAAAAAAAAAAAAAAAAAAAAAAAACTAAAAAAAAAAGAGTGCTGGTTCTAAAGTCAAATTGCTTGAGGTCAAATCTCAGCTCTATCACTTATCAGTCAAGTGACTTTGGACAAACAAATTAATCTATTCAAATCTCACTTTTTTATCTGTAAAATAGAAATTATTATGACACCAATCTCATAGCATTATCATGAGATTAAATGAGATAGTGCATGCAAAGTGGTAGGTACAGTATTTGGTAAATAAATGGGAGTTGTGCTGTTTTATTATGTCATCTAACATAGCATGAATATCTTCCTAACACAATAAATACTTTTTAAATAAATCCTGATAAAATATATGCTTGAATTAATGAAAGATATAATGATTATTTCATGTATTATGTGAGATTCATGCATATTTTTGGCCTAATAAAGGGGCAACTCAAATAGTGAGAAATGCCCTGTCCGTTGGTACAAGTCTCAGTTGGCACTGTCTCAGAAATTGGTGGTATATATACATCAAAAAGGAATTCCTAGTCTCAGAACTTAAAAGGATGTAATGAAATACTTAAAGAAAAAAGAAACGAAGAGCCTTTCATATACCATAATGAAAAAATTGAGGCCTAAAGGAATAAGCAAAAAAAAAAAAAAAGGTTATGTTATGTCATAACATTCTGGTTATAGGGGAAAAGGAAAAACCTACTGCCTTTATTATGTTTCATTTCTCAAAATTCAAAACTTTAGTCTCTAAAACACTGCATGTTAGCAGTAAAAGTCACCTCTACTGTTTTGTAGGCATATCCCCTTAATCTACGCTGACTTTTAAAAAATCTTTTTTTTTTTTAATTTTTTTTTTTTAATATTTTATTTATTTATTTGAGACAGAGAGCATGAGAGGGAGAAGGGTCAGAGGGAGAAGCAGACTCCCCGCCGAGCAGGGAGCCCGATGCGGGACTCGATTCCGGGACTCCAGGATCATGACCTGAGCCGAAGGCAGTCGCTTAACCAACTGAGCCACCCAGGCGCCCCGGCTTTTAAAAAATCTTAAAAGGCTTTGTGGAAGTAACTGGTAGAAATAATAATAATAATAAATAGTCAGTACCAAAAGCTACTATCACTAGGACTATTTGCAGTTATACCATACCATGTGTTTAAAGAACAATTCCCTAAAACAACATGGAAGGAGCTAGAGAGTATAATGCTAAGTGAAATCAGTCAGTCAGAGAAAGACAAATACCATAAGATTTCACTCATATGTGGAATTTAAGAAACAAAACAAACAAGCAGAGGATAAAAAGAGACAGAGCCAAACCAAGAAATAAACTAACTCTAGAGAACAGACTGCTGGTAATGAAGGGGGGTGGGGAGGTGCGATGGTTGAAACAGGTGGTGGGGATTAAGAAGGGCACTTGTCATGATGAGCACCAGGTGATGTATGGAAGTGTTCAATCATTCTATTGCACACCTGAAACTAATAAAAAACTGTAGGTTAACTACACTGGAATTAAAATTTAAAAAATGAAAGAGCAATTCCCATGTGCAGTCTGAGTATAGTTGCACCCTATCTCTGCCAGTCCTCTTCTGCGGTCCTCACCTTGGCCGTGGCATGCGGGGAAGCGCCCTTCTCCAGTAACAGCAATGCTACCTTCTGGTTGTCATAATGAGCAGCAACGTGGAGCGGGGTAAGGCCGTTCTGTAAAGGGTGTGTTTAAATTCAGCATTAATAAATTAGTGTGAGCTGCCCTGAAGCTACCCAAATGCATGGAAACTAGTATCGATTAAGTCCATGTTAATTAATTAATATGGTCAATAAAAAATCAAATCAATACCTAATGATTTGCATATTAGAAACTTAGCTAAAACGGAAAATGTCTGGTGGAGTGTAAGTTGGCACACGTTACCTGGATAGCCACCGTAAATAAAAGTCTGAAATGCTATGCAAGAATGACTACATTAGCATTGCAAGGATTCTTCTAAATTTAGTGCAGAGGACATACACTGAAGGCACAGCTCTAAATGCCTTCTAAATTAGTGTGGATGTGGACAGGTCACGCACGGGCAGATATCCCCCTCGTGTCTATCTGGCATAGTTTCATCAGTCGCCTTCATATTCCTTTCAGAAGGGTGAGAAAAATATCTCGAAGTACAGATCTCCAAAGCTTCCAACCTGACTGAGTTACGTAACTGTCATGTATTAGTAAAACTCTTTACCTTCCCGGCAGAATCTGCGGCAGCCCGGCGTTGTAAGAGGAGTTTTGCCACATCGAGGCTTCCATACTTGGCTGCTACATGCAGGGGAGTAAAACCCTTCTGAAAATGCGAAGAAACAAAAGTAAAATGTAATCTTTATTTTTGTGGCTCCTAACAAAATCTTTTTGTTTGTTTGTTAACATACTGAGCAAACTATGTTGAGTCTCTATTTGGGAAAAATATTAGAAGCATTAAATCTGTTAGCCATAAACAAGGACTAGAATAAAGAAGGAAATTTAACATGCAAGAGTTTGGCTTGATCGATTGAACAAAACAGATTTTATTTTAAGGGCTTGCAAACTGAAATTTGACTTTATAGGTTTGAAATTTATAAAGGCCACTGGTGTCCCTAAAAAGGCTCTCTTTAGTGATTGGGGGCAGGGGTGGGGACAGCTTGTCTTTTTCCTGCTTCTAAAATTAATAGGATTGAGACAATAGCTGCCTTCTCTCCAATCCTTCTTTTTCTATCCTTTTTATAATACCTGAATTCCAAATTTCTTCATTTAAATTTTAGGATATTTCAGCAGCCCTGGTAAAAAAATTGTTACTGTGATTCAGTTGATTTGCATTTTCTGAAGAAATAGCAAGATAAATGGTCGACAGAGAAGAAAAATGCTCACTACTAAAAAGTACCTCCTATCCTGTTATCTAGCCCCTTTCCCAGAAGACCCACACTGTATAAAAGACCAATTCCTTTTGTAAAATACACTCTACTTCCGGCATAATGTTGAGCTGATTGTCAGACTTTTAAACACACCAGTGTAAAGCTTTTTTAAAAGAATGCTCTGTTACCCATGTTTATATGTGCAGATTCAATGTCTTGTGTGCCTAACTAATGTCATTCTCCGTCATTAGCTGTGTTACAAAAACAGCCAAGTCCCTGGACTCAGATCTCAAGGATGGCACGGTTCCTACACCATGATCTCAAATCCATCCTCTTGGCCAGACAGTCTAACCACATGCTCTTCTGGCACTAAAGTGAGAGTGGAAGAGTTCTAACGCTGACCGGGGCCTGTAAAACACACCAAGCAAATGTGCCTGGTGTAGGTGGTCTAAGGTATGGCTTATCCTTGGGACCACTGAAGCCCTCATCACAATACAGAATTTCTCCCAAGAAACAATACTGCCCTTTCACAGTGTCACCACACGAATTATGTTTAATTAAAATGTTGTTTTTCTTTTCGCTTCTTTTTGAACATTTGGTACTAATCAGTCCTTGGAGGAGAGTGATTCTTTCACTTTCTCCAAATGTGGGACAAATATAGGAAGTATTTCCTCCTTTTGCATTAGTCCGTTTCAGCCAACATTTATTGTTAATGTTCTCCCTCTGCTCAACGTACACAATGATTGGGGTGACACTCAGGATGAAGTAGAATTCTTTGAGAAAAAAAAATACATGATAAGGAAGAAAAAGAAATGCCTTGTCCATAAAGTCCTGCTGGAATAGTGATCCAACCCCTTTATAAATTTGGAACATATTATTAGACAAAACCACACAGAATCTTTACTGTAGAATCACAAAATTGGGGTTGGAAAGCATCTCTTGAGTCATACATCTTCCTCCTTCCCCATGTTAATTTCCTCAGGATTTCATTTACCCTCTGATATTTAGAAACACTCAAATAGCTTTAATGATGATGAGTCAACTATTCATCAGAACCCCAGTGAGTTCCACTACTGAACTGCTCAATTTAATAGTTCCTTCCATTTAACCTCAGTACTTGACTATGGCTTTAGATATATCTTTTAAATTCTAAAAATCTTTGCAAGGCACTATGTTGTATTCTCTATTTCTGTATTTTACATATCTGAATTTATTTGTCACCTTCATCTGGTGAGATGATCACCCAGTCTTTCTTGGGTTGTTGTTGTTATCACTATTACATTTGTTGCTTAGTTTCTGATTTAAAAAAAAAGACTTTTAAAATCCTTTCAGCTCTTCAGATTTCAGCATTTGAATAATTATCAGTTTCTTACATTAAAACATGTTTTATAGCCACAGGCAACCAGATTAAGTCATAATGGCTAGTGGGCCGTTCCTACTTCTAGGAGGACAGATGCCACAACATTCCTTGAGTTCATACTTCTCCCTCAGATGTAGTACTCATGACTATTTGCTATGAGCAAATTGAAAATGTCTTTTAAATAAGATGAATCACTATTGTATTTATGGGAATTATTTTGCCTTGCAAACAATACACTTGTTGTGGACTTTAAACTTGTCTCATTTTTCTACTCTTCTGTACCCATCCAATTTCTCTTGCTCTGATTAGCTGAGTGTGTTCATGTTTTATTCTAAGTCATGTCCAAGTAGTGAATTTCAAATAGAATGTATCAAGTGGAAAAAAAAATTATTCTGCCCTAGCATGAAACTTTGAACATAAGTAAAGTTCAGGCTGGTGTATACAAAGAATATACAACCAATAAAGTGCTTCTCTAGCCCAGCTCTATTTAGACACCGTAAATACCCAAGCAAGAATATAGCTGATAAATATCAGAGAGCAGAATGGGAATGACAGCTGATACCAGAGTTGGAAAAATGCAGAATCAAGTAAGGTGAACTTCTAGATAGTACTAAAACTGTTAGCAAATATAGTATTGCCAATTTAATGCAATTTTCTTTTCTTCATTAGTAATACTAGTTCAATGTATTTGGGAATCTTCTATTTTTTCTCTTGGGAATACATTATAGATTTTCTAATGGAAAGAGAAGAGAAAGTAGTCCTTGCTCTATGGAAATAATCTTAGTTAAAAAGGCACCAGACACCTGTATTAGAAACAATACTACTTAGAAGGATGGAATTCAGCACTGGTTATTGAAAATATTATATGGGATTTCAAAATCCCCTTTGATGATTTAGGAAATGAATCTAAAATATTCAAATAGAAAGAAGTAAGTCAGAGCCTAAAGAAGATCTACCCTTCTTGATACTGTGGATAATAGAACAGAGGAAGCCTGACTCAGGATCCCTCTTCATCCATGTTGTCATGGAGCCATCCCCTTACCTTGGTAGCTAAGGAGTGGGCTGCTCCTGCTTCCAAGAGGACTGATGCCACATCTACCTGGCCTTCCCTGGCAGAGATGTGCAATGGCGTGTACCCATTTGTCGTGGCTGCATCTGGATGAGCCATATGTTGTAGAAGCAGCTGGACAATTTCTGTCTTACCCAGGCGAGAGGCAATGTGCAAAGGTGTCTGTTCCTCCTACAACTCAAGTCAAGTCAAAAATTAGTGCCAGAACAAGCCAGACTTCACTGATAACATATTTCACTCAGATGTTTCCTGACGTCTTCTTGGAATCTCTAGGAACCCTTACCCAAAAAGGAAATTATTACTACTCTGACCACGATTTATTTTATATTTTGTTATGGAGGTGACCTGTTTGGTCACAAAAATCTTTCTTAGATTTTCTTAGTAGTATGTACTTCCATGAACTTGGTCATTGTTGCCTGGGCATACCAATATGTTACTCAACTCATTAAGGCTTCAGCCCTCACTTATGCTTAAATATAAACCAACTTGTGGTTCTGAATAAGAAAGAAATCTAGTCCAGAAGTACTAAGACCTAGATTCTCATCCAAAAGCTTTCACTAAGAGACAGTATTTATTCTGGGAACTATATCAAGAGAGAAAGAATGAGGGATGCTGGGAAAACTGTTCTTACTCCACTCAAACAAGCCGAGGATAGAAATACTGGTCATTTTCTTCAAGGAGAGACTTCAGATAAGATATTACGATCTGATTTTTTTTTTAATGTTCCAGGAAACATTACAGATGGTTCTGGGACTTACATCCAGGATTTCAGGATGAAATGGAACTCCGGCAAGAAGCAAAGGGGGTTAAGTATTTGCCAAGTGCTTTTCATTTAGAAACGCAGAGAGGACATAGCTGGTATAAGAAATAGGGAGGATATGTTGGAAGAGGCTCAAGAAATCACCTGACTCTAATGTGTAGTCAGAAAATATTTTCATTTCAGTGTTAAGAGAACTAGGCCAAACCATTCTTTTATAAAAAGAAAATTGAGCATAACCTTAGTGATGAAAAAAAGGTATGTCTTTACAATGTGTTCAAGGGCATGTCATAATCAAAGTGAGGAAGGAAAAGCTGGGTCAGCTTTCTAAGCTAAGAATGAATGGAAAAAGGATATAATAGAGTGGGGAAGAGCTGTTCAAATAAATGTAGTATCTTAAAGTATAAGAAAGAAAGTATTCAGAGGGAGCCACAGAAGGAGATGGAATAGCATTATATGAATTTCAGGGTGGTGAGAAGTAAGTAATAAATAACAATAACACAAGTGTTTTAGTAATAGAATTGGAATCTTTTTTAAAAATGCAATTTATAACCTTCCTTCATGTACAGTGCATACTTAATCCTATTCTTACAAAAGACCCGAAAGGAAGGCATAAGATGTATTATTAGACCATTTTCTGGAAAGCGGAGGTTAAGGGGAATTAAAGTGGTTCTCCAGGATTGTTTGAGGTCACCAGGCTATTAAAACAGGACTTGAATTCAGGCATTGGATTCCAAAGACATTCATTGGCCTATACATCCTACAGAAATAGACACAGTAAGTTGGCCACTGAGAAAACTAACAGAATGAGGTGACTCTCAATAGGAAAGGAGACTGACAACACTTCAGAAAATACAACTGTTCTCTGAAACACAGCAGAGAAGAAAATAGACAAATGGGGGAAATTAAATTACAAAGATAAATAGAGAACAAAACAACAGTAAAAGAACTGAAGAACCTAAGAATAGCTATCATGAACATCTGTCACTTCTGGGTTTCCCTTCTTGCACATCTGCCCAGCACAATTTGATAGAGGCAGGTATTGCAAGTGACATAATCTAAAAGATGTTCTTGATGAGTGAGCGGGAGACCTGGGGCAATGAAGGCACCTTCATCCAGAGCCGGTAGCAGCCAACTATTCGGTTAAATTATCAACTCTTGTCCCTTGGTTCTCAGACCCCAGAGCATTTAGGTACTTGATTTTGTTTGTTTGTTTTTGTTTTTAATTTTTTTAAGAAATAAACTGCCTTGCCTACTTTCTTCAACTTTTGGTACAGTCCTATCTGAAAGCAAAAAAGGGAAGAACAAACAAGTTTGGTTAGAAAGTCTTTCCACTGGTAACTAGAGATATAAGACCTTTTAAGGTTTGGGTAATTATTTCCCTGTTGAACTGCAAAAGTTGAATTTGCTGCTCCAAACTAAAGTTAATTCAAGCCAAGGCAAAGAATTGGGAAAGCGCAGAAAATAATATTCATGGAAAGGGCTTTAAAAAGGGAGGGTTACCTTGATCCTCTAGGCCTCTTCCATATATAAGGGGTAATAATTCCCTCATCACAAAGTGTCATTGACTGTGATACAGCCTGGACCAGGAAGAGATGAGCTCTGCCTTACTCCCACAAGCTATAGTCTTCCAAAATTAGGAAGACCTGCTGAGCCCCAACTCCTTTACCAAAAGACAGAAATAGCAATGGCTTAGACAAGGTTCAAAGATTTGATCAAATTTCTGCCATTAATTCCTAGCTAACACGATTCTCAGGAACCAAATCGACTGGCAGCTAACTCAAGTTTTAAGGTGAATTAAGTTTCAACTGAGTTTAAGCCTCGGGGCCCTGTGATTGCTCTATCCCTAAACCAAATGCCAGCCCTCCATATTGTGCCAACAGAACATAGGCACCTCAAGTAAGAGAGCTCCCCAATGGGAGGGCCCCAGTGGTCCTCTCAGTCATATCCATGGAGGATACTGGACAAGGAAGGACCTTTGTGAGGGCAGGGTCCGGGGGCAAGCACACTGACTGACCAATGAACTTATGCCCTGCAGTCCCTGGTCTCTTAGTCTGTCCAGCAAAATCGCCTTATGCTCTTGACTTACAAGAGGATGCAACTCGCACTTTTTAAATGAGAGGCATTGGTGTGGTAAATTATTTTTCTTTCATTATGTAGTGGGAGTAGCGCCATGATTATATAACCATGAGATATTATTTCTAAACCTGATTAAGAAGAATACAGACTACCCAGAGATCTCGCCCTTGGAGTTCAGCATAGTAACTGAGTATAATTGCTGACCATCTCCCCTTTGGGAGGGAGTGAATGATAGAGCAATGTATTAGGTTAAGAGAGAGAGTTTCAGAAGTGCATGCATGTAGGTATGCATGCTGGGAAACCAAGAGGTAAAACAGAACTGATAGATTTTCATTTTTCTGTTCAAGAACCCCTACACCCTTTTTCTGGGAAGAGCCCTCCCTCCTTTGGGGAAAGAAGGCATCCCCCACTACATGTGGCTCTGGAGGGTCTGCCACTCATCTCACTCCACTTCATGGATGCACCACATGAATGGGCATGGAACCCAGGCTTAGTACTATATCCTGGCCATAGTGATCAGCCCAGGTGGGAAATGTGACTAATTAGAATCCTGTTGTTTGTTTAGATAGGAGAGATAAGGTCTCTCTTTATAGACAAAAAGGAGATAATTATGTCAGCAGAAAAAAGCTAGGAGAAAGATCCAGAATCAAGGAGGAACCCTTTTCTTACTCTTTCTAACTCTATGACCTCAGGAAAGACAGCACAATTTTGGATTTCAGGACCCTAAGCCACCCTACAACACATGGTTGCTCTGTGTGTTAAATAAGGTAATTCGTGTTAAAATGCTTTATGAAGTATAGACCACTGTACAAATGTTAACATTTGTTAACATCAAAGATTTCCAGGCAAACCTAAAGGGCTAAAAAAAGTAGAAACTCATGGTTAAATTACAACTTAAAATAGAACATGTGAAAAGGGAAAACCTTAGCTTCTTGCTGCTCAGTATAATCCTGGGATCGGGAACATGCCCATCGCCTGTGAGTTTGTTAGAAATGCAGATTTGGGGGGCGCCTGGGTGGCTCAGTCGTTAAGCGTCTGCCTTCAGCTCAGGCCATGATCCCAGGGTCCTGGGATGGAGCCCTGCATCGGGCTCCCTGCTCAGCGGGAAGCCTGCTTCTCCCTCTCCCACTCCCCCTGCTTGTGTTCCCTCTCTTGCTGTCTCTCTCTCTGTCAAATAAATAAAAAAAATCTTTTAAATAAAAAAAATGCAGATTTGGGGCCTCACCCCAACCTACTGAGTTCATTCTGCATTTTAAAAAGATCCCCAGGTGATGTCATGCATAATGACCTTTCAGTAGCAGGGCTCTATCAGGCTGTGGTAGTTTCTCCTGTCTGCAACCAGAAGGATGCTATAGGGAAGGAATTTTAGTTGCAACTTCGGACAGGTGGTAGAGTTGAAAAAACAAAGGATCATGACATTTGATATTTAAACAAGGAGGAATAAAAAAATTAAAGATTTTATTTACATATGTAGACCATGACACTAAACGTAGTTGCGAAAGGAAGTAAAATGATAGAATTGGGGGCACCTGGGTGGCTCAGTCCTTTAAGCGTCCAACTCTTGATTTTGGTTCAGGTCATGATCTCAGGGTCGTGAGAGTGAGCCCCACATGGAGCGTGCTTAAGATTCTCTCTCTCCTTCTCCCTCTGCCCTTCCCCACTCCCACGAACTCTCTCTTAAAAAACAACAAAAAAACAAACAACAACAAAAAAACACCAGAACAATAGAATTGATGGAATTTGTGTGTAAAAATTTTTAAAAAATGAATAAATGTTACAATATTTCAAAGTAAAGAATCTTTAGCTAGTGGTTTGGAGGAAGGGGTTTCAGATGGTATCCAGAAAAGCATAAGGCAATAATAACAGGCTAAATTGATAACATAAAAAAATTGACAAAGACACATGAAAATAAGCAAATTTCTGTTAAAAATAAATTAAAATTTGAATATAGACAAATATTAAACGGTTTTATTTTGAAAGATAAACAGGAAACCCTTTTGTCATTAAATATAAATTACAAACATTTACCAGAAATATTATCACAATTTCTGATAAAAATACTGAAGTTCATGATACTCAGAGTACATTGATTGACCATAATTTTTTTTTAAATAGCTGAATGCCAGGTAACCTGGAAAGGAAATGAGAATAGGCAGAGCACAGAAGTTTTTTTAGGGCAGTAAAACTGGTCTGCATGATAAGGATGGGTACATGTCATTATACATTTGTCCAAACCGGCAGAATGTGAAACATCAAGAGTAAACCCTAATGTACACTATGGATTGGGGGATTGTGATGTGTCAATGTGTGCTCATCAATTCTAACACGTGTACCACTCTAGTGGGGAAAGCTGATAATGTGGGAGCCTATGCACGTGTGGGATCAGGGCGTATATGGGAAGCCTCTGTAACTTCCTTGCAATTTGCTATGAACCTAAAACTGCTCTTAAAAAATAGTCGTGGGGCGGGGGAGAAACGAAAAATGCCAAGGCTGGGAAGAATACAGTTTGAACAACAAAAGCTCTAAATACATAAGAAAATAAAATATCGATGATGATTACCAAAGAACATTAATTACACTACTCACACAATGGATAAAAAGGCAGATAAAATCCAAAAGGAAAAGGCTAATATCAAGGCTGCCCATGTTTCACCGGATTTTTCATGAAAATCTGTGGAAAAAATGCTATTAAATTCATAGAGTCAGAGAATGTTAAGAAAGTCTGGAAAGGAGTTTCAAGGTTTCTAAGTCCAACCTTTATATTTTAATGATAAAGACCTAGAAGTGCAATGACTTGCCTGAAATGACAATGTGTAGGACTCTAGGCAGATGCTTTCATTCCAATATAATACCATTTCCAAAAGGGAGTCATGATGGCACAATTCAAGCTGAAGTGAGTTCTAGCCCAGGTACATCAAGTATTGAAGGAGAGAAAGTCTTCAAATATTCTACGAGAATCCCAAAGATGCTAATACAAAAGGTAATGGAATGATGTGGAAAAGGCAATTGAAGATATAGTATATTGATAAAAATTACTAGTATATTCAGTGTAGAGGAAGAAGGTGGAAAAAGCAATTGGAAAGTGAATTTTAAAAAAAAAAAAAAAAAGGAAGGAAAAATCAACCTGTAAAGGGATTAGAAGCCAATCAGGAACAAGAGAATCTGATCAAGTAATCTCCAGGGCCAAAATTTTATTTTGGAATAGCGGAAGAGCAGAATGTCTAACTGCGTAAAATCAGAGTAAGAAGAAAAGTAGAACTCATTACAGAAAGGAAGAAAATAAAACAGATAAAGGTACAACATTAAAACTTTGAGTGTAATTTGTTTTTAAGTAACTAGTAAGTAATGTCTGCAAATTTGATTGGCTTTATGGTATGAAATCAATTTTAATATTCATAGTATCTCTATAATATAGGTCATTTTTTAAAAATTCATGAAAAGAAAAATACATGTAAGAATGTTTTCATAGGTTAAAAAATTACTAGGTTATTCAATGCCACATTTCTTAGATACTAAATTATATATTTTTTTCAAATGTCAATGTTTCTGAAATTGGGGTGCATTTTATTGTGTATATTTACTATACCATTTCCTTCTCTGCCTGAAAAACTACTGAATTGATGCTTCTACTTACAGTCCATGGCATTTCTAAATCCGGGAAATGAAGAATAGCATTCTCTCTTAAAGATGGAACTCATGCGCACAATAGGAGAGAACCCCGAGCACCCGCACCTACCCTGGCTCTGGCGTCGACAAGGGCACCATTTCTCAGTAGGCATCGGACCACTTCGACCTGCCCTGCCCGGGCTGCCATGTGCAATGCAGTCTCCCCACGCTGCCAAGAAACAAAACTCATTGAGTCATAAGGAAACCCACTGCTCTGTATGGTAAAGGATAAAAATGTGCCTTTTTGTGAAATTCAGCAATCAATCCAAAGGTTTAGGAAATCTATGAAAAGGCATGATTATTTCATAATTATTTAGTCTGGAAAAATACAGTTTTGTATCTTCTCCATCTTCATAAGGACAAAACACATGTTTATTTCATTTTTTTTTCAGTCTGTAAACTTACCCAAATATCCAGCATACCCTGAGGTTTAACCTCATAGTCAATCTGGCATAACTTAAACTGCTTTAGGTGATATGAAGTCCTCTTTTATCCTTCAAACCTATAATCTGTCATCATCACATTTGACTATGTGATAACAACTTGATCCCATTTTTAAGGAGAAACTCTAGATGCCGAAGATCAGGTCAACACAGTGCAAAAGAA
Source organism: Leptonychotes weddellii (assembly GCF_054177405.1). Lineage (NCBI taxonomy): Eukaryota > Metazoa > Chordata > Mammalia > Carnivora > Phocidae > Leptonychotes > Leptonychotes weddellii. The sequence continues at coordinate 93,718,400 of NC_138370.1, forward strand.
TCATGTCATTTATACCATACATAAGTCATTTTTTTTTTCAGAATTCAAAGTTTACTTCTGAAATAAACTATTTCATATTGGATTTGTCTTTGTGTTATAAGGCTAGACAATGACCGTTTACATAAGAAATTTGATTTGCCCAGGATGTCCCCCTATTATTAATGCTCATATTCAATTATAGACAGTTATTTGAGAGAACTACCAAGAGATGAGTAAAGCATCTGTTAACAGTGTCATGTGTTGAGGTGGGCAGCCCTGGGCATCAGGTCATTCCTCAAGTATCTTCGTGCCACATCAAGATACAGCACACTGATCAGGAAATGGTAGCTTAAGCTGTAGCATGAAGGATGATGGTTAGATGAAAGAAATTTTGTCATTGAGAAGCCTGTTAAGTACTGCCTGTAAGAGAGAAGGTTTTTGTTTTTGTTTTAATCAACGTATTTTAAAACCCCATGTAGTTCTGAAGAAGGCAGGGGTTCATACTTCCAAGCAATTTTACAGTTATAAAAAAGAAAAAAACAAGACACTGGAACAGAAATGATTACTTCTAGTCACCACAACTATTCTAGAAAATAAAGCTTATTTCAACCAAGTAAAGTAAACCATTCCAAATCAGCTAAATTGATCTTGAAGTCAGTTGTGGTAATTGGATACTTCTGACTAATTCCAGTAAATAATTTCTTCTGATTCCTTGCACAACTTAAGTTTGGTACATAGCTCACAGGTAATTTTTTTCCTAGTATCTGAGACTCATTCTTTATGAAGTTATGAAAAATTCATTTCAAATGATTTGATTTTGAAAGCATTAAACTGGACGTCTAATATTGTTTTCTTTTTTGTTGATAATTAATTCATTTATCTTCTAATGGCCTTGTTTAATGATGACATGTTTTGACTTTTGCAAAGTAAATGTATCTGGAGTGTGTTGGCTTATAAAAATCACATTATTGGAGTAGCAATATTTGTCTTCAACCTTTGGGTGTATGGCAAGATTTTTCCTCTTTGGACAACCATGATTTCTAACTTGTTTTCTGTATCACTTAAAACCTGTCTAGTCTAAACAGATGAAGTTAAGGTCGAACTATTTGACAACAACAAAAAGCCCTCAAATCCTTACGCTAAGTCTTATAAAAGTATAGCAATTTTACTAAATTTTACTAATTACTAATAAAGACAAAAATAAATTTCTTTATAAGAAGTTAAGTCAAAGAGGCATCCTGAGTACCTAGTTAATGATAGATTCATTATGTTTAGTTTACAAGCCAAACTTTATCAATAAGGGGTTTTTACAATGTAAAATGTTTCCAATACTAGTCTTAATATTTCCAATATCCTTATTATATACTTAGAATGAGTTATTTTTATGCTATTTATACATTTGAAATCAATGAGTTAGTTATAAAACCTAATCTAAAGTATTAAACATTATAGCCAAAGAAAAGTTATATATATTTGTATACACACATACATCTCTCCGATTTAAAGCAATGGTCTTGTTCAATCTTATTTAATGACTCTGGGGTAATTGATTTTTATTGTAAATTGTCCTTACCCTTTTGTATTTATATTACCCTTGTTTATATATAATTATAAATAAAAAATGAAAGATATATTATAATGATATAAAATATATATAAAGATATTTTAGTAACTTCCATTTCTTGATTGTTGGGCACCTTATCTTACTCAACAGCCTTGTTTTCTTTATCTTAAGCTCATTCACTTAAGTATTGGGGGAAACTTTAAACATGATATGAAGTGCGAACCTAGCCATGAGTCCAATGATTTTTATATGAGAAAACTTGGTAATACCTCACATTGTACTCTAGACAGCCCCAAAAGTGCTTAGTTTTCTACTCCCATGGTTGTCAATGAATACTTTGGATTATGGATGTATTACAACTGGTAGTTCAGCTTTCTAGGTTTTAGAGTGCATTTGTGAGCTTTCCGGAAAGGAAGCTTTGCAGTAATAATATCTGCACATGATTGAGTTATTGGTACATCTCACACTTGGAGTGAATTTTGAGACAAAAACAAGACTGGCAAGAGAATGGGTATGCACACATCCAAAGCAGTTACTAAATTTCATGCCCCTCTTCTCAGTTGTTAAAACTGATTTTGCCGACAGCTACATTGACTTCCACTTTGGCTGCATCAGTTGGAAAGCATCAAAGCACAACAGACAGCATTGCATTCAAAAATGCAACATGATTTCAGGCAACACACAAAGGCTCCAAAGGTGGGGTACTTTGGGGTCAGGAAATGCCCAACTCTGACACAGCAAGCAGGCAATAAGTGTTCACACAGTTTCTTAATCAACCTGCACAGAGTTTTGGATCCAGTGGCTATATCCTCATGTCCTGAGAATGTACAAGTTCATAGGCATCCCACTGCTAGAGATAAATTAAATTCCTCTAAATGTAGGGTTGCCAGATTTAGCAAACAAAAATACGGGATGACCAGTTAAATTTTAATTCCAGACAAACAATGAATAATTATTTTAGTATAAATATGTCTCAACTATTGCACAAGACATACTTATACAAAAAAAAAAATTGTCATTTATCTGAAATTCAGATTTAACTGGGAGTCCTGTATTTTATCTGGCAACCCTATCTATCTACATGGTATCTGCTCCCTGAAGGACATATAATACAAAAATAAAAATGAACAAACAAAAAACGAGGAAATATCTTGAGGAGAGGATTACATTAGCAAGTGCCTCTCAAGTATTTGTTTTGAGGGGACTGAAGAGAAAAAATGTGTAATAGACAAATGAGAAGATAAAACAAAGTGAACTTGATAATGAGTGGTAGGTAGAAGTTAAGTTTGATAAAGCAATTATGAAATTCAGGAGTCTTTACGAACCTAGAGGATGTAAACATTTTTATTGTTTTAATTGATATTTTATTTATTTTAATTTTAAAGTCTACAGGTAGCCTATATTGCATTTTCTTTTGCAGAAGGGGGAGCATATGAATATGGAGTAAATCCATAACCATCAAATGATTTGGAATTGGCCAGTTAAAAGCCAAGTTAAGAGTGGCCACAGAATCACGCAACCATTTCATGTGGATTTTCTTTAATGATTGTATCAAATTCTCCCCTCAAAAATATTAACCTAGGGGATTTCAATAAAGTATCAGATAAAGTATTCTTGTATATGTTACTATTATAATATGATAACATAATTTAACACAGTATCACCATTGCACCTTGATCCTGAAGGCAATGAAATACAAATAAGGAAAATACAGTATAGTGGGAAAGTATACAGAGTACTTTTCTTGAAAGTTACTAGTTCATACAGCTATCAATTTAAAAAAGAGAGGTGGTCATCATCTCTGCACAGAAAAAGGGTGATGTTGATTTCTTTTAAAGTTCTAAGAAGTGACTAAAAGTTCAACTCAAACCGGCATGTTTTGAAATTACTCTTATCCTTAATGGAGTAATTAAAGATTAGTGTATAATAATATTACTTTAGGATCCATAAGCTATAATTAGGGAAACAAACAGAATATATTTCAATTATTTAATGGTTTTATGCTCCAATTGTGAATTATATAGAGTATTAAATAATACTTAAACCAGATAAATTAATTTCACATGATTTTGTCCATGTATCAGAAACTTTAGCACAGAAACAATGTGTAAAATGCAAAGAAATGAGAATGTGAGAGGGAATACAAATGAAAAGGGACATTGAACATTCTGTTTCACAACTCAAATGGAATGATACACCAAAATTTAACAACAATAGTCAATCACTTGCTTTTGAAAATATGACTCAATAATAAGCACTGATGTTTATTTGGGGAGAGTTATTTCTATTGCATACTTAAAAAAAAATCTCAATATTCCAGTGGTCCCTGTTGAGCTTCAAATACATGACCATATCTTGTGCACAGTAAGGAGAAAATTTGCATTAAATGATCAAAGTTTAAGGGAACAGACTCCAAGAAAATGAAAGAAATAATAAGGAAGTTGGAAGTAAAAATCCTAATTTAAATTAGGTAGAAGAATTCTGGGATATCCAGTAGTTACTGGCAGAATAAAAGTTGTCTGGAGACTAACATTCATTTTAAGATATAGGAAAAAGTTTCAATGGTATAATTATTTCAGGTAAGAGAGGACTCCATCCACTCTAGCCAACAAAATCAAATCAAAATGAAAAATCAAGGTTAGAAAATGAAAAATCCATGTAATTGAAGGAGACAGAATTTGGTATCAAATAGAAATCCCTCCTATGGGTCTATCTCTGGTTAACTATTTCCTATGATTGATGGTGGTACTGACTTGACATGTTAATCAAAATTACCAGGAATAGAATTCACTCAAGCAACTGGAATGAGTCCTTTGGATTTTATTCCAACCAATCCTTCATTCAAAATGTATCTTGTTTTCATAAATGTATTTCAGATGCATGTTTAATCCATCTGCACCAGGGAGCTGAAACAGCTTCCCCAACTCCCATTTTGTTTTCCTAACCCATTTCTTCTCAGTGAAGTTCTAGTGAGTACTTCAGTAACCTGGGATCATGGAGGCTCTGCTCAAAGCTCAGCCGCTCGCTTTGATGACATACACACAAACATCCCTACCAACAGCCATACTCTCTCTTCCTCTCGCTCTTTCTCCCTGTGGTTATTCTGACCCAAGCCATACTCACAATGTTAGTGACATCTGGAGAGGCTCCGTTCTGCAGCAGAAGGAGGACAATGTTCAAGTGGCCCATGAAGGCAGCCACATGTATTGGTGTGAGGCCAGACTGCGAAACAAAGCAACAGCAGTTTTACTCCTCTGCACCGGTGGGGGCCATGGGGACTTCTTCAGATAAATAAGACTTGAGTGAAGAGGACAGAGGATGGGCGACAGGAAGGGGAAGAAGGAGTAAGAGAAGGAATGTTTCGTGACAAGCTGAAACATTGTTCTACCTCTGTGATAGCTTGGATTGAAGCCCCATATTTCACCAGCAGTTCCATGACTTTGATGCGGTTTTTCTTGCAGGCAATGTGCAGTGGAGTAAAACCATTCTGTGCAAAAGACAATCAAGTTAGTTGAAAACATGCAGAAACGATCCTCACACAACTCCATGCGGGCACATTGCAGGCAATAATGTTACATCGTCACGTAATGTTAACCATTTCTTCTGATGTTGTAGGTGCTGGGATTTGGAAAGAAAAGTGGGGGTGTGTTCCTGTAGGCACTGAACTTGGCTGCTATGTGGTGGGCTGGTATATAATTCTTTTTGTGTGGTTATCGAGAAAAATAGAAGTAAAGAAAACTACATGGGCCTGCTCTGCAAAGAAGGAAAACTAGAGGGGCAATGATAGTTTAGAAGTTCTAAGGTGTTTTCAAGTATACTGATGGGTTGGGTTATGAAATGGCTTGAAGGTGCATGGAAGATAAGCATGTATGTATCTGATGAAAGGCCATTTCTTAAAGCCTACAAACTGCTGCTCTGTTTTACTTCAACACCCTACAGGCATGACTGTCTCTACAATAAATGTTTCAGCTTTGCTACCATTTGCTTCAGGGAGGGGGTGTTGCAAATTAGCAGAAATCATTATTTACATTAATAATTTTTCATATTCAGAAGTTATATATCTTCCATTAAGAACTTTTTGTAAGGAATTGTTGTATATTACCAGAAATCACTATGCTGATAATATTTGACATCCAGAAGTTACATTTCTTATGTTTTTATAACAAATGCCAATCAGATACATTTTATTTTATAAAAACGTAATTATTGGGGCGCCTGGGTGGCTCAGTCGTTAAGCGTCTGCCTCGGCTCAGGTCATGATCCCAGGGTCCTGGGATCGAGCCCCGCATTGGGCTCCCTGCTCTGCAGGAAGCCTGCTTCTCCCTCTCCCTCTCCCCCTGCTTGTGTTCCTTCTCTCGCTGTGTCTCTCTCTGTCAAATAAATAAATAAAATCTTAAAAAAAAAAAAAACATGATTATTAAGTTCCTGAATATTTTCAGGAGAATTTCTGGAATAACTGGAAGAGGATATCTCTCAGAGGCAAAGGAATGTGGAGAAGTCTCTAAGACATTTTCAACTTTCCAAACTAGGCAATGTGTAGGAATTGGGGACAATTACATAAAAATTTGTTAACATGCTTAATCGTTATGTGTAAGTATTAAATTTTTATTTGAACAATGATCCCTACATATAGAATAGTTATACCTATTCTGCCAGTTAGTTATTTGCTTGTCCCAGTGGGGACTGATCATCAGTCAATATTTTTCTGTACTTCACAGTTCTCACGAAAGCATATTGTCTTACTTAACCTAATGACTTACTACTCTTCACAATGTTTGTTAAGTCATTTCCTGTTTATGAGCTATGTAGTAAGCCAGACAAAAATGTGTAGCACTCAAATGATTTTTAATTATGAGATTGTAATGTTTTATAAGCTTATTGACCACTACCCTATTGAAAATGAGTATTTTCCTCCTTATGAGAAAATAAGTATCCTCTCATAATTACATATAACCCTAAAAGTATATTTGCTTCCTGGGCAATAAGGAATAAATGGATTTCAATGGAAGATTTTCTAATAAAACTAAGATTTATTATTTAATAATTCTTATGGCATTCTCTCATTTTAAATATTGTCTGAAGACTAATTTAAAGCAGCATTAACCATGTAAATGTATAGAATAAAACAATTGCTTTTAGTTTGAGAATTAGGAAACAAGAGCATAAATTAGTACATGCCTAATACTTCTGATGATTATTGTTAGAATGTAAGTGAAGCAAGGAAGATTTGTTCAATATTAGACCTTGGGAAATACAGAGGCTGCTCTAGGGACGGCCTCATGTAGATTTCTCTTGAGCAATTCCTGGAATAATTTATATAAAATGCTTCCCGGAGCAGTAAAATGCTAAGCATCACTTTTACGTTAGACTGTGTTTAGGGAATCAGGTCAATAAAGACATTCTCTAAGTGAACTCTATACAGGCTTACATTTTACTGTATCTTACATGGTCAAATCTGTTCACCAAATTAAAACCTTTTTTTTTTTCCTCCCAAATAGAGATTAATGACATTCAACTTGTTCACACTTTTATTCTGACTCTATCTAGAGGTGTTTAGAATTTATTTTCTGATTTCCTATTCTCAACTTCTATTTGCCATTTAAAATTGCTTATCACTCCAGAGGTTTCATATCTATCTGCAGCTCGCGAGTTGTGGAAATGTTGCCTTGGTGTTTTCCTCAATCTGTCCTCGCTCACCATCACTTAATAGCAAACTGTGAAGGCATGAAGTAGGCAGGCTACTTGTGGGAGGTAACGAACTCAGATAATTAACTACAGATCTGTAACCATGCTTTGCTGGTGGCCATTGGTCAGTCACTGTGGTATACTCGTCTCGGTCTGTATGCTGTTAATGTGGACTAGGCCAGGTTTACCAGGGCTCTGGCGTTTGGATTGGCTCTCTTGTCCAGAAGGAGTTTGGTCACACGGTAGTGGCCACAGTGTGCAGCAACGTGGAGGGCTGTCAGGTAATCTAGGGTGACATCATCAACAGGCGCCTTGTGCTGTAACAGGTGCTTCACACATTCCACGTGGTCCCCCTGTGCAGCCATATGAAGTGGAGACAGCCCATTCTGCACATCAAAACAAAATGAAACCAAGTCCACATTTCAGCCATGACTTCCAGGTTGTAAAACACAGCAAAGTCAACTCTTGATCACCTGGCACAGTTGGTAGCAGAGGAAAAAATAATCCCCATTTGACATCTACATGTACAGTGGATTATGTGGGGTGCCGAGGGAAGCTAAGAGACCATTTAATTTCATGATTATGCTATTCTTAGGCAAAAACACAAATTATTATACCTTTTGTGAATAAATACACAGTATTGTGTGACAATTCAGATGGATCTCACAATTATTAAGGCAATATTAGACATATAAAACAAGTGATAGCCGAGGCTTAAATTATTTGTATTCAATTCCATTCAATTAGTCTCTCTGCAAGAGTTTCTTTACTTCTAAATGGAGGAGGGTGAAGATGAAGGAGGAGCAAGTGGGTGCATGAGGGAAAGAAAGATATTTTGATGACCTCTTAGATCCATGCCGCTCTAAAATTCTGTGCTGCCTTTTTCCTATCATGAGACGTGAATTGGACTTGGAGAAAGCAGTCAGGTAAGAGTTAGAAAAGTGTGAGGCAAATGTAGACTATGTGTCCCAACTTTTAAACTTTGAGGATAATATAAATTTATCCTCAGCGATACTGCCCAAAACAGCTCTAGTCTTAATTCTTAGAGAAGGTCAATAGCAGGGACACAAGATGGTAGGGTTAGGGCCCTGGGTGGCTCAGTCATTAAGCTCAGGTCATGATCCCAGGGTCCTGGGATCGAGCCCCGCGTCAGGCTCCTTGCTCAGCGGGAAGCCTGCTTCTCCCTTTCCCATTCCCCCTACTTGTGTTCCCTCTCTCACTGTCTCTCTCTCTGTCAAATGAATAAATAAAAATCTTTAAAAATTAAAAAAAAAACAAAAAACAAGGTGGCTGGGTAATTCACTGAGGATTTTCAGTCTAGGTAAGACTCTTATTTTTTAAAGTTAAATAATTAAGCTTATGAGAAAAAAATATGTAAAATTAGGGAAGAAACTAAATTAGAAAACATTTGCCCATTAAAATGAGTGGAATATGGTCTTTTCTTAATAATCCATGCAAATAATGCAAATACAGTCACTAGGAAGTAATTGTTGACCAAGAATCCAGCTTGGCAGTCATTACATTCAAAGAAGCAAAAACTGTGTCTGGATAAAAAGAAAGAATCTGCCAACAGCCCAATATTTTCAACAAGGAGCGTGATTTCATCAATGAAGGACAGCTAAAATCAAACACAGCAAAATCTTATTTGTAGTGGTTTGTGGGTGGTAGAAGTATATGTGATTTTGAAATTATTAATACTTTCTTGGTTTTTGAAATACTCTTCACTCATAATTATTGCTTTTATATTTTCAAAAATTCACAAAATGAACTGAGAAAGAACAGCAGGTTGATAAGAAGGTATTTATGCATTGGGGGAAGATAGTGTAAGGGCAAAGTGTAGAAGAAATTCAGGCCTTGGCAATGTTTGGAGGGTTGCGTGGCATGTTTCTCTGATATTCTATCAAACTTTAATGTTGTTTGATCCACTTAAAAGTTATGTGGAAAATAAAATCTCCACCATTTAATTCTTTGTTACATTTTACAAATATCTGCTAAGCACCTACTCAAACCCTGATCAAGTACTAAGGATACAACAGGGAACACAACAGACAGGGAACCCCTGTCTTCACTGAGGGTCACATTTTGGGTAGTAGTCAGACAATTCAAAAAGAATAAGAATTAAAATAGATAGTATGTTAGAAGGCCACCAGTGTGAAAAAGAAAACTAAAGCATAGGATGGCCAAGGGAGTTTGTGTATATGAGTGCTTTATGGATAGGCTAGCCAGAAATGGCCTCACTGAGAAGGTGAGTTTTAATGAAAGACATGATGACAGTAAGAAAACAGGTCCTGCTGATCTGGGGGGAGAACATTTGAGGGTGAGGAAAAGCAAATACAAGCATGTCATGTTGAGACCACACCGAGCATGACTGATGAAGAGTATGGAGGAGAATGAAGCTGAAGGTGAGTGAATAAGAGGGGTGAATAAGGAAGGGAACTCAGGTAACAGGGCTGCTAGTTTGAATAGAGTCTTTGACTTACACCCTGAGTGAGATGGGGGGCTTGTGGAAGGTATAGGACAACAGGATTACTCTGGTTTCTGTTGAGAATATACTGAACAGGGTTAAAAGAGAAAAAGGGGGGCCAATTAGAGTCTCTTGCAATCATCCAGGTAGGGTTGATGGTAATCAGGACCAGGACGGTGGTAATGAGACTGTTGAGAAGTTGCTGAATTATGAGATATTTTGAAGGAAGATGTGACAAGGTTTAGTGAGAGGCTGTGAAGGGAGAGAAGAGCCAAGGACTGCATGGGGTATTTGACCTGAGAAACTGAAAGAATGGGATGGCCATTATTTGAGATAAGACTACAAGGGGATTAGAAATAGGGGTGCAGAAAATATCAGCAGCTGAGTTTTGAACTTACTAAATTGGAGATGCACAGTAAACATCTATGCAGCAATGGTGAGTTGACATCTACAATATAGAATTCTGGAGCTACACAGTTGTGTGTCATCAATGTATAAGCAGTATTTAAAGATGAAACTGGATGAGATTTCTTAGTGAGTACAGATAAATACACAAAGAGTGAGCTCTGGGGGTTCTAACATTCAGAGACCTGGGAGTGAAGAGGGAACAGGAAAGGAGACTGAGGAGAAGCGAAGTCAGAGGGATGTAATGTTCGAGAAGGCAAATAAGGAGAGGAAAGTGTTTTGAGAAGGGAGGAGCAAGCAACTGTGTCAGATGATAGCAATAGGAGAGAACGTAGACTATATGGGCTGAAACATGTAATTGGGTAGATAGGAAGATAGGAGTCTATAGAAATTCTCTCCTGATTGCTTCAATTTTTTCAGTGTTGTGGAAAGTGAAGACAAGGAAAAAAGTCTAAGAAGTCTAAAGAAAGAAAAAAAGTATAGAATAATAAGGTAGCAGGGAATGAGAATAAATACACTTGGGAAATATACTGATTGTCAGGCAGCATTAAAGGCCAACTTGAGGTTAGCAATCATGAATTTAAAGTGAGCCCAGGCAGTATGGTTGGGTGTTTTCAGCCACCACACTCAGCTGCAAGAACGTGAGTTGGATTTAATCAGGGTAAAATATAGCAAGTGAGTATGAGTATGTCAGGGAGTGGTATGAATAGCTCTGTTGGGCAGAGGCGAGGGCATAAGGTGAATAAGGGATAATAAAACAATGGCTGATGGACTCAGGAGAATAAACACATTTCTGGAGTTGGGGTTCCAGAGAAAGGGGGCTGAAACATAGAAGCAGTGTTTGGAGAGGCAGAGGTTAGAACAGAAATTCCAGAGGGTTTACAGCTACCAAACTGAGAGGCCAACTAGAAAGATTATCTACTGCCCTAAGATCATTAAAGTCGTCATGAATTAGAAGAGGGGTTGTAGAGAAGAGCCATAGTTTGCCATTTTCAAAAAATGAGGTAGAGCGACAACTAGATAGATGAATATTTGCTTCAGGAAGGAATAATGGATGATACAAAACTGGGAGTTTTTGTGGAAGGGGAAGAATAGTCTGGCATTAGGTGCCCATTCCACTCACAGGCTAAAATGGTATCACCTCACCAACCTGGTTAGTTCATCTTTTCTGTGTTCTTTACCCTGAACATAGCTCTACTTTTTGTTATTATCTCCTTATCTATCTTACCCACTCAATTTCGACCTTCTTGAACAAATAGACTGTGTATCATTTATCTTGATAGTTTCTTAGTGATCAGAACCCTGCCTGGTGCATTGTAGCTACTTACTATGATAGCTTCGTCTAAATTTTTGTTTTATTGAGGATGAATGATTGAATAAAAGTGGATATAATCATGGAGCCACAGACATTTTATGCTAGATCCTTACATATACATGATATTTGATATTATAAGAAAGCCAGTAAAAAAATTTCATCTAGGTAATCCATTGTCTTCATTAGTGAACTCTGTAGATAAGATTATTTTAGTTTGTGGGAGAGCAAATCTGCCTACTCTCAATTTGATAGATGCTTTTTATTGGTTGTAACATGACTGGTGAAATTTTGTTATTTCCATTTAAATTTCAATCAGTTTACTCAACAAAACTTTCTACAGGGGCAGCTGGGTGGCTCAGTCAGTTAAGCGTCTGCCTTCGACTCAGGTCATGATCTCAGCGTTGAGCCCCACGTGGGGCTCGGCGGGAAGCCTGCTTCTCCCTCTCCCTCTGCTCCTCGTCCCCCCTCCCCCGCTCATGCTCATTCTCTCTCTCTCAAATAAATAAATAAATAAATAAAATCTTTTAAAAAAAACTTTCTACAATTATCTCTGCATTACTCAGCCCAAAATGTCACATTTTAAAGATAAAACTCTACAACACGCACAGTATCAGTATGAGAATGAAAATAATACATACAATTTGAAGTCGCCATTTCATGGCCTGTAGAGCACATCTTTAAAGATTAAGTTCATTCTACAAATATTTTAGATGTGTGGGCTGGTTTTTGCTCCAAATAGTTTCAAATAAATATTCTATTAAAATATTAAATTGAAAAAGATTTGCTGATGTCGGCTGTCTTATTTTTCTCAAGCTTACTCTAGTTACAGCATCAGTTGATACCAAATCTGCTTGGGGATGATAGGAGAGGTGGAATACAGAGAAAATGTAAGAAGTGTTCTTTGTCTAAATTTTTGTTGCATTGAGGATCTGAGGGTTGCTGCATATCCCATTAAACAGTTCTGTGCAATTATCGTTTATTTGTGTCCCCTGACATTTTTTGGCAACCCAAAGTACTGCTAGAAACTCGGGACCTGTACAGTAATAATACTTGTAAAATATATTTTATAATGAAAGCCTCCAACAAATCAGCTCCCAGTGGGATTTTCAATGAGAGTTTTCTTCACGGTGGAGCATACTGATGACAGAAGACGAGAAATGCTAGATGTACTGAGCCACAGAGAACATTATGCTTGTTTAATGGTTCCTTGTAGATGGCCTATCCTAAATTGTGCTTTCCATATCACCTACTAATCCTAAATATAATCATCCAATACCACTGGTAAGTAATTCTTTTTACTAGTATTGCCTAAGAGATAAAGACTGGAGAGCTAAAAGACTATCTTGTATTGCTAATTGTGCTACTTTAAAAGACAACTTTATATGTATTTTACAGCATCTTAGAGAATCATAAAAGTGCAAACCTATAGAATGTAAGAAATATTCTCATTTATATATAATGCACTCATTTACATATAATAGAAATATATTCAAATGTCCACCTGTAGGAAGAGTAGCAGATAAAAACATAGGAAGAACCTGAAGGTATACAATCAATAAATCTTAATTTTAATTTTAAATTTGTTAATTTTAAATAATTTTCAAACAGTTTGATATATATTCCTCATTTGTAGCACACAATTATTGAGGAACTAGAAAACGTTGGACTGATGCTTTGATTTCAAGAAGAATAGAGATTTTCAGAAGACTGGTTTAAAGAGTTCTTTAGATCCCGTCTTACCCCTAATAACCCACCTTAGTCCTTGCCAGCAAGGGAGCACCCCGTTCCAGCAGAAGCTCTACCACTTGGTCATGCCCACTTCTTGCAGCACAGTGAAGGGGTGTCAACCCATCCTGCCAAAAGAATTAAAGAATTAAGCCGGAGTTAACTAAAAAAAAAAAAAAAAAAAAAAATCAAGATTGTCTTTTTTGCCACTTCAAAGAGGCTTCCTGAACTCATTCCTACTGCCTCAATAGATCAGTAATAGAATTGCTACTAGTGAAATGACAGAGGAGAGTGAGAGAAAAAACAAGACAGTGAGAGATCTAGACAGAGAGCAAGACAGAGAAAAAGAAAGATAGGGATGAAATGGAGAGGGAGAGGGCAAGAGAAATCGCATGTGCGGAAGTTCAATGTAAAACAACATGCTGCTGGTCCTGTGTTTTCATATTCAGGAAGATGGAAAAGTGGAGTTTGTTGTAATTGTTGAACTTGAAAGCCCTACTTGCTTGGAACCACAACCCCGAGATTATATCATTAAACTGTTTTCATTTTGGTTGTCTTAATACAACTTTTACCCCCCAAATTCTTCTTAATCTAATTTGTCCATCTTTGATCTCTTGAATTGTCACTATTTTTATAAATCCTCCTAAAACGCTCCCTGTTGCTCACAGACATTTTTTTCACATTCTTCTAAAGGTTTTCACATATATTTTTCAATACAAACTACATAATTATTTCTCAGAGATAAAATTGGCTATTAACCATAATAGCTTTAAAATGGTGTCAAACAAAATTATGGCCCAACTCTACGTTATGTTATTTATACAACTTTCTGACCTTGATACTCCTCAGGCAGTTTCTGATTCCAGAGCAATCCTCAAATTCCCTCTGTCTTTTGGATTTTATTTCTCTTTAGGGTGGCATGGTCAGAAAGGAAAGTGGGTGGGTAATATCAGGCAAAATGTAACAATGGGCAAGAAGTGAGAGAGAAAATGAAATCCTGAGTACAGAAATTAGCTAAAGATTTCAAGCTCACGGGAAAAAAGGTGGTCCTAGGGAAAGATGTTGAGAAGGGAGGTAGCAGTCAGAGAAAATGAGGGTTGGTGAGCAGTAAGAGGACTTCAAAAAGTTTCTGATTTATCCAGAACTCTTATAGCCTATCTTTTGTGTCTGTTACAACACTCTTCCTGTCCCAACATTCTGGGATTTCTGTGCTAGGCATCTTCCCTTTACCCTCCAGATCCATGCATTACCTTTCTGTCCTCTGCTCCAAGTCTGACAGAAAAAGCTCTCTAGATCGTAGTAGGGGGCTACCTTGCCCTCTGGCTTCTAGTTGGGTATGGGAAACGCAGCAAGACAGGGAAGCCACTCTGCAGAGGATCTCCTTGGCCTGGCTGTGTCTCTTTACCAAAGGTTATGCTCCATCCAAAGCAGCCTCGGCCATCCAGCTCTCTCCTCTGAAGTTCTGGTATCCTCCCTCTCACCTTGCAGGCCTGGGGTTGGTAATGAGCCCTGCTGTTGCTAGCTCCAGAGAGACTACACTATCCCTTGTGCCTTCCCTACAGTCCACCCACAATGTTAGAAATAGATTTATATATCCTTTAGATAGGTTTGATCATATTCAAATGATCAAATGTGAATGTGCTTTCTGTTTTCAGTTAGGACCTTGAGTTAGAATGATACTTTGCTTTGTTAAATCTACTTAGCTAGTACTAAGATACTAAATACCCAAAATAGACCTTGCAATTTTGGATATGTAGGAATTAGCAGGAAAAGACTGTCTTTCCAGGGAAAAAAAAAAAAAAGCTATTTAACTACTTTAGTTGGGATGCTGAGTTATTTTTAAGTTTGCCAGAGAGAAGCCTAAAAAAAGAAACTGTGCAGGCAAAGCGATTAAGATGATTATGCTTCTGTATCTTGATAGCATACTTTGTGGTGAAAGTACAGAGCATTAGTTGCTATTTAAGTTATATAACTATTAGACATAGTTTGATTTCTCAATCAGATTCTTGGTGGGGGCTTCATGGAGAACTAGAGCTTGAGAAATCCAACATCTCGAAAGAAGGCATTACAGGCAATGGTCCAGCATTTGGGCTCTGGAATCACAGAGGCTCAGGTGTGAGTCTCAGGTCAGCCACCACGGATGATTCTTTCTAGGCTCAGCTTCACAGTATATAAATGGAGTAATTTTTCTTATCCCATTCAACTCATGACCTCATTTGAAAGATGAGGGGACTCTGCCCTAAATCATTTTTAGAAAAGGTATTGTTTTTCCATGGAATACATAAAAGATCCATTGTGTAATCATGTTGAAACCTTCAAATACTCTCAGAATAACAATAGGAAAATATGAAGAACACTTAAATAAATCTATAAGAACATCAAAGAGTAATAAGGATTACATTGATACTAAATCTGATGTCATTTATCTGCCCTTATAAAGGATATAGGAATTATATCAAGTTCAATTTTCCCAACATGCTCAATCTGAATAGATCTTAAATATTTTCTATAAGTACAGTATCTCATTATTGCCAAAAAAAAAATCTTTTTTTTTTAAATATTTTATTTATTTGACAGAGAGAGAGACCAAGAGAGGGGACACAAGCAGGGGGAGTGGGAGAGGGTGTAGCAGGCTTCTGACTGAGCAGGGAGCCCGATGTGGGGCTCAATCCCAGGACCCTGGGATCATGACCTGAGCCGAAGGCAGACGTTTAAGTCTGCTTAACGACTGAGCCACCCAGGCGCCCCCCCCAAAAAAAATCTTATCAAGGTTTTGTATTCAAGGACTTTTTTTACTTAATTTTTTTTATTAAATCTTAGGGGCAATGATCTGTTCAATATCTTTAAATACTTAAGACTGTATTTGAAGGTTACTTGCCCCACCCCCCAGAATGGGGGAAGTAACTTTCTTTGTTTTCTCTTTTTTTTTTTTTCACTAGAATCAGTTCATATCACACTATGATGTCGATAATCCTTAAAAGGTTAGATCAATCAACAGTAGAGGGACACCACTTTTCCAGCTGGTAATCCACAGCATTAGCTTTTTACAACCATTTCTTTCCTTATCTTTTTCCTTCCTCCCTCTCTGCTTAGATTGTAGATGTTTCCTGAAGTCTGTGTATTAACACAGGCTCTGCTAATTACGGCCCTGTGTGTCCTAGGTCAAGTTACATAACTCCTCTGAAAATCATTTTTCCCCTTGGTAGTCTCATTTCTCAAATAAAGACCTCCATATTTTCCTAAAAGCAGTTAACACATACTTCATAAACCGTTAGGAAGAGGGAATAAAATGATATTTGTAGAGTACTTAGCAGGGTGCCTAGAACATCACGTGCATATGACAATTGGTAGCCACTATTGTTGCTTTAATTATTGTGATTCCTTTCTCTGATCTATTGGTTTTTGTTCATCATCTTTTAATGTTTTTGTATACTTGTATTGCTTGCATTGCAACATGTATTTCAATATTTTAACCTTATATGGAGTATCTCCACATTTAAATAATAAATGTTTAAAAATAAAAAAGAATAATGCTCTTAATAAAACCTGAATTAATAATATCATTTTTAACTAGCTATGAAGTTTCTGTTTTAACATCAAAATGAGGTTTTTCGGACACCAGAGAACCAGAACTCTAGTGAAAATGTCTCAGTTTCACACTAAATCCTAATCAATGGTGAGAATGTCAATGAGATGCAAAATGTCTCAATGATTAACAAAGTGCTGGTAGAAGTGGGGAAGAAACAGTGGGTAAGATTTTTTTTAATCACCCCTAAGCCTCTACATACTTGCTATCCTCCAGATAATGAAAACCTTCTAAATGAGAAAAATAATGAAAAGATGAAATGGAAAATTCTTGATAGAATATACTAGATTCAGAATGTTTATGACTAATATGATTGCTAGGGGAAACTGAGACCCCTATGATGAAGAAATGAAAGAAAAAATATTATTTTTGGGTGCCTGGGTGGCTCAGTTGGTTAAGCGACTGCCTTCGGCTCAGGTCATGATCCTGGAGTCCCGGGATCGAGTCCCATATCGGGCTCTTTGCTCGGCAGGGGGTCTGCTTCTCCCTCTGACCCTCCCCCCTCTCATGTGCTCTCTCTCTCTCATTCTCTCTCTCAAATAAATAAATAAAATCTTTAAAAAAAAATATTATTTTTAATTCCTTATCTAGAAGCTCTATTGCAGTACCTAAAAAGTCAAAAGTAAATGTAAAATTTTTCTATTTTAAAATATATTTTCAAAAGACAAAAGAAAAAGCTAACCAGATTCCTTTGTTTTAATAATAAAGTATTACACTTCCAGAACTAACCTTCCAATTCCAGACCACAGCCCTTGATTTCAGTATTACCTCCTACCTGATTTTGCTTTTGGTAAAAAAAGGTATAGGCATATTGGTTAGAGACAGAATTAAAAGAATCCAACTGCTTTTAAAATCCTACTTCTTAGAGATGAGGAAGTACTTTAACTTACATTTAAGGAATGAATGAACAGAATGCCCACACAATGTATACAATTATAAAATCTATTTCTGCTTTATAAAATCTTGAATGAAATTCAATTTATTTGTATATCTAAAGGCTGCACTGGATGAAATATAGTCCAAATATTCCCTTCACAGAAGGAACCAAGGCTTACATTTGATTAACTTGCTTAAGAACAATTATTTAATGGCAGAAATAGCGTAAGAGCCCATTTCTTTCCATATCTTACTATTCTTTTTATGAAAATGCACTATTTGGAGTTAGACTTAAATTACATATGCAAATGTATGTAGGCAATGCAAATTAGAACATATTTTACAGAACGAAGCAAATATTGCAATGATCAGTAAAAATAAAATCAATTGCCTCAAAAATGAATGAATACTCCAGAAAAATATCAGTAAGAATAATGTGGATCCTTAAGACATTGGCCCAGATAAAATTCTGTTGCATTTACCAAGTGCTTTCTTTCCATTGGTACTCTCAATTATTAGAGAGTCTCAATAGAAACAGAGAAGTGTAAAGGGAGACATTATGTTAGTAATGTACTTAAAAGAGGAGGCACAGAAACTCTTTTCTTTAAACATGAAGAACAAGTAGGCAAAGCATGCAGCATTGTGCATAATTGTTCCAAATTCTGCATACCTACAGCACAGCAAGGGAAAAGGGATGTCAACAAAGAGAAGGGTAAAATCATAAAAAGCTCTGATGCAAAGACAGTAGACAGTAAAACAAAGATCTTGACAGACAAAGCAAACCACTCCAGAACTTCCACGTGATAATATGACATAGATGTTCTGGACCAAATGTCTTAGAGTAATGAGATTAAGAAAGCAACATTTCCTGAGGCCATTAAAAACCAGAATTTATGAAGGCACCTGGGTGGCTCAGTTGGTTAAGTGTCCAACTCTTGATTTTGGCTGAGGTTATGATCTCAGGGTCCTAGGATCCAGCCTGGGGTCTGGCTTGGCACTCAGCGGGGAGTCTGCTTGAGAGTCTCTCCCTCCCCCTCCACCCCTCCCCATGCTTGTGTGCATGTGCACACATACTCTCTCTCTCTAATAAATAAATAAAATCTTAAAAACAAACAAACAAACACCAGAATCTATAGCCTGGGACTGGTGTAGTCCCCAGACGCTCAAAGATGATAAGGCTTATTAAATAAAAACATTTGCTACCCTCGAGATTTGCAAAGGAACTAGATTTGATCCTTAGTCCTTTGACTATGAGAATATAAAGTCCCAGGATTAAACAAAGTGAAGATAAAATGCATAAGGGACATATCCTATCACTATCTTTTACAGACTTCTCACACCATATATTTCAAAATGTTCACATTATAGGAATGTTTAAAGTTTTGCTGAAGTCTATGATTAACCAAATCTATTCCAAAGAACTAATACTGAAGTACTAGTTTAATGTTTAAGGAAGTAACTACATATAATTTAACATAATAAAGAATTGTGAATAGCTAAGTAATTGACCCACACCACTTTCAAAAAAAAAGATAAATAGGGCGCCTGGGTGGCTCAGTCGTTAAGCGTCTGCCTTCAGCTCAGGTCATGATCCCAGGGTCCTGGGATCGAGTCCCACATCGGGCTCCCTGCTCGGCAGGAAGCCTGCTTCTCCCTCTCCCACTCCCCCTGCTTGTATTCCCTCTCTCGCTATCTCTCTCTCTGTCAAATAAATAAATAAAATCTTTAAAAAAAAAAAGATAAATAATAATATCTAAGAGTTAATTCTCATACAACCATATGAGATAGGTACCAATATCAGCCTAAGTTCAGAGGAGGTACTAAGTAAACTGCCATGATCACAGAGCTAGTAAGTAGTAGAAGTCCATTTGAAATCAGGTAGTCCGCCTTCAGAGGCTGCACTTTGAACAATTATATTCTCCTATCTTATCATCTATTTGTTGGCAGTATATAAAACTTTGATTTCTATTTTACTTAACAAATTTGAAATGAATGAAGGGCATGGCCTCTTACCAAATGGGAATAGTTAAGGTGCAACATAATAACCAGATGCCTTGTTCCATAAGCATATAGCAGATCTCCTGCTCAGGTCAGTATAGCATAATCACTTAAGAAAAATGATTTAAAAATTGGAAAGTTAGAAGCAAAAGATTATCAACATGTATTCACACATTTTATGTAAAAGCCACACCCTCATAGCATAATGTATGCTTATGAGTTTGGGTTTTTGAAATGTATAGCTAATAATCAAAGATGCTTCAGTTCAATCTTTCATCTTTGTTCCCCAAAATAAGCAAGGACTTGAAAAACCGTCTCATTGAGGGGCTAGCATTCTGTTTCCCCAGCACTTCCCAGCAAATATTAATTCTACTTGACAATGAGAAAACTTTAAATATTGTATGAGATTTAAATCGAATCCAAGAAAGCAATTTCCTTGAAAACACATTGCTTGTATTTTGGGACTGGTATTTTAAGGTGCCTGCTTAAAGAATACAAAAAACAAAAATGGTAGGAAATTGAAAGAACAGAGACACTCACCCTAGTTTTGGCATCGATCTGACCACCACGATCCAGTAAGAGCTTCACCATGTTTGTGTTTCCCCTTTTGGAAGCCACATGCAGAGGAGTGATTCCATTCTACACCATGGAAAGACCAAACAAGAGCATGTTGGGTATGACAGGGCATGATGGTGAAGACTTTGTGTTAGAGGGCACAAAGAAGGCTGTGACCTATGTGGTAATTTGATTCAAGTTTACTGAAGTTTCAATGTCTTTGATTTTTATGGGACAAAAAAAGCACACAAACCACAAAGCACTATAGTTAGAGAATGAAAAATGGAATGAAACTGCATAACTAAGTTAGTCCATAACTACAACATAAGAATCAAATATACACATTACACTGTACACATTGTCAAGAGACAAAGGGAGCACTTTCATACAAGAAAAAAAATTCAGATTCTACTTAGGACCGAGCCCTAGGCCAAGTCTATCTTTCATTACAGTATCCATGCACTGAAAGATTCTGGGATCTTAGAGTTTCCTTTGCTTCAAAATAGAATACAAATATACACATTCAGTAGCCATTGGAAAAATGATTCTTAAAAACACCTTCTTCAGAATAATTCAGTATGAAAAACAACTTGAAAATAACTCAACACTGTTTCAATACAGAAGACTTCTCAGGACAAAACACCATATATATGAATTATAGTTATTTACTTTATTGGCTATCCTCTATCATCATTATGGAAAGAATATATACCTGACTTTTTGTATGTCATAATTTTACAAATATTCAAATATTGCATTTACTGATTCATATTAAGTACACTGTTTTGTAATTACCATGTAAGAGAATTCTTTCCAGTGAAAGCTTACCATCAAACATATAATGCAACATGATTTCTTGTTACGTATCTTGGTAAGACTATACAAGCGAACTCTCAATTCATTAAAAACACTTTTCTGTCAAATTGTGTGCCCCATCATCATTAAAACACTGTATAAATGTACTTATACATTTGAAACTTAATGTTCTAACAGTTTAATTTTTTATTGACTTGAAGCTGCTCGTTCATCACTCATGGAGTGATCTTTAAATATAACTACTCACACTGATGTCAGAACTAATATCCTCCTTAACTGCTGCAAATGATCTGTGTACATGTTAATTGACACATTCTTATTTTTCATTTCTTTGGTCATGATGATTTCGTGTGATTCAAAGAAAAAAATTAAAAATCTAATATATCCAGCACAGATCCAGACAAGGAAAAAGAAACAAACCTTTACCGTTGTTCATTTTTACTTTAGTAAAATGTCCATTCACTGCTAACTAAAATGAGAAACTATTTAATCCATACCCTAGCTGTAAAGTCCACAGCAGCTCCCCGGTTTAGAAGAAGAGTTGCCACGTTAACATTTCCATAGTGGGCGGCAATGTGCAAAGGGGTAAAACCACTCTGTGGAAAGCAAAGAAAATGACAGTTGGTAAAGCATTTCACCTCCGTATGTCGCAGTCCCTGGATTAGTGAAGAAAATCACATGGCAATTGTTTACCTAATATGTGAGCAATACAATTAAGATAATAAATGCTTTAATAAGGCTCTTTAAATTTTAGTGCTATAAGGTAGTAAATAACTAACTATATAAGCCGGTAAATAAATACCCTGCATTTCTTGGCAACATTATCTCTAATTAGCTTAATGATTTATCTGTTTACGAGATTTATTGTTTATACAAAAGCATGTTTCTTGAGTTGGTTTAGCTTTAGAGACAAACAGAGTATGATTAAACAACATAAGGTTTTAGCCATAGAATTAACATAATTATGAATAAAAAATTTTTCTCCAGAGAAAGCCTCAAAGCTACTGCTTTGTTTTGTTTGGGGCTTTTTAATAAAAACAAAAAACAAAAAAATAAAACAAAACAAAAAACTAGCATTGGTTGGCATTGTGTCTTTGGAACTATGAAAATGTTATGAGAAACTCTTACAGAGGATATACTATTCATTCCACATCATTTACACTGTCATATTTGTCTTCTTTAACAATTGTGTTTAGTGAGACTAGGTTGTTATAATGAAAAAAAGTTAAAAAACTAAACAATATACCTGACATCAGTGTAAATATCAAATAAAGAAAAAAATTCAGCCGTGCCATTTTCACTATAGAAGTATATTAACTCTTTTATTATTAAAGTATGCAAAAATGTATTACCCTTGCTCTCCATAATTTCATCATTTTCTTTACTCAAATAAAAGATGATAGGAACAATAAAGACTGTTCGTATAGAATTGGATATCAAATCCTGCAGTTTTGAAGTTATTTTGTATCATTCCCTTTTATTTGAAATGAACTTTGATTTACATAATATTGTTTTTAAGAAATATTATCTAAATTACAACCATTATTTTCCTATTCACTTGATAAACAGTTTTTGGTGGCTTTGTTTTTCAAATGTCCTAAATAACATTCGGATATTTTAGGTAATAGAAATTCCTCTGTGCTATCAGCCAAATTAGCTGCAAATAATTTCTGACTATAGGGAAACAAGACACAAAATAAGAATAGTACCTATCAATCCAAATCCCACACTTGCAGTAAAGAGATTTTTGTGTCTACATGATGCCAAATATTCATGTCAAAATGGAGGGAAAAATCAGTCTACAACCAGGCTGTTTTATAAAATGTCAAATTTTTGTATTTTAGGAAATAACTGACTGGAAGTTTTTCATTTTTATCTTGATATCTCCTGTCATCCAGACATAACATTAATGTAAGTCTATCCCTTAAGTTACAATTTAATTTCAGAAAAAAAAAAACATAGTGATTGCTTGTGAATCATTTTCAAATTATTTTTCTCATTTGCAAAAATTAACCAATTTATTGTGTGACACAGCCTCATCAACCATCCAAGATGATGCCTCAGACTCAGACTTTTGGAGCATCCAACACAAAGCTTGTATAAGCCCCTCAGACGAACTCTTGCCTGATTGCCATGAAGGTAGAAAGCTCAGTTCACTTTTCTACAGGGTTATCAATGGAAGGGTTCCCCTCTTTGTTACTCTATTGTCCTCAAAGAAATATTTCTAAATCAGTACAAATCTCCCCAAACTGCTGCTTTCAACACAATATTTAGAGCCAAAATTGCTTTAAAAAATATCTCTTAAACAATCACCAAAAATCACCTAAAAAATTAGAAGTATTAAAATCAGTAATTAAGATATCAATTTATATGATTCCAGTCTTGAGCAATTTCACCAAGCAACTGGGCATTTTTTTTTAAATCTATGTCCTAAGTTCCATGCACAGATATGGGACAGAAGAAATAATATGACTAACTCAAGTATTCACATCTATATCACATATATTCACATCCTATCAATAGGTAAATTCATTAATAAACAAGATATTAGTTTTAGAAATACACTACTCTCAGTAAAAGCTAAACGAATGCTCAAAACCTCTCCAGGTCCACACCCAGTGATCATGAGATGTTAGTCTAAAGAGTCCCCTCGACAAAGGGAAAATCAACCTACACAGTCACTTGCCTTTGAATACAGGTTAATTTTTACAATACACTTTCAACAATGTTTGTGTTAGTGCCTCCCTGTAGCAATGATCAAGAAGAGACTGCTAAACACACACACACACACACACAATACCAAGAGGCTTCTGAACTGAATGTTCCTGGGGATCAATGTGACTTATTTTGGTATGTGGAAAATAGATGATTTCATATCGAGTATTGTTAAGACTTAGCAAGATAAAAGCAAATGCTTTGATCATGATATGCTCAATATCACTATTGATTTTGTACAAGGTGGTTAAAAAAGTATGGGGAAAAAAGGGCAACTGCAAGGAGATAAAAGGATAAAACAGTAGCAAAGAAACCTCCTTAAATTTCACTTTGCTAAACTCTAACCTGAGAAATCTCATTAAGAGAAGATCATATTTCTAACTGGCAAAAAGTAAACAGTAAAGCTCACTCAGAAGATACATAGTAAGGAAGAGTTTCATTTCATGCTCTATTCTAATAAGCCATTTAAATACTTTCACTGATAAAAAATAGCTTCTGATATATGTTACATTAAATTTTTTGAATGATTCATTTGCCTTAATTATGGGAAAAGTTTTTAAATTAATTTCCTACTAATGGAAATTCCAATCATTAGTATGAATTAGTGAGCATTTATTCCAATTGGGCAAAAAACTAAAATCAATAAAAACAAGATATATTTTGGTATAACCATAATACTGTACCTCAGTTGTCCTATTCACCATCATCTGAAGCAGTGTTGTGTGGGAAAAAGAGGGAAGATATTACACAGTGCAAAATGAAGGAAACGGTCAATCTGCTCGCTGTACTTGGATACACTGTTTCAACATGCCAAAATACATTCTACTGAGAAAAGAGACATCCATAACACTACATAATACAATTTTATCTTTCTAAAATTCTGCTTGTATTACTTCTGATTACAAAGAGAATAAATAAGCAGATTTCTAAAAAGCTGAACCTCATCGTTAAAAGAAAATTATCTTTAAGTTTTTTTTGTTACTATACCCAATAGACAGTCCCCTTCTTTCTGAAATACCTCTGAAAGTAATTTAGCTCTTTCGATGACTGGAAGTAATTTTGCATTATCACCATGGCCTACTTCTTTATCATCCCCCAGGAGGAACCTGGCAGCCGAAGAGTTCCTTTCCACAAATGTGTTCAGCTTTTACCTTGGATTGTACGTCAGCATTGTGATCGTTCTGAAGCAGGAGTGCAGCGGATTTGGTGTCATCTTTCCTAGCTGCAATATGCAGAGCTGGCAGCCTCACTTTCCCTTTGGTATCATTCTCTAAGAGGATGGCCACTGCCTGGTTGTGTCCTTGCTGGAGTGCCACCGCGAGTGGCGTGAAGCCATCCTAGTAAAATGGAAGAAGAAAAAATCTTCCATTAATGTTTGGAAGCATGGGATTCAACTCTCAGCAATGCCTCTAATGTTTAAAATAATAAAAGATAGAGAAGAAATGCAAAAGGATTAAATATTACTGTGAAGATTAAAGCATGGCTAAAATTAACAACTCAGGAAAACAACAGATGTTGGCGAGGATGCAGAGAAAGGGGAACCCTCTTACACTGTTGGTGGGAATGCAAATTGGTGCAGCCACTCTGGAAATCAGTATGGAGGTTCCTCAAAAAGTTAAAAATAGAGCTACCCTATGACCCACCAATTGCACTACTATGTATTTATCCAAAGGATACAAACATAGTGATTCAAAGGGGAACAGGCACCCCAACGTTTATAGCAGCAATGTCCACAATAGCCAAACTATGGAAAAAGCTCAGATGTCCATTGACATGAACAGATAAAGAAGAAGTGGTATTTACACACACACACACACACACACACACACACCATGGAATATTACTCGGCCATCAAAAAGAATGATATCTTGCCATTTGCAATGACGTGGATAGAACTAGAGGGTATTATGCTATGCGAAATAAGTCAGTCAGAGAAAGACAAATACATATGATTTCACTCATATGTGGAATTTAAGAAACAAAACAGATGAACATAGGGGAAGGGAAAGAAAAATAAAATAAGATGAAAATAGAGAGGGAGACAAACCATAAGGATGCTGAACTCTAGGAAACAAACTGAAGGTTGCTGGGGGGGAGGTGGGTGGGGGGATGAGGTAACTGGGAGATGGGCATTAAGGAGGGCACTTGATGTAATGAGCACTGGGTGTTCCACGCAACTGATGAATCACTAAATTCTACCTCTGAAAGTGATTAAAAAAAAGATTAAAGCAATTGATAATCAGTTATTCACCATACTATGGACTGGCTTCATCAGATTGTTTTCTTAGTTTCTGTTCTACATATCTTGAAAAACATCTGCATTCCCTAACAAAGCATACTGCACATAAGATGTGCTTAAATGTATGTTTAGAATGGGAAAATAAAAATTAGAACCAACCTTAAGTAACACCATCTTATAGAAAGGAAAATGTGGGGAGGGTAGAGATAATGGAGAACAAATCTGACTGAGAATCAAAGATATAGTAGCCAAGACAGGGAAATAAATTATGTGATTAACTATGCAAGTTGCTAAATATCCCTGTATTGATTAGGGAGAACAATACTATCAATGGAATGGTCTATTACCAATTAATTTGGCAAGTTTGGGGCATAATGTAATCTAAAACCTTTTGGTAAATAAGGCTAATTCATTAATTTTGCACTTTGTTGAATGTGATATTATTTAGATCATTTAGATATAAAATTACATGTGCTAGGTAATGAAAAAAACAGATTTTTAATTCTAAACTTAGAAAATAATTAAAAAAAAACCAATAACACAGATCATCAAAGTTAGAAGAGTTTTAAGAGTAGATGGATAACCATGCTAGAAAAGTTGGAAGCCATGTTTTCTGTCTAGAAACAGGTATTCAGTTAATGGAAAGGTGGCAAATAAATAGAAAAATATATATATATGCTAGGCTCTGTTTATGTTAAAACCTCCCTTACTCCACAAAAACTTGAAAACAAGTCTCAGCTAGAAGTTTCCATTCATAGAACAGATGAGGGTAATAGGACCGTACATTAACAATTGCATTTTAGGGACAAGAGCAATTTACCATAATCTAACTACCTGATTTGTTTCCATCAATAATCTTTTCAAACTGTAGATTGTTTTGAGCAAAAATGATTTCCTATTGCACTACCACAAAAAGACTTGAATTTGTTTTAATAAGAATTGAATTTTAAATAAACACATCACTTAATATAATGGAAGAGTAAACCATGTAGTGTTGTAAAATGAAAAATAGTAGCCTAAATTTAGAACTTTGTTTGGCACAAATTAAGCACTCTGTGAAGGAGGAAAGAACAGGCTTATCATCATATACATATTTGATTATCCACTGCAATACTGTGAGAGTTTCTATAAAAAGAGTGCAAACTTTGTTTTTTCTTAGAGACAATGCATTTGCTGACAGTACAGAACCTAATTAAAAAGTTTTTAGCCTTCAATTTTGGTAACACTCAGGAAGAAGGAGGCGAGTGAAGAGTTATAAAAATGGTACTGGAGGGACAGAGGATTCCCCTCAGAGAATTTAACTTTGGATGTCCACCACAATGATTTCATTCTAATCCACACTTCACGGGGGAAGGGTAAATATCTGAAATGATTTTTTCAAGTACCTCAACTGACTCTATGAAAAAGAAACTCCTATTAAAATTCAGTAGCTTCATTTTTCATCATTTATTTACCAATGCTAATTGCTATAATAGGAAATTTCAAATATTTAAATATTTATTTTCAAACATGGGTTTCATTGCCATACTGAATAGTCGCATAATTATCTGATTTTTAAAGTGGTCACAGTGTCTTGATTAGTAATTAATTTTTACAAATTAGTCTACCAGTCGGTTCAGAGTAAATGTCTCCTTTAGGCATAGTCATACATGTGCACATGAGACTGTAGAAGGTGTTTGGCAATACAACAAAATATCAAACCATAATCAGCCATAAAGCTCTGTAAGGACAGTAGTTTTCTAGAATGACAGACTATAAGGGAATGTGCTGAGGTTTGTCCATATCTGTGTTTCTTGATAATCATTAGGGTCAGCAGTGGGGGATTAATCAACTAAGTTTATATATGTCGAGTCAGGAAAAATTAGGATTTTGTTTTTAGCTAATGAGAATAAGCTGTCAGAAAGTTATTGCAATTGGCTCCATAAAAAGTTTTCTGCCAAAGGGACTGGAAATGGATTTAATAGATTACAATGATCTCTTCCCCGAGTGCAGGGTAGTAGGGAAGTCATGTTTATTTCACCTAAAGACTTAATTGTTCAGAAAGGAAGTCACATTAGACATTAAAAATTATCAAGTTAGTTTCTGGGTGACAAACATCTATCAGTCATCTTCCACTCCAGGTCAGGAGTTTTGAAGTTTTATCAGTGGAGGCACAGAATGTGAAAAAGGAAAAACAAAGACTGCATGATCTGGTTGAAAGTAGGGAGGAGAGGCATGGCCCAGTGGAACTCTTTCCCCTTCTCTTCTGTGTCACCCACTTCCAACCTTCTGGTGGCCCCTTGAGGCAATTTCTTCAAACTCAAGGGTTTCTAGAGCATCGCTTAAAAATCACTGTTCTAAGCAACCACTGAACTTGCTCCTTAATCTGCCCAGGCAAAAATGGGAAGGAATAACAAAGCAAGCTCTGTTTACTGGAGGATATGCATAGGAAAAGGAAAGTGATGTTCTAAGTTGGCCCACTCTAACCCCTTCTTATGTCTAGATGTCCTGAATATGCTGATACTGAATTGACTTTGAACATTCTATTTAGTTGTTGCTATAATCATAGTCACACAACTATGTGCCATAATTTGTGCTTCAGAAAATGTGAACTTTTTCTTCGTGACATACTCCTCATAAAACTGCTAACACAAATACCTACAAATCATTTCTGATCATTAAAAATTATTCCTTTAAAGAACTGAATTGGATCCTAACAGATAAAATATTGAAGAAAAGAGATGGGTAGAATTTACTGTCATCAAATTTTAGAATAGTATACAAGGTCCCCAAACCTAGAGAATGGCAAATTGATGGAAGCCAGAGCTCATGTAAGAGCAAATTGACATGAATCCCAAATCAAGGCATAAACTCATTCAACTTTGTATACTGGGTCATTCGTTTATGGCCACTGTTGTAGATGACAAAAGCAATGTGAACATTCCTAGCATAATTTAGACAAAATAATGGAGATCCCCTGCAGGTGGATATAAAGAACGTGGACATTAAGATCAGAGAATTTGAACCTATAGGGTTGACAGTCTCACCTCAGTAGCAGTGCTCTGATTAGCTCCATTTTCAAGCAGATATTTTACAACATCAATGTGGTTCTCCTGGGCAGCCATGTATAAAGGAGTGAAGCCATTCTGAGGACAAACAATAAAAAAAGACATCTTTAACCATTTGTAAAGTTTAAACTAGGGAAGAATACCAGACAAGGAAAAAGAGAATACTATGGAGGAAACTCCTGAAATGATGAAACATATAACATACCTC
The DNA here is from genome assembly GCF_054177405.1 of Leptonychotes weddellii. Classification (NCBI taxonomy): domain Eukaryota; kingdom Metazoa; phylum Chordata; class Mammalia; order Carnivora; family Phocidae; genus Leptonychotes; species Leptonychotes weddellii. Next base: position 93,747,577 of record NC_138370.1, read on the forward strand.
CACAATGAATTATACATATATTTACTATTATAAAACTAACTACAATCAGAGTGAACCAATTCCCACACACAATTCCTAAAAGAATGAGGACAAAGTGACATGGAAGCAATATTTTCCTCATTTCCTGTCTTCGTTTCAGTTTCAGAGATTTACATTTCCCATCACCTAATGCTGTTAAAGCTAAAAATATTTAGTTTCCTAATATAATCCAGTAACATACATCAAATTCTCACTATACAAAATATTTATGTAATATCATCTGTATTTATTAGCTCCTAAACTATGTAAATGGACCACCATTCTCTTGAATGTACACACTTTAGCTAGCACCTTTAAAGGTATAAATTATTGCTCATTCCAAAACAGGCTGGGAGTGATTGCAAATCTGATTGAAAAAGTTAAAAAAAAAAAGCTCTATGTTTCAGTATTCCAATTGAAGTGGCATAGTTTATCCTGAACATCTTTATATTGTTTTTTAAAGCTGTTCTGAAATTCTATCATTCATTAATTCCCATATTCATTTATTCAGTTATTTACTAAAATCTGACCACTGTAGCTGGGACATCACTGGGATACAGTAATAAGACAGACATCTGCCCTCATGAAGCATACACTATGGTAATATTATAACAATATTATGTAGTCATAGTTTTAAAAAATCACTGAAATTATATAACTTGAGTTTAAAATTAAGTTTAAATAGGCAAATTTTCTTTTTATCAGATCCTTTGCAATAGGTAACACCTCATGTAAAAAAAAAAGTAAAACTTTGTAAAAACAAAATAGAAAACACGGAATAATTCATAAACTCTCAAATCAAACAATTCTCTCAAAACAATGTCAGAGTCTTAAACATTGTTGATTCCCTTAAAAATTCCACGCATTAATGAGAATAAGCAAAAACATAAATGAGACTTCAGGGATTTTCAAAAACTTAAAAGGAGAAAAAATAACTATTTTTAAAAATTTTTCTATCTGCATTGTGTAAGTGTGGAAACATTATTTAAAATGGCCAAGACCCAGCAAAATATAAAAATCCAGAGTATACAAGGAAAACAAGAAAAGACATTTTAAATTTGATTATAAAAGAAAATCTGCAGGCTTCAAATGGAGGAGGAAATTTTAAAACTGAGAAATATTGTAAGAGGAATGAATTGACAACTTTGTAGGATTCAGGAATAACTTGCTGGCTGGATAGCATATTTTTTAAAACAGAGCAAACAGGTGAAATCTTGGGTATTTTAAGAACACTGAAGAGGTGGCGGAAGGACAGAATTAGAGATTCAAAGGAAGGGAAAGCCAGTGAGGATGGTTAAAAACAATGAGTGGGTGTGGGATGGGGCTCTTTCATGACAAGTAAAAAAGCAGGATGCAAAAGAAAAAGAAAAGAACTTTTAATAGAGTAAAACAATTTGCTTACATGTTTTCCTCTGACAGACTTGTGTATAGATCAGGAGAAAGGGAGACGGACTGTGGTTGCCGGATCAATAGGGAAAAGAAATGTACCATTCTTAGGCTCCTGGCCTGGGTCCTGGGCTCTAGAGGGGCCTCCTCTAGCCGAGGTAGGGCTGGGGATCCAGAGGCCCAGGGGGACACGCCCACTCTGATCCCCACAGCTCCCCTGCTTCCAGACCACACACCAGGCATGCAGCTACCCAGAATCCTTGCCTATGCAGCGCCCCCGTGTGGTGCCAGGGCTTGCTCAGACTCCGTCTTTGGGTTCTTCTCCCAAGGGTCTGTTGCCATGCCCACGCTGTGACACACTGACTGATAGCCCCCAAATACGCCCTCATCTTAATCCCTGGAAGTAGTAAATGTTACCTTATATGGCAAAAGGAACTTTGCAGCTGTGACTAAGTTAAGGATCTCGAGGTGGGGAGATTAATCCTGGATTGTCCAGGTGGGTATAATGGAATCACAGGGTTTTTATTTATTAATTTATTTATTTTAAATGTAATGCATGACTAAGCAAACATGTATGCATATCCTCCCCTCCTTTTTCTTTTAAGATTTTATTTATTTATTTATTTGAGAGAGAGAACGAGCAAGAGAGAACACAAGCAGGGGGAGAGGGGCAAAGGGAGAGGGAGAAGCCGACTCTCCGCTGAGCGGGGAGCCTGACTCGGGACTGGATCCCAGGACCCTGAGATCATAACCTGAGCTGAAGGCGGGCGCTTAACCGACTGAGCCACCCAGGCGCCCCTCACAGGGTTTTTATAAGAGTGAGGCAGGAGGTCAGAGAGGAGAGAAGACACTGTACTGCTGGCTTTGAAGATGGAAGGAGGGGATGTGATCCAAAGGAAAGAGATTTTCACTTACAGCTTCCAGAACCAGCAGTGCCAGCACCTGGGTTTTAGCCCCATCAGACTAATTTCAGATTTCTAAAATGCATTTGTGGTCATTCGTTACAGCAGCAACAGGAATCTAGCAGACACCCCTAGAGTTGTTTGCTAGAGAGGGTGGAAACAGTGAATGGACAGAGCTTGAATGTGTAGGTCAGGGTGTCCACACCTTTCCACGTGACGCTCGTGTGGTATGGATGGAGCCAGGGATGGGCCAGGAAGAAGAACCCGCTGCAGGCCAGGGGTTAGAATCAGCACACCCCCTGCCACAATCCTGCGTGGAACTCCAAGGTTTCCGAGAAGTCTACATTTGGACCTGTCATGTTGTTATAAAGATATATTTGTCAAGGTGGAAAGATAAAAGATACGTATGTAACAGCTTGATATACAGCTTTTAATTTTAAAATGTGTATTGTAAGTGGGCCTCCTTTTCACTCATGTCCTGGGCTCTGTAAGTGCTGATAGCGGGCCAGTAGCAGAGAGAAAAGGGGGAAATATCCACAAGTAGTATGTGGGGGAGGGCAAGAAGGGCAGTGACAAACGAACATTCAGGATCTTGGTTAGAGTATGCCATGAATCCCATTTGTGCCTGGAGCCACAACCTCAGTACGCAAGGGCTTTCAGCAGTGTAGGGGATGTAAATACGAAGAACAATAAAAATAAAAAGAATTTGTTGAACTTCTGCCATATGATATTCACTGTGAGAGATGCTTTGAATATGTCACCTCAAATTACAGTGATCATGTGTCTCTGTTTGCCTGAGACAGTCTAAATTTATGTGTAGTATCCTGGAGTAATTATTAATAGCATCTCAGTTTGGATAGTCAATTAAATGGCCTAACAGTATCTCTAATACTTAGAATAGTGCTGCAACATTGGTACTCTCATCCCCACTTGGTTTTTTGGTTTGTTTTTTTTTTTTTTTGAGTAAACTCTACCTCCAGTGTGGGGTTCAAACTCGTGACCCCGGTATCAAGAGTCACATGTTCCACCGACTGAGCGAGCCAGGTGCCCCTATCATCCCCATTTGAAATGAGGTAGCTGAGGCTCAGACATTTGGGTAACTTGGCCAAAATCTCACAGCTAATAAGTGAACCAAAAGTGATGGACAGAAACCAGTCATGAATAGTCTTCTTCCCTATATGAAAGTCGGGACTTGATCCGATAGATGTGTGATCCTCAGCCTGGCTCTGCAACAGAATCTCCTGAGGAAACTTGTAAGAATGCCTAGGCACTACCCTGTCGCCTACTGAACTGGTGTCTCCATGTGTGAAGCCAAAGCACCTGCAATTTTTAAAAAGCTCAATTCTTGAAGTTACCTGAAGAACATTGTTATAGGTGATACAGAACAACTGAATGGTTTGGGGCAGGAAGTACCATGATCACAACTGCATTTCAGAGAGTTCACGCTGGTGAGCACTAAGTGGACCAAACCTACTCTGGTTTGGGGTGGTAGAAGACAAGAATGAAAGTAAGGGGTTAATCAGCTTTGTAGTATTTGCAATAGTGTATTTAAAAGATGAAGGAAGCATGAGCCAAGACAACATCTTGGCTAGGCGAGGGAGGGAGCTATTTACTGTTACCAAATATGTGAGGTAAGAAGGCAATAAAGATTTACTACAGGTCCTAAAGATGTGGGAAATTACCCTTTCCTTACTTATTGATGCTACTTAACAAGAAAGACTCCGCCAGATAATGTGAAACATGCCTCTGGGTAATTGGGACAGGGCATAGTAGCATTTTAACAGCACTGTAAATTTTATAGGAAGGCTTTTATCTCTGCATATAAATAGGTTAACAACACAGGATTATTGGCCTGTGTTCATGCATCCAGGTGCTTTCCAATGTACTATGTCTATACACCTTTCTAAAATAGTCTGGCTGCATGTAGGGATAAAAGTGTATGTATTTTCTTCCTGTTGGTGTGAAAAAGTCAAAGACATCTACAACCTGGACTGATACTTGGAGGATGCAAACAAGCACAAAATTACCAGCTGTCGTAGTAGTCTCAGTGTGACCAATAGGTGCCTCTACCAACCGGTTATTAAATATTTTGAACATTATTCCTCTCCATAGCAAATTATTAATTATTTTCCATTCATTTATATTTATTCAACAAAAATGTGTTTGGTGACTTTACTGCTAGGCATTGTGTTTAGCATAGTGATTCAGAGATGAAAGGCACAGTCCCCGCTAATTAGAAGCTCACAGTCCAGAGGCTGAGATGGGCAAGTAATATGTTACAGTTCAGTGAACTCATACATAATTAGTTTCTTAAAAAAAAAAAAAAGAAAAGAAAAAGGCAAAGAAGTGGGGTGCCTTGGTGGCTCAGTCGGTTAAGCATCCAACTCTTGATTTCAGCTCAGGTCATGATCTCAGAGTCCTGAGTTCAAGCCATGTCTTGAGCTCCACACTGGGCATGGAGCTACAAAAGGAAAGGAAGGAAAAGAGGAAGGAAGGAAGGAAGGAAAAAAGGAAGGAAGGAAGGAAGGAAGGAAGGAAGGAAGGAAGGAAGGAAGGAAAGAAGGAAGGAAGGAAAGGGAAGAAGGAGAAGAAAAAGATGTTGTTACACGAGGGATATAAAGAGAACATTGAAGGGCACAGAACTAAGCTGGATGAGGAAATTATATTCAAAGGAAGTCACTAGGATTGACATTTGGTAGACACGGTGAGTGATTTGGTTTGACTGAATCATGAAAACCGAAGTTAGCCATAGAAGCAGGAAAGGGATTTCAAACAGCGGAAACCCCATGAGAAAACAGTGAACATCTAGGGATCTGCAGATAATTCCGTGTGACTAGCAGGAGGAGGAGGCTGGGACAGGCAGGGATCAGTTCCCATGTGCCATGTTAAGGAGTCTGAATCTTATTCTGAAGTCTTGGGAATCACGGTTTTAAGATGAGGTTTGGCATGATCACATTTTCATTTTAAAATGAATTTGCCAGGATTGGGGAGGAATTGGAAATGGCCAGAGTATACTCTGGAAAAGTAGAAATAAGGCTTTTGTAATAATCCAGATGAGAAGTGAGAATTAGGAATATTAATTTGATTTTGATATTTTAAAATGTAATTATATGTAATTATTTATGTATATTCTACTTAAAGGTTTTACTCTGCATGATTGATCATATTTGATAAAATGTCTCAGATTCATTGAGAAGTTATAACAGTTTTCTTCAAATCCAGAAATTATGCTGTTTCAAGAATTCATACACATGTAATACTACAAAAAATGTTTTTCCTGTTTTCATTAGTGATATAACTACAAATCAGTAATCAGGTTTTTGCCACTGGTGAGAATTTCCTTAGGTAATTGGATTATCTGGGAAAATTGAATGAACATGAACTAATATTTATATATCTACCTATCAAATGTGGATTTACTGAAGCTTTTCAGAACATTTTAAAATCAGCTAGACCTATTGATATTTGTATGTCATTTCAAAGAAATTATACAGAGATAAATAACGTCAGTATGCAAAGTAATGAATGGTTTAGAATCAATGTTTTGAACAAGGAACAAAATTCTAAGAACTATCATCATTACCAATTTTTAATATTAACTCCAGACTTAATTTTGTCAGCACATATAACCTTATTCTTCCCTTACACAAATATTCATTAATTGGATGACTTGAAATGATTGATTATACAAAATTAATCTTAACTGGACTCAATGTTACCATTCAATTTAAAGGGTCTTTTTATACAGTGCCAAGTTTATTTTGCAGTTTTTCACTTAGGCAATGGATGAGGTGTCTTAAGAGTAACAAATACGAATATAATATTGTTTCTGTCCTCATGAGCACAAAATATTACAGAGTTCACAGAATATATGTATACAGAATCATCTATAGCTCCATATATACTATTATATATTACATATATATGTAAAGTATATGTACATATATGTAAAAAGTATATATGTAAAGTATACATACATATATGTAAAGTATATATTACATAGATACAAAGTACCTTTTTCTATAGTATTGCTCACTCTTTAGTGCTCTGATAGCATTTTCTTTGTGCTTCTTTTGGCAATTAGTATGCATTAAGCCAATTTTACATATATACAATTTTATATATATACTAAAGAGTGAACAATTAATACTATGAAAAAAGGTACTTTTGGCCCAAGAACACAGAGCTAAGAGGAAATTAGGAGGCCTTAATAAAACCAAGATAGTAGATCTACAGAAAATAAAATGTTATTTGCTGTTCTGTTCTTTTCTGGTTCCACATTCCCCATCTCTCAAGAAATGTAGTGTTTGTATGAGAATTCTCAGTGTATTTGCTGCCGGCACATATTTCACCTAGGGAATTCTGTTCTTGAAGCCTAATAATGAATCTCGCGAATAGTAAAAAACAGTAAGCAAAATTACCAAACCTGAGTAAAAGCCAATGCAGGAATGCATCTTGATGAGAATTTTTACAGGTCTAAAAATTATTAAAAAAAAAAAATTCAAAGATCTCTTACCCAGACAATAACATAGCAAACTGCAATTCACATTACTACCTAGCTAAAGGTATACCTTAGGTAATTTCATGGATCAGTCATAAGCTAAAAGAGTGGAAAGTGATTATGGAAGTTTCAAATGGTATATCTCTGTACACTACTCATTGTTATTTCATTTGTTCTTACTTTTGGTCTTATGCGGCCAAAGTTATTAAATATATTTTAATGATTAAAAGAAACTGCCCTATTTTCCTAGATGAAAATATTATAGCTGAAAAGGAACTCATCCTTTTACAGTTGAGGAAATTTTAACCCAGAGACTGAGCAGACCACCAAGTGGACTGGCCAGTTTCATAGATTAAGGAGACAATAGGAGGTAAATGGACACAGCTGATGCAGGGATGCTTGGAAACTCTTACCCTTTCCTTCTAATCTCTCAGGCCTTGATATAAGAATCACCCTCTCTAAGAGGCCTGATTCAGTGCCATAACAACACTCAGCACATAGTAGATGTTCAATCAATCTTTGTTAAATGGGCAAGTGAATAAAGTAGAATAAAAACCAAGTTCCTTTTTATGCCTGTGGTGGTTTTAAAGCATGTCTTCAAATTCTTTGACATGCCTCCCTTCAAAAAAGGTAAAGCCTAATTCCCCTTCCTTTGAATGTGGGCCAACTTGGTAATTCACTTTCAATGCATTGATTATGGTGGAAATGATTGTGTATGACTTTGAGGCTAGGGTTTAAAAGTCATTGCTTTATTGCCTTGCCCTATTTTGGATCACCTGCTCTGGAGGTAAAGAGCTGACGAATCATGATGACATGCAAGCAGTCTATGGAGAGACTCAAGTGAGAAGGAATTGAGACCTCCCACCAACAACTAGCTCAAGGGGAAAAAACACCCTGGTAGTGAATCCTCCAGCCCTAGGAAAGCCTTCAGATGCTCAGCATTTTCATCCCAACCTCATGAGTGACTCTGAGCCATAATTGCATAGCTAAACCACTACTAAATTCCTGATCCACAGAAACTGTTATGATAATAATGTTTATTGCTATTTTAAGCCACTAATTTTGGACATAATTTGTTATGCAGCAATTGCTAGCTAACACAATGTCCAACAAGGTCATACATGATCTGACCATGGCCTGCCTACCTTGCCAATCATACTTCTTACCACTCATACTTTACACTGCTTCCTTTCTCTTTAGGAAAGGAATTCATATCCCAGACAGTTATTTTCAAGTAACTTTGTGACAACACAAAGCAATGGTAGTCATATGTCACTACTTTATAGTATTTTGCAATTGGATAAGATTAAGACTTTGCATTTTTAGAAGGAATGAATGCGGGATGCCTGGGTGGCTCTGTTGGTTAAGCGTCTACCTTCAGTTCAGGTCATGATCCCAGGGTCCTGGGATCGAGTCCCGCATTGGGCTCCTTGCTCAGCTGGGAGCCTGCTTCTCCCTCTGCCTGCTCTCTCTCTCTCTCTCTGACAAATAAATAAAATCTTTAAAAGAAAAGAGAAATGAGTGAAGTAGGTCACTTGTATATATTTGCTTAGAATGGAACAATCTATAGTTTAAGAGAGTCTGAAAATTATAGCTTTAAATCTTTATAATACCCTGAATCCCATGTGCCGCTTGCCAGTTTTCGAAGAGTATTACATATACCCCTCATATCTACTAGAAAACTAATCCACAAATTACATACCCAATTCCAAAAGTAGAAAATGGAAATGGTTACAGATAGCTCTGGGTTTGAACTTAGCAAAACTAGAATTCCCCTTTTGATGAAGCCTTATTGTCTTTTTGTAGGAAGGTCAATGTCAAGATTTAGGTTTTTTCACAGAGCAGAATTCTTCAGCAGCCTTAGCCATGACACCCTAGGAAACTCTTCATCACATGATGGTTAACAGAGGTTAGTAATTACTCCTCTAGTTACCATCCCAGACACTATGTATCATCTTCTTCCTTTGAACTAGCATTATGAGAGATAAGGTTGGGAAGCATCCCCAATTATCACCCAGCTTTAAGGTCAGGATGATTCAAATTATTTCCCTAAATATATCGTAAATGCACAGCTGCAAAGGATTTTAAAAAAACCAGTGGGTATTAATTGTAGTCACAAAAAATAAAGACTATTTTGTGTACTCTGGGGGTGTACTTAGGGCAAAAGAACAAAAGATATGATTCTACATTTGCTTGGCAGTGAAGAAGGCATTTTATTAATTAAAATATCATACAAATTTTCTCAGGTGATTTGAACTTGACAGTTCTTTACCAGGGTTAAGATATTATGGGTTATTTTAACCACTTTCTTCTCCCCAAAAGTCCTCTTTAATGGATTATAGCTAAACTATTAAATAACATTAAAATGACTAATGTTCTAAATCTTTCGAAGGAGGTTCAACTTTATGGAGTATTTATCATGTCATCTTGTTTCATCCCCACAACTACGCTCTTAGGCCATTTAACAGAGAAGGCTACCTATGGCAGTCATTTACCCAAGGACATCCTCACAAATGGTGCAATTAGGGTCTGAACTCTGGAGGACTCCAAACCCAGTGCTCCTTCCACTCCCCTCAGCTCTTCCCTTCAACTGAGATCAAATTGTCACAGAGATCACCCACGCTTTTATCTAGTAATTGGAGAATTAGTCTTCTTCCATTTTCTCCTAAGCCATTCACTAGAGATAAGCAGGGAAGCTCTGCCTAATGACAGTATTAGAATCATCATGAACTGCTTAATGAAGAATGTCCAAGTGTTCTCTTAGGTGTAAGAATTTTTCCAGTGACATAAGTAATATATATCTATACAACTCAAGGAAATGAACATTCATAGGTATTAAGAAGCATGCCTTAAGTTTCACACTACTTAAAATGTGGAGCTGGGATTTGAACCCACATATAACTGATTCTAAAGCTCATGCTCTTTCTACTACACTATCCTGCCATGTGCCTTATTAATATATTTGACAGACACTATTTTATCATATCTGGGCATTGTTAGCAATCAGAAACACCACTGAAAATAGTGCATTCAGGGGCGCCTGGGTGGTTCAGTTGGTTAAGCAACTGCCTTCGGCTCAGGTCATGATCCTGGAGTCCCGGGATTGAGTCCCGCATCGGGCTCCCTGCTCAGCAGGGGATCTGCTTCTCTCTCTGACCCTCCTCCCTCTCATGCTCTCTCTCAATAAATAAATAAAAATCTTTAAAAAAAAAAAGAAAATAGTGCATTCACACTAGGCCTACCATAATCCCTACTTTCAGTTTCTCATGGATAAATAACCAAGAAAACATGTGAACTATTTTACCGAACATGATTTAAGATCAGTTTTCCTAGACCACAGCTGAAGAGCAAGACTTTTCGTACTATTGCCCTTTAGTCATATTAAGAGCAAACCTTTAATATATATTCTGACGTTTTTCCAGATGAGCTTGTCTCACCAATATTTCTACACTCACCAAGTTCAATTGTACCTCTTAACGATGTTACTACTGATCTTTCCATGTGGAAAGTCTTCCATTTCAATTTCTCCTCTGCAGTGGAGAATTTCCCTTTATTTCCTTTTCAGTGCCTGGCTTCAGTCCTCTGTAAATTTTTCCTTAACAGAGTTTAGCCAGTTTCCAGTTTTCCCTCTGGGATATAGTTGGTTCCATACAGTTTAGTACCAAATCATATACCATCTTCTCTTGTTTGCCTCTGTTTCTTGTGTGTTTGTCTTGACTTTGTATTTAGTCTATATACTTTTTAAAAGCAGCTTCCTGTCTGACAACTGTTTAGAATCCTCCACAGAAATGAGTACTCTCCCGAGTACACAATAAACACCCAATAAATAGCTGCTGACTAAGTTTACTCTTACCTTTATTTTACCCAGTTCCTGACAATTATAGATAACTTATATTTGTACGTTTCTCCTTTATTCAAGTTTAAAATTTAGATGCACCAGGTGACTCACCACTACTGCATTCTACAAAGGAGCTGAGGTGGCTGATAATAATTTTAATTTACTCATATAATTCCAAAATACTGAAAACCTTTATCTCATGTTTCACTTTGCGAAAATGAATAGATACCTCATTAAACTGTTAAGCTGTAACTGAATCATTATATTGTTTATGTCCTTGGATTTATAAACCAAAAAACAAGAAGTCAAATGAACTTGTAAGTAATCATGGAAAAAGCAAATAAAATTTTAAAGTAAAGAAAATATTAAAAATGAAGAGAGCAAGTGAATTTTAAAAATGGAATACCCAAAATACAGTAGTGGGCATCTACCCATTACCATGCCTACCCAATATCCTTTCTCTTTTTTTTTTTTTAAAGATTTTATTTATTTATTTGAGAGAGAGAATGAGATAGAGAGAGCATGAGAGGGGGGAGGGTCAGAGGGAGAAGCAGACTCCCTGCCCAGCAGGGAGCCCGATGCGGGACTCGATCCTGGGACTCCAGGATCATGACCTGAGCTGAAGGCAGTCGCTTAACCAACTGAGCCACCCAGGCGCCCCCCTTTCTCTTTTTTGATAGCATCCTGGTTTTTCCTTAAAGTATCTATGTTTCCCTCCATAGTTCATATAATTTCAATAGAGCTGAACTTTTCTTTTCATCTACTAGCTCTAGGCAGAGTATCAGATGACTTAAGCCAATCAACACATTCAATTCTGTTGGATACAATGACTGGTTCAAGTTTAGGCAAAAGAAGTAAAATGGTCCAATTAGTCAAATTCAGGATCCTCTTTTGGAAAGCTGGGACAAGTCTCCCTTATTTTGACTCTGAACAAGAAAAAGTATGGCTCCAATCTTAGGTCCACAAAGGAGACCAGCCTAGAATAAAGCTTGAGTTGCAGAAATCATAGCAAAGAGGAAAAGAGAATCTGAGCCCTTAGTTATGAATAAGCCAGTGGGAGGGAAAAAAAAATGAAACAAACCAATATACTACTGGAGTTTACCTTACCTATTTGAACTTTGTATTCATGAAAGCCAAGAAAGTTCCTTTTTTAATTACCCGAGTACAAAGTAAGTTTTTTTCTTGCTTGTAATTGAAGACATTCTAGTTGATACAGGCATCTATACTAAAATATAGCTTATCCTACTGTCATTTGTTTAAAATGAAGCATTTTCCTGGTAATCTGGAATATCAAAAAGTATTTCACAGAAATGAAAGTATTAAAAGCAGAATTTACTATTATGTTAAAAATATGTTTTTCAGTAACCCTGAGATACATCTGCAGAAAAAGTATAAAATCAATTTTTAAGAATAAGGTTAAACTACAAAATAACAGGTGGGTTATTTTCAGTAAGGAAATAAATTTTCTCTTCCAAGAGAAGAGATTTTAAAATATTTTTTTCTGTGTGAGTGGCAAACAAAATAAGGTATTCAGTGGTAGGTTTTCTTCCATTGTTATTTCTGCATACATAATGCTAACTTTCATTTAAGTCGTTGACAGAAATGGCAAGTTTATCTATCACTGGATTAAATGCTTTCTCACTATATCACATAAAATTTTACAATAATCTATAAGACTGCTGTTATGTTGTACATGTAATAATTTTAATGATAAAAACTAAAATTAAATATGCAGATGCTGTGCCCTGACTAATCTCTACAGAAGCAATGAAAATGTCTCAATATGAGAGATGAAACTTTAACATAAAGTTAATAACTATTTGAATATTGAAATTGGGTAGAAATTAGTTTCCTGATATATATTTTTTTAAGATATTTATTTATTTATTTATTTATTTATTTATTTATTTATTTATTTGAGAGAGAGAATGAGAGAGAGCACATGAGAGGGGGGAGGGCCAGAGGGAGAAGCAGATTCCCTGCCGAGCAGGGAGCCTGATGCGGGACTCGATCCAGGGACTCCAGGATCATGACCTGAGCCGAAGGCAGTCGCTTCACCAACTGAGCCACCCAGGCGCCCCCCTGATATATTTCAATTAAATTTTTCTAAACTTTCAAGTTACTGAACAACATAGATTACTAGGTTCATATCTTTATATGTCTTTACATATATTTTTATACATCTCTATTGCCATTTGCTCGGCTTTTTAGCAGTTGCTTTAAAAATGTGTATTTTTGAGCAACTTCATAAATGACCTAGTAGCTTAAAAGCAAAAGGAAATTTGTCATCTCCCAAAGAAAAAATACTGACTGCTGTGTATAGGCTCATGATATTAAGAAAATTAAGTCAATAACAATCACTGTAGGGTGTTTTTATTTTCCCCTAACAGAGTAAGATCCATAGACCTGAAATAATGATTTTTAATTAAGCCATAGTACTAATTTAATTGGTTATTGTTTTATCATTTTGAAGTTGATTAGCATAATCAGGGTCAAAGAGTTTTGATTTTCCATAATAAAATACTCAAAATAAGCTATAACTCTTTTACTTCTCTCATGTATTATTAAAAAATTTTTTTTAAATTAATGATTACCGAAAAGGTTTCTTATTTCTAACCAACTGTCTTTGAGAAAATAAAATGCTGCTCCAAGTCTTTAAAAGCACATGTAATGTCAGAACACTAAATGGTTCATTAGGACCGACTTATGTAAAGCCACATTTATAATCCTGTCAACAGGTGCAACTAGTCAACTTAGCTTTGTTAATAAATATCAAAGGTAACCATACAACATTTTTTTATTCCCAATAACATGCATCTAGAAAGTCTCAATAGTTAATGAAATTAAGTTACTGCTTCTTTCAGCAATGTCAATCCTTTCTGCCATTTAATGATTGGAGTACTTGGTATTCCAATTTAAAAATTAAAACATAGTTGAGAGCGTGTGGACACACAAACCCATTGACACACTCCATTAGGATTCAAGCATTTTTTTTAAATTTTTCAAAGTAAAAGTTTCCTTTTCTCTGCAAAATATTTGCTACAAGTTTTTTCAGTCACTCAAAAGTGGTCAGAATTACAATGCTATTCCTACCTCTTTTCTGATATTAACAGGGATAACCAAAGTTTCATTCATATTATACTATATATATTTTACCAATAGAAATTAAAACAAGACCTAGGGATATACACAGGTTCAGTAACATTTGAGAAACAAAGTAGTTTAAGGGCAACAAAAGCCTTAGTATAGAACTTTTCCTTTACCAAGTGTGGGTTTTGGTGTGTGCTGATTTACCCTTCTCTGAGCTCTTTTAAAAGTTGCTAGGGAGTTAGAATAGTGTTGAGACCACGAAAGGAAATAGATCCATTAAAATAACCAGCCCCAGTGATATACTCAACATTTAACAGCTGCTTAACACAAGTTCTAGTTCACAACTTGCCAAAGATATAACCTCAAAGAATGAATATTGTCAATGTAATGATCCAAAAATTCACACAGAGAGCACATGAACCACTCGGTCACATGCCCAGGCTTAGTGTCCTTTGTAGCACTTTTTAAATAATTTATACCTTGAAATGTAATCATATATAATCATATTCACAAAGGATTTAGGGTTATGTAAAACACTTTGTATAGAAGGGTGCCTGGGTGGCTCAGTCGGTTAAGCGTCTGCCTTCGGTTCAGGTCCTGATCTCAGAGTCCTGGGATTGAGCCCAGAGTCAGGCTCCCCGCTGAGCAAGGAGCCTGCTTCTTCCTCTCCCCTGCCCCTGTTCATGCTCTCTGTTGCTCTCACGCTCTCTCTCTCAAATGAATAAATAAAATCTTAAAAAAAAAAAACCACTTTGTATATATGTATAGTTAGCATATATATCCATAGTGAAGATAAGGCTATAAAAGCAGACATAAACAAACTTTGGCTGCAGAGGTCTAGCGGAGATAAGCAAAACTCAGAATGAACTAGGTGCAATAATTAAACTTTTGGATTTTGGCAGCCATGGAAATAAGGAAAATGTAATAGATGATGGGAATTGTCATATTTTTGAAAAACGGAAACTTGCTGATTGCCATCTAGAATCTTGATTTCACACAAGGGACAGAGAACACACAGAAGTTTGTTGTCTAAATGTGCTGAGGCTGTTCCTTGGAAGAGTTCTCTTAGGCACTTACATGTCATGGAAAGAATCGTCATGGAAAGGAGAGAGAGTTCTTATCCAGGAAAATAAACTCTAAATAGAATCTGAGGTGGCCAGGTTGATTCACGCTGCTCCTGAAAACCGTGTGACATATCCTTACTGAGACAGAGGCTAACTCCAACCTACAGGTACCTATAGCAACAGTTTCCTTTAAAGTGTTTGATCTGCTTTAAAAAGCTGGGTGCAGAGCCCTTGATCTCAAAATAGAGAAACTACAATTTGTACCCAAATAATTCTGAGGGAAGATGTTACCCCTCAAAGCTCACCCATATAAATACATAAGTATGCCGTATATACTCTTTATCCTCCCATTAAAAATTCTAAACAAAAATATTTTTTGATAGTTCTGCCTGGATAAATTGTCTCCAAAATGTACCCAGACACAACCAACGAGGCTGATCTGTCAGATGTGTTTTCTGGAGCATGCATGCCCACAACAATTGTCATGTCCGCTGAGATAGCAATTATTATTATGCATTCAAATGGTGATATTTTAACAGCTCTAACTGCAAAAAGGAATAGTTCCTCATTTGTGTTCTTAAGGTATCGTCATTGCCATTGAACAGAATTCTTATCTTTTCTTGGTAGCAAGTGAATATTTACTAAATCATGTAAGTACAGCATCAGGTTGCTTAGACAGAAGCACCTTTAAAGGTCTAAAATTAGAATTTAATCCATCAGTAGATAGTTCTTCACTTTTCTGATGGTAAAAACTGCACTATTTGAGAAAGCTTATCTTGTCTGAGATTGCTGATGGTATCTGATAGCTTGGCCTCAGTTTCTAACTATAAAATCAGAAAGTGACAAAAAATTGGTAAACAGCTTATGAAAATTTACATTGTTTTAACAACTTTCTCCATACATTGAAAGATTATGACAAATATTAGTAATGAGATAGTTTGGCCAAAAATTCCCTGCTTCTCATGTAATGCAATACAGTAAGAGGCGGGGACTTGAAATATACTAAGAAAACATAGGGAGAGTAGACTGGTTTAATAGTTGAAATAGAAAATATAAGGATTTTTCTAAGTAAAGCAATCCTTTATCTTCAGCCTTCAAAATGTGTTTTTCATGTGTAAGAGATGAAGAACAGCTTATTCCTTTATTAAACCATATTTAAGTAAATTTGTTAAATAAATACTGGAATTAAAAACAGAAGTTATGTTAAATAACAGAAAATAAAAAGATTATTAGAAGAGAAAACACAGAACACACAAGAAAAGTGATGCTTTTAAATTTGGATGTTTTAACGACCAAAAGTTAATAAAGCAGAGACTGTTCCGTTGCATCCCCAGTGGGTAGAACAACAGTGCTTGGCATATGGTATGTGTTCAATGAATATAGTCATTTTTCTTTCTTGTTCTTTGTAGCAAGTGCTTTTTCTAATCATTCAGCTACATGTCCTTTGTTCCAAACCTATGCTATATCAAGGACAAGTTACATATTTCTATCACTAAAGATGAAATTTCTGTACAATCTTTTCTCTACCACCACCTCCAGAACATAATGATTTCTCAGCTCCAATAGACAATCAGCCAAAATAACAGATTAACTAATTAAAATTTAACCTGATTTAACTTATGCTCTAAACCATGTATTACTTATTCAATAATTTAAGTAGCTAAACCATTATATCTAATAATTAAGATAAAAGCTAACATTTGTATTACACTTATTATAGACCAGGCACTGTTCTAGCGCTCACATGTATTAACCCATTTAATCTTCATATTTACCCTGTGCAGTAAATACTAGTATCTCTATTTTACAGATGAGGAAATGGAGTCATTGAGAGGTTAGGTAAAAAGCCCAGGGTAACACAAATACTAGGTGATAGGGTAGGGTTCCTAACCACTATAGAATCTCTCATGAAGTCTGTATTTCTGCGTGTAGTATGCCTGGATTACTTAAACATATTTTATTGCCTTTCTTTTCTTATTCTGGAGTGGAATTTGCCCTGCTTCCGTGTTTGTCTCCACTTAGTGATGTCTTTATCTTGCTCTCCTGAAAAGATGTGCCTTTGTTGATTTGCATTTAATGTCAAGGTGTTATTCGACTGCTTATATTTACTGTTATTCATATCTTCAAGTCAATTTACGTTATTTAAACTTAAAATTTTAAAGGATTACAATATAAAATACCGTACCAGGTTATGTTCAGACAGACAGTTAATAAATATCTTTTGATGACATTTGGTTCACATGTGTTTCAATTCCTAAAAATCCAAAATTTTAAATTTGCAAACCAAACATACATACTTTCAGTATGATTTTGTGACCTTTTAAAATCATTAAATATTTCAACTTTTAGGCTGAAGAAAATCTTAGCCAAAGACCATGAAAGTGCAAGTCTGTGATGTGCATGGGATAGAATTACGCAGGCAGTAGGCCTTTAATAAATTAGTTAATGTAAAAATATCTTAGTTGATTGGCAGATTCTTTTGGGTTATCTAAATAATCATATATTCTATATAAAACAACATTTTTGTCTTTTCCTTTTCCATTCATATTCTTATTTTATTACATTGGCTAGGGCTTGAACACGATGTTGATAGCATCACTAACAAGAATCCTTTTCTTGTTCCTGGCTTTAATGTGAATACTTCTAATATCTTATCAGTCTAAGTATTTTGGCAACGCTTTTTATATATTTCCTTGGGAAGTAGCCTGATATTCCTGATATTTAAGTTATTAAAATACATTTTAATCTATTAATTTGAATGCATATTAAATACATCATTTAAAATAATATTAAAATATTGGGCACAAAAATGTCTGTAATAGAGAACTAAAATGACCCATAAAGTTACTACCATTAGTCCTGAAAAGTGGGAATTGCCCAAATAAAAAATGTAGAATGGTACTTCATATTTAAAGAAAACCAGCCCAGATCTATCAAGATCATCAGTTGTTTCTTAAACAGCAATTTAAAGTTGTTTTTCCACAACTTCAACTTGTACACTAGCTTCATTATCTTGTTCTAAGGTATGCTAATACTATATTTTAGACACTTCAAAAATCTTTTACTATTTTACCCTAAGTAAATATAAACAATACTTTTTTGGTTTATGATATTCTAGGTAGAATTTCCCACATTTGGGATTACTCTCTGAAAGTGATTTTCAAAAATAATACTTGGTTAAAACCACATTTTGTTAGTTGTACTTCAATTTTTACCACCCAGCATAGATATCTGAGATGAGAAGTCTCCTATTCTGTCCATTAATCTGAAGCTGCATATGTCTCTAGGTGATCAATGTCTATATTCTAAATGTCCTCACTGCTGAATTACTTAAACCTATTAAGTTACTATTGCCTCTGTGTTTAGGATAATGCAATTTCATGCACCCAAACTGACACTGTTCCAAAAAGCATGTGAAAAAACCCAGTCATAGGAGCTCTAGATTTCATTTGTAGTAGCAGCCTCTTAACCTACATCAAGGAGCTGTCTTGGTTGCTATTTCCTCTGTGCTACAGGGAGCAGGGGACATGCAGAGTGGTGCTCTTGCACAAATGAGCTATCACTGGATCTATTAACAATGACATTCATTGAGCTCTTATGCCAGGCATTGTTCTAAGTGCTCTACATGGATTAACTAATTCAATTCTCATAACCTCGATGAGGGAGGGTCTATTATGATGATGCCCCTTTTATAGTTCTCCAAACTGCACCAGGGGGATCTTTTCAAAATTCCCATCTCATCTTTTTCTACCTCCCACCTCTACCGCCTTACTGGGCTTAGGATAAACATCTTAAAACAAAATCCTTAATACGGCTCACAGAGTCCTGCAGGATCTGATTTTGTCTCTCAGTCTCCCCTATACCCCATTTCCCTTTCATGTTTCAGCTCCCAGATTTCTTTTAGGCTCTTGCCTGTACTATTTCATTCTCCCATAGCACACTGCATCTCTGCTTCCCCTGATTTTTATGTTAATTCCTTTTTGTAAGAGAACAGTTCCTGGAGGGCATTATGCTAAGTGAAATAAACCAGACAGAGAAAGATAAATACTGCATGGTATCACTTATATGTGGAATCTATTTTTTTAAGAATTGAACTCACAGGAACAGAAAGTACAAAAATGGTTCTCAGGGGCTGGGGACATGGGGTGAGGGAAATAGGGGGAGGCTGGTAAAAGTATACAAACTTTCAGTTATAGGATGAGTAAGTTCTGAGAACCTAATGTATAACATGATGACTATATAGTTGATAACACTGTACTGTACAACTGAAATTTGCTACAGGAGAACTTAAATGTTCTCATGGGGGAGGGGGAAGTGAAATAAAGATACAGGTGAGGCCATGGACATGTTAATGAACCTGGCTTCCTTTTACAATGCATACATACATCAAATCACCACACTGTACACTTCAAATGCCTTACAGTTTTGTCAATTATACTTCACTGAAGCGGAAAAAAATAGATTTAAAAAATAGAATTGTCTATGAGTTAAAAAAAAACAACAGAAAGCAATTCAGCCATCACTCCCTCAGGTCTCCCCCACTCCCAACCCCATCTTTGCATATCTAGCAAATATCAGCAAGCACACGCTGAATACACAAATACCTGCTGAGTGAGGTAGGGGGCGGAGGAGGGAGTGAATGATTACTCCCAACAATTTTCTATTGGCAAGTTTTATTTAGTTTATTTAGTGTCATGTTTTCACATTTTTTGTTTTGTTTTGTGATCTTTGCCTGGAAGGATCATTGCTTTGAGGTCTTCCTAGCATCTTAGCTGCTGTGGTACATATACACTGTGCTGTAAGATCTGAGGTAGGAAGTGCTACAACACTATTTTAACTATTCGCTGCCCAAGTTGCCTATCCTCCATTTTAACTCTGAGGGATAGAAAAAGAAGGGTCTTCTGTATGAAATGTGAACTTGATTTCTATTAAGAGAAATGTAGAGCCATCTTAGCCATTTTATTCTTGTCCATATAAGCCTTACCTTTCTACAAATGTTCCTTTAAAATACAATAATAGTGGACATGGATAGGCTTCTGAAGTGATAAATAAATGGGACATCTACCATAGATTTAGATTCAATGATGTTTATGTCTTACTTCATTCAAATATCAGGACAAACTGTCAACGAGCATTCAACCTTTCACACCACCTGTCCCCAGATAAATGAACTTATAAAGACAAAATACACATGTATTAATTTTCTTTCAAAACTGGAAAATTGCTTTATTTTATTGCAAATGAAAATATTATCATGTCGTTTCAGATGTGTGTATGTGTGTCTGTGAACAGACTAGTACTTTTAATGTTGAAATTCTACTAGAATGTGAGCTAATAATTCCATTTCATGCAAAATTTTAAAGATGTCAATTCTCATCATTTCTCTAAACATATCAGAGAATGGGGAATTGGAGAAAGCATACTTCCTTTGTTTAACCTGGAATGCTGAGGAACACAGATGCACTTGCAAATGTGTAATCACCCAATAAACTGATCTTCAGAGTCAAAAAGGCTCTGTAACACAAACATGATTAGACTTTATTTTATTAGCTTTTAGTGCCCTAAGTTCTTTCTTATCCCTGGTCAAATGCAAGTACCTGCTTTCACCTTAACTTCAGAGAATTTATGTTACAATAATTTTCTTAATTAAAATAACCAAGATCCTTATTAAGAAATGTATATATGTATATATTTGGAGAAAAAAAAATGCTGAAAACAAAACAATTTTTTTTGACTCTGTGATCCCGATCCCATTTTATGCAGTGTGTGTGTGTGTGTGTGTGTGTGTGTGTGTGTGTGTGACTGAATGGAATGTTCCATTATGAGTTTTTGTTTTGAGAGCCAGGGATGGCTCCGTGGCCATATGGAAGCAATTCAGTGTAATGGGTATGCCGGCCAACTGTGTAGGTTTTCTTCCTCTTCACAGCCCAATTCAAATTACTTGTGACAGTGGGTGAGGGCCAATGAAGAAAAAAAACTATTGGAAGCTACACCTGCACAAGATAGTGGACATACGTGCCCCTTAAATTCTGGGGGTATAATTAATGGTCATGTAATCCTGCAACTGGCATTAATGGTCATGGTCTAAAAATCTAAAAGCTAAATAAGTCTAATCATGTAGTGTTACAAATAGGAAAGTCTTCTTTTTGGAATGAAATTTCCAGGATTGAAAGAACAAAGAGTAGTGAACATAAATAAGCAAAAGGATTCAAGTAAGTAGAAGTAAATTTTCAGTATAATATGGTATAAAGAATACCAAATCAGAATATGTTATTTGGACTCACTCACCAATAAAAGAAGATGAAAAGAAAAAAAAAAAAACTGTTTCTGGAATCCTCATGATATTGAAACACAAGAAATTCCAAAAAAAAAAAAAAAAAGCAGAATAATGCAAACATTAATAAGAAAAATGTATCAAAAAGACAACACAAACTAAACTTCAGAAAGTATATTTAAGTCTTCCATTGTGTTAAGAATTGTGTTTGGTAAAAGAACACTCTAAGAGAATGGATGACTGAATGAAAAAGTCCCAACTGTGGATAGGTGTCCCAGTGTATATGAATCCCTCTTACTTGCCAATGCCCACCTTTTGCGGAATGCTTTCAGCTATTCCCAGCATCTGAGCAATTAGACCCGGAAAGAATGGGTTGCATCTAAGCCAGGGACCTGACTCTTGTGGGAGCTAAGTAACATCGTGAACCTCCCCCAGAAGAGGCAGAAATTGTAGAGAAAGCTTAAAAGGAACCAGTGAACTATGTAGATTATTGGAAGGATGGTGTCCATTCCAAATGGCCCTGGGTTTGTGATTCCATCACTAATGTGGTACGAGACCTTAGATTTCCTGCTTGTGCCTCAATTTTCCTTATATCCAAACAAGAGTAATTGTTGCTAATTCACATCATTGTAAAGATGAAATGAGATCAAATAACACATAAAAATACACTTTAAAATTAAGAGGCTGAGCATAAGGTATTACTATGGGGTTGTAATTTGGTGGCATCTGGAATCTATTCCAACCCACACTTAGCTCCCTGGACACATACTTCCACATACTTCTTTTTTTTTTTTTTTTTTTTTAAAGATTTTATTCATCTGAGAGCGAGAGATAGCGAGGGAGAGCATGAGCAGGGAGCAGAGGGAGAAGAAGACTCCCCCGCCCTGAGCAGGGAGCAGAGGGAGAAGCAGACTCCCCCGCCCTGAGCAGGGAGCTCGATGCGGGGCTCGATCCCAGGACCCCGAGATCATGACCTGAGCCGAAGGCAGACGCTCAGCGACTGAGCCACCCAGACGCCCCACTTCCACATACTTCTTAAAAGAGTCTTCTGGGAATTTCTGGTCCACCCTTTCTTCTAATGAAATCACATTTTCCTTTCTCTCTATAACTATCATGGAACTCAAACATACCAGGCCCCATTGTATAAGGTAAAAGTCAGAAAGCTATGGTTGACAAATTTTACTGTACCCATGTTCTAGGATTTCAATTAGTTTCTGCTGTATGGAGATATTACATATTCTAGAATCCAATGTGCTTTTTTTTTATTATTGTAGTCAAATCATAAACCAGCTTGCTATGTAAGAACAAAAAAAAAAACCCAAATAGATATTTTTAAAGTAACTATTTTATTACAAGGGACATTCTGATTTTAATGATTTTACATTAGAAAATATAATAAAAATCTGAAGGAAAAATAGTCTTGTGTGAGAAACAAAAAGTCACTTTTTATTGTAGAGAAAATTAAAGAGGGGAAATTTCTTGGGCCAGATTTCCTTGGCAGCAACAACAAAATCTCTTCATGTTTTGAACATTTCTGCAGAGCTATAGCATTTATAGTTCACAAAAAACACTAAGGGGAAATCTTTCACCTTAAACCTTCCACATGGATGCTACTTCAGGAAAATCTGCTTACTTGGACCTTAATAGGGTTTAGGCCAGAAGAAAAAGGAATTATAAAAACTGTTCTATGGGGTCTATAGTGAACGTACAACTGTTATAGGAGCTATGAAAAGCAGCTTTGTCCAGGGATGAAGATTGTGAGCAAGTAAATGAATTATCTTTGTCTCAGTCTGTCATTGATAATGACAGAGTAAATGAAGATCAAGATAATGTACACAAGGTGCTGGAGATAGTGCCTGGCAGTCAATGTTATTTATTGTACTATTATTAATATCTACTGTGAAGAATGACTGGAATACACAACGAAGCTTATTCTTATACAGGAAGAATATACATGCATATGTTTAGCCTCCAGTCCATATATGTGCAAGGAATTACGTCAAATCCTAAAAATATAAAGCAATGTGAGAAAAATGATCTGCTCCCAAGAAATGTACCACCTTGCAGAAACTGTAGATATACATTACAAAAAATAAACCTGAGATAGGCAAATATCATCAGGCAAAAAGTGCTATAAAAATTTAAAGGAACTCATCATCACTCTGACAGTCTTTTTAAAATTTTTTTCAAAGTTTCTTTTATAATATATAATTTGAACAATGTTTTTAAAAGTCGTATCTGTGGGGCATCTGGGTGGCTCAGCTGGTTAAACGTCCAACTCTTGGTTTCGGCTCAGGTCATGATCTCAGCGTCGTGAGATCCAGCCCCACACTGGGCTCCATGCTCAGCACAGAGCCTGCTTGAGGTTCTCTCCCTCTCCCTCTGCCACTCCCACTCATGCACGTTTTGTCTCTCTCTCTCTCCCCAAAATAAATAAGTAAAATCTTAAATAAATTAATTAATTAAAGTTGTATCTCTGAGTCTAATAGGTTTATGGAGTATAAAAGTGACAAATGCCAGTACAAATAGCTAGGAAGCATCCTAGCATTACTTATGTAGGACGGTTTAGAAGATGTTAATATGCCTAGTAAAGATTATCTGAGAGTAGAGATTGTCAGAAAGCAAGCAACCATCCTCAATGCAAATAGCATTCCTGCAATCATTGTAATTTGACTTCCAGCCCCATTATTCCACCAAAACAGCTTTCATGGAGGTCTTAATGAGATCTCCATGCCACCAAATCCAGGAGAGCAAAGAACCAAGCCAGAGAGCTACATGGTCTGAGCAGTATTTAAAATCATACTGAGAACTGACTCAGTTGAGACCATACTGCCACCACTGCTGAGCATAGAAACTTAAACATTAGTTGATGGTTATTTTACTGATCACATAATTCTACTTAAAATGCTTAAATTGCTTCTGCTGGTATTCTGGAATTCTTCATGAGCTAAGGACTGTGCCTACTGAAATTGGCACTGTGTTATGTGAAGGTAAGCCTCCCATGGATTTTACACTTTAGGTAGAGAATGCAGAAAAATCCACAGATGTATACCTCTCCATAACCTATGAGCCCTGTAAATGTTTACTGAACACTTATTCCTTCGAGCTTCTTAATTCAATAATCTTAGTGGCCCATTTCCAAATAACTCAGAAGTTTGTCAAAGGCAAAATACTATGCAGCTATCAACATTCCCATAATAACAGACTATCCTGAATTTGCCTTGCATTATGTTCTTAGAAAGATATAGAAGGATAATTTGAGTATAAAATTCAGAATTTATCTTGAGCATTTGGCATTCCTATGACCCTTTTCTGATTCTACCATGAGCATGGTCCTACCCATCCACCTGAGGTCCATTGTCGCCATGTAAGAAATCTGTATCTTAAACAAGACAGGACTAATGAGAATCAGGCATGAAGCACTCATAACCTCTTTCAATGGCCCTTGAAACCATGCCTTTGAGACTTGTTCACACATAGGAACAAAATAATCGACCTGTTTTATATAAATTCCTGTATCTTAATTTCAATCATTAAATTATATTTTAAGCAATATTTTTTGTTAATTGGTAGTGAAGGCCACCTAAATTCAATATAGTAAATAATGTCATAGGGCTTATCAAATCACTTAGTCATTTAGAAAAACACCCTAAATTTTAATTAATTTTTCTCCCTCTAAAACTTTCTCACAAAATAAAAATCAGTTTGAAGCTATTTGTCAGGATTCCCTACAATATATGAATCTTAAATTGAGCTAATTACAATACAAATAAAGATTACTTTAATCTCTTAATGACAATATAAATCTTCCTGTAGGATCTGTTATATAAACTGGCATGATTATGACTATACAGAATGAGCTCATTGACTCTTGAAAGCAAATTACCAATTGAATGGTTTTAGCTTGTTCTCCTTGAAAAATCTCCAAAGCATATAAATTTCCAATAATCACAGTATAATGACTGATAGAACTTTTAACAAGCATTTATCTTGCAGTATTTGCTACCTGTCAACTTTTACGAAATCACAATGTTCAACCAGTCATTTTGAGAAAAGTAACTAAGCTCTTTTTATAGATACTAACAGCACTAACAGTTAGCAGGTGAACTTTCCATTAAAAGAAACCTATGGGCAATTGAACTTGACCAGGCTTTCGTTTCCATGCTTCTTAAGTACACAAACTTTCTTTTTTTAAAGGTTTTATTTATTTATTTGACAGAGACACAGCGAGAGAGGGAACACAAGCAGGGGGAGTGGGAGAGGAAGAAGCAGGCTTCCCGCTGAGCAGGGAGCCCGAATGGGGCTCGATCCCAGGACCCTGTGACGAGGACCTGAGCTGAAGGCAGACGCTTAACGACTGAGCCACCAAGGCGCCCCAGTACACAAACTCCTGATTTACGCAGGTGGTTAGGTCTATAGGTAGTGAATCTTACTGCAATGTCCTTATGCCCAGTTTTCTCTTACATTCTCTAAAGCAGGGGTTCTCAAAGTGTTCCTGAACCAGCAGTGTCAGTATTATGTGAGCACTTGGGAGAAATGAAAATTCTCAGGTCCCATGCCAGAACAGAATCAGAAACTCTGAGGTTGGGCCGAGAATCATGGGTTTCAACAAGCC
The DNA here is from genome assembly GCF_054177405.1 of Leptonychotes weddellii. Classification (NCBI taxonomy): domain Eukaryota; kingdom Metazoa; phylum Chordata; class Mammalia; order Carnivora; family Phocidae; genus Leptonychotes; species Leptonychotes weddellii. The sequence continues at coordinate 93,773,265 of NC_138370.1, forward strand.
CTGCAGGTGATTATGAGGCCACTAAAATTTGAGAACCTTTGCTCTAGAGGAAAAAGATGTTCTCTTGCTATTCTAAAGGAAAGGTTTTAATCCCTTACTTTAGAGCAGTAAAATCTTTTGCAAGTCCTCTGTCTCTAAGCCCAGGATGCCATTATACTTTATAGAATATATGGGAATTCTTTACAGATGGTACCAATTGTACAAATTTTTTTCATTTAGGGGCACCTTGGTGGCTCAGTCGGTTAAGCGTCTACCTTCAGCTCAGGGCATGATCCTGAGTTAGGCTCCCTGCTCAGCGGGGAGTCTGCTTCTCCCTCTACCTCCGCCCCTCCCCTCTCTCTTGCGCACGCGCTCTCTCTCACTCTTTTCGTCTCTCAAATAAATAACTCTTTAAAACAAAAATTGTTCATTTAGTGAAGTTTTTAGAATATGGCATATTTTTAACAAAGGTTAAAATAGAGGTGTAATTTGGGTTTTAAAAGAAAAATGTGGTTATTTTAAATAGTATGCTATTACAGAAATAAAAATAATGTCCTGTCATGATTTCAACAGGTTCTTCCCTATAATCAAAGTCAAAGAAAATAGGGCTGATTCGAACTTTTGCCCTGTAGTGTTTTGTTTTGTTTTTTAAAGATTTTATTTATTTATTTGTGAGAGACAGAGCGAGAGAGAAAGGCAGAGGGAGAAGCAGGCTCCCAAGGAGCAGGGAGCCTGATGTGGGACTCGATCCCAGGACCCTGAGATCATGACCTGAGCCGAAGGCAGACGTTTAACCATCTGAGCCACCCAGGCGCCCTGCCCTGTAGTGTTTTATGAGTCCAGGACTTGTGCCATTTATACCTCTAGAACCATGTCTACGTGATCAATGAACGAACTTTATAAATAGGTAGAGACATTCCTACACAAAGGCCTTCAAAAGCAAGCTGGTGAGATCATCCCAGAAAATAGAGAGGAACTGGTTTATTTTGCCAATAGCCCCTGTGGCATGGCCTGTGATCTCAGAAAGGCTAAAGACTTTAAAAAAAGAGAGAGAAGAAATGAAATCATAAAGATATACACCTCAGTGTCTACATAGATATGGAATAGATATCAAGAGTAAAGCTTTGGGCAAAGCAATATTTTTTCACTCAGGAAATAAGGATCCAGTTTATTGTTATTACATGCATCATAAGGCTGTGGGTCACGAATTTTCCTGGCTCCTTCAGGAGTTTTTTAGAGTCTGTATTTGGGGTGTGAGGTAATTAGTGTGATTCCCACTTCACAGCAGATTTCCTACTGGAATGCTAATCTTCTGAGAATGTTTAAAATTTAAGGAGAGAAAATACTTTTATAGCGCAACATAGAACCTGCATGAATAATTCATATTTCACAGATGTCACTGTCATTGTGGAAAAAAACCACTTTATATTCTTTTTTAATGCACTTAGAGCAAATGAGAGACCACCGTTGTCAAATTTTCAGTTATATTAAGAGGGAGATCATGATACATCAAAGAAGTAAGAAATACCGTTGCATGAGTTAATAAAATAATTGGCTGAAATAAATAACAGAAGTATTTATAGTAAATCTATCTACCCAACAGCTGGCTCAACCCATTAAATCAGTTTCACAAAGCTGTTCTAATTTGAATTCATTTGCACAAGAGAAAACCTGAATGTAATACCTGAGACTGGGCATTAATATTGGCTCCTTCCTTAACAAGAACTTTGACAACTTCTGCTTGTCCTGCCAAAGATGCAATGTGAAGAGCAGTGTTTCCCTTCTGTTTTGGAGAAACAGAATAGAAAATGTTAGAGGTTTCCAAATTTTATAGAAATCAAATGTACAGGCACTTTAAATTTTGCTGATTAGTTCAATTGGTTAAAGTCTGTCATTCTATCAAGATAGTAGCCCACCTTGGGAAGGGATAATGGTCTGCCATCAAAACACTGAGCCTCCCATAACAGTGTTTTCCTTTTCTAGCCTTCACAATTCTGGTGAGGTGTTTAAGAAGAAAGACTCAGTTCTTATTGAATCAAATTTGGGATTTGCGTGCATGTGCGTGTGTGTGACAATTTATTGCCTATGGTAAATTTGTATTTTAACTTTTCTTTGGAATTGCCAGAGAGCTTTTGTTTTTGTTTTTAAATTTCCACTAGAATCGCTGTCTATTGTGAGCAGGGCCAGTCTACATTTTGGCAACTATGCCTGCATGAGGTGTTAGAAATCCAGGTTAACTGGCCATATTCCTCATTTATTCACTCTTTTTCTCTATCCCTGATCAGAATAATGCCCCAGATGGAGGCTTGAGGGCCTGCAGCATCTCTGCATTTCTCACAACCATATTGTCACACTCCAGCTCTGGTCAGCAGGCTTGATTCTGACTGGCTACTGTTTTTCTCCAAATTAAAACTTTACCTTCTAAAGCCAAAGATTTGTCACCACTGATGATATTTTTAAAAAATATCTCGTTTCTGAAATGATTCCCCAAAGACAAGGTTCAAATATATTTTAGTAAAACAAGTACCAACCAAAAAACACCAGCTTCTAGTATATCAAACATCTTGAACAGTTCCTTAAAAATGAGTCCAGTTTCTCTACATACACACATTATAGTGACAAAATCTAATTTTCCCAATTATTCAACCCATGATCCAAAATCTCTTTTCCATTACAGTATAAAAGATTCTGTATATTCTCTTAACAAGTTAAACGAATATACTAAAAGATCCAACAACTTAATTAAAGCATGAAAATTACTTGTCCATTTCCACTGAGAAGTTTACTGCATCAATTTACTTTTTTTAAATGAATTAACCTTAGGAAAATAGATGCTACTGTCTACAGAGGATTATATCAAGCTACTCTCTCTGGGAACCAAAGAAAAAAGAAATAATATTAGAAACCAGGTGCATAGAATTCTTTAGTCTCATGTTTGATAAATCCCTAAATGAACCAATTCCAACTCTGCAAAGTTCAGTAATAACAGTTTCAATTTCAGTTCTGCATTGTGAAGAATCTTGGTGTCCCAGCAAATCTCTGCAACTTTAAATCATTTCCTCTGTTCCAAATAAATTCTCCCAGCATGAATATTACCTTAGTGGCAGAATCCACAGAGGACCCTCTTCCCAGTAGCTCCTGAACCAGGCCCACGTGGCCCTCCTTGGCAGCCAGGTGGAGAGCATTGAGTCCATTCTGCAAGGAGAAGCAAACAAGACTTCAGAAGTAGAATAATGCCTGTGGACAGGAGCTGATTTTTAAGCATGGATCAAACCCAGAGACTAGACAGACTCTAGCCTCTTGGTTGTAATTTTTCCTTTTGCATTAGCTTTAAGCTATTAAGTTCAGAGAGACGAATTTCCAGTATTCTTGCTTCAGGGAAGCAAAGAGGTAAATTTCATTAGAAATGTGGATTTGGCAAATTTATCCCAACAAAGTGGGGGGGGGATTTTTTTTTTAACTAAGAAATATCTAAATACTTTTCTAATGAGAAAAACAAACAAACAAAAACGAGCAACTCTGTATCATGTGTTGCACCAGCCAGAAACAAAATTCTTTCCAGTTTCTAGAACACTGAGTTTAAATAAATCTTACTTTTTAACAAAGGGGAAGGAAACGTCTTTTTCATAAAAAGTGATTAAAAAGCCATAGGACAATTCTAAGGTAAAACAACTTTGCAATAACAACATTGTACTTAAAAGACATTTAGCACCATATCACTAATTTGCCTTTAGGTTTTTTTCCCAAAAATTTAAAATTTATCTGATAATCAGATAGTACTGTAATATCTGATTCACATCTATCTAAATTCCTGAAAAACTATTCACCATAGCACTGAAAAAAACTCATTGACAATTTTACTAAATATGTTATCTATATACATTATATTGATCTCCCCCAGAAATGACTTAAGCAGTCAGTCAGGAATTCTCTGATCAGTACCAATGAGGTAATCTGTCACATGGGCCTTCTCCATTCCCCAAAGGAAGATGAGGTAATCTGAATGATTAGACCCCCTGCTTTTTCCCTAAGGGAAAGTGACCTTGCCTGGAACATTTCTTTTGCTAAGAATTTTCTTGCCCCACCTTCCTTCCTATAAAAACCTTCCATTTAGTACCACTCCTTAGAGCTCCCCTCTACTTGCTAGATGGGATACCGCCCCTTTCATTAATTGTTTAATAAAGCTTAATTAGATCTTCAAATCTACTCAGTTGAATTTTGTTTTTTAACACATATAAGGAAACCAAATACATATACAAATTGCTAGATGATAAATTTCCTGTTTGCGGTCACTGTATATCTTATACTGAATGATTTTCTTATGGAAAGCATTCAGGCTTTTATTTTTTATTTATTTATTTATTTATTTTAAAGATTTTATTTATTTTTTAGAGAGCGAGCGAGAGAGAAACAGCATGAGAGGGGAGAGGGTCAGAGGGAGAAGCAGGCTCCCCGCTGAGCTGGGAGCCCGATGTGGGACTCGATCCCAGGACCCTGGGATCATGACCTGAGCCGAAGGCAGACGCTTAACCATCTGAGCCACCCAGGCGCCCAGCATTCAGGCTTTTATATTTGGTTCAAAAACAAAGTAATATTTGTTTTTCTTCTTTGCAAAACACGGTCCTGGTTTTTCAACAACATTTCATTTTGAGTAACTGATATAGTCGTACTATCAATACATGCATGTCACGGTTTCCATATATTACTGGCACAAAATAATAAGAATTAAAGTACTTTCAAAATTTGTTATTCCTAGATATTTTAGCAAATGAATCAACAATATAACAGAAACTTGAAAAAGATAGTTTTAGGACTCCTGTGTTCTATCAGCATGCAAATAATGTTAACTGTGTTAACTATACACAAATGATTCAACAAATAAAAATTGTTTTCCACTCCCTTTACCAGATCAAAGTTGTTTTCTGAGTTACTCAACACCCAGTCACTTCGGTAACAGGAAGTACTTAATTTAAATAGAAGTAAACTACTTCACACATAATAAACTCATTCTGACACAATTAAGGGAAAGCAGTGTGATCATGGGACAGGGATTTTTAAGGACATAATTAACCCGATATTTTAGAGCGTTTAACTTTACTGATATCTTTTTATTCTACATATTTTTCAGCATGACATTTGATTAGTTTTCCTAAGTTGCTCACAGGAAGAAATCTTTTGCTCTGTGTCATGAGCCATTACATAAATGTTTTTCGAGTTGGGTCTGTTACTTCAGTCAGTAAGAAACAAATGTTCCAGTCACTGGGAGTCATTAGATTGCCTAGCAAACTAATATTTATTTATTTTTAAAGATTTTATTTATTTATTTATTTATTTATTTATTTATTTATTTATTTATTTATTTATTTATTTATTTAAGAGAGAGTGCGAGCACACGTACGATCAGGGGGCAGGGCAGAGGGGGAGGGAAAGACAGAATCTCAAGCAGACTCCCCACTCAGCCTGGAGCCCACCTGGGACTCAATTTCAGGACCCTGAGATGATGCCCTGAGCTGAAACCAAGAGAGGAGTTGGATCCTCAACTGACTGAGCCATCCAGCCTCCCCCTAGCAAACTAATATTTAAAGAATTTTTCATTTTCAGATGTCTATTGTAAGAAGTTGCCTTTCCTTTTCCTCAATTTTTACCTCTGCTCCACCTGAAGTTTCCACCTGAGAGTTTGAAAGGACCTTTGAGACATCTAACCCCGTCATTTTACCTAAGACTCCACCCACCCCATGTCTGACACATAGTATCTACTCCATAAACACTGCTGGATGAATGAATGAACCTAAAGAGAGCATAGAGGTAATATTTTGGTAAAGATTACATTTGAAAATAATCAAAACTATTTTTTTTAAGATTTGTGTTTGAGAGAAAAAGAACAAGCGGGGGTGGGAGGGGCAGAGGGAAAGGGAGAAGCAGACTCCACACTGAGCAGGGAGCCCCATGTGTGGCTTGATCCCAGGACCCTGGGATCATGACCTGAGCTGAAGCAGATGCTTAACCAACTGAGCCAGCCAGGCGCCCCAACAAATAGTCAAAACTATTTAATATATTTGAAAGGAAAAGCCTGAGTAGTCCCTAGAATTTATAAGCTTTCTATAGATCAGGATTTTTGTCCAAAGGGTACTAGAGATGATTGGTTTGTGGATATTTTTTCCAGGTGCTTGAGTCCTACCCATAGAACACCTGGACTTATTCTGCCCTGGAATTGTCATTCTCACCAGCTAGACCTCAGGTGGGACCTTTATTGCCCACCTGCTTGTACTTACCAACCTTTGTCCCACATTTTTCTTTAAGCTCTTCTTTTTTTTTCTTTTTTTTTTTTGGTTAAGATTTTATTTATTTATTTGACAGAGAGAGACACGAGAGAGGGAACACAAGCAGGGGGAGTGGAGGGGGAGAAACAGACTTCCTGCCCAGCAGGGAGCTCGATGCGGGGCTCGATCCCAGGACCCCTGGGATCATGACACGAGCTGAAGGCAGACGCCCAATGACTGAGCCACCCAGGAGAACCCCTTTAAGCTCTTCTTTCCAGCTTATCTCTTAACTTAGGCAACTGGACCGAAACCACCTCTCCAGCCATGGGACCGCCCTGACAAGACCTCCAGCTGGCCCAGATCACCCAGACCAGTTTGAGCTTAACCCCTGCCTCGCGCCTGCACAGGTGGACCATGGAGTGACCTCTAGAATGACTGGCAACTACCTTTACCTCATTACAATACTAACGTCTCCACCCAAGGAGGAACATAGGCCTCATTTACATAACATACAATGTGTATATAGGCATGTTTCCTTAAGGTGCATACACAGTCTTATGCCTGCCTCTACGTACAACGACAGGGCTTCCCTAGCTAAATATTCACCCTAACCCTAAATAAAAGGAATCCATTCACCCTGGCTCGGGGAGTCACAACTTTGGAAGTTATTCCCCATGATCTCCTTATTTGCTGCAAATAAAGTTTACTTCGTGCGACAACTCTAGCTGATGTATCTGTGACTCACTAAGGAGAGAAAGCACGTTGGTTCAGTTACACTTTCTAAAATCTGATGCCGTATTATTCAGTAAATTCTTACTTGAGGGGCAAACAGCTGGCTTGTTCAAATAATAAAAGCTCTTCATATATGACTTTCTGTATTGATCCATTCTTTCTTCCTTTATGTTTTTTTTAAATAATCTCTACACCCAACATGGGGCTCAAACTCATAATCCTGAGATTAAGAGTTGCATGTTCTATTGACTGAGCCAGCCAGCCAGCTGCCCCCCGCGTTGACCCATTCTTTATGAAGTTCCTCTTCAAGACTGGAAGAATGGGGAAGCATTTTATTTGTTCTTCTGCAATTCTCTTTCAGTTTTTGAAAAAAAAATTATTTTTGTTAACTTTTATACCCCATTAGAATTTTCTCATTGAATCACTTTTACTTTTTGTAATTATTTTATCTGATGTCAATGTTTATTTAACTTAAAAGAAAAGTTTAACTTGTTAGTTGAAATTCCCAGTTGACGGAACATGAGGAAGTTCCACCTTATGTTCTTCAGAGTCCTTTAACCACCCCAAATAGATCAAATTGAAAGAGGACTTGAACTACCTCCATTTTGACCTCAGTCTATACTTTCTAACTCACTAAGTTCTTTCCAGCTTATCTTTTAACTCAGGCAAAAGACTTGGTGGGCAAAGCATCCTGTGATGGGAACTTAAACTACCCCTCAAGCAATTTAACTGCCCTGATCTGACACCAGTTGTAACCCCACATAATTTACCCCTCAATAGTGATGGACCTGACCCTTACTGCCCATCTACACGCACCCACCGACTTCTGTCCCACACTTTTTTTATATAAACCTCAAAGTATTTTCAGCACTTCAGAGAGTCTTTGGGACATTGGTCTGCTCTCTTCCTGGTGCTGGCCTCACTGAAATAAATCCCTTTCTTGGTTTCACCCCCATTCATCTCTCTGCCTTTGGATTTTGTCAGGGACAAGTGGCAAAACCTGGTGTATTTAGGATACCCAGAGCCAGGTGTTCTTATACCCTTGTACCCTAGTAACAAGATTTTCCCAGACTAAGCCCATGGCTTCTGAGCTGTAATCAGTTGAAAAAGGAAGAGAGAAGGAAGAGAAGAATAAAGCATCTCCTCAATATTTTCGATATTTGCCAGTGATTTCTCTTTTAGTTCCTTAATTCAGTATTTCTCAGTATCATGTCTTCCTATCCTGTCATGGAAATGTTTTACTATGTGAACCAACAAATAATATGTATCAGGGCTCCACTTCCTCCCACCCCTGAAAGCCAGTTGTTAGACATTTACCAGCAATATCACTGCTCGCATGCCAAAGTTTCAGGTTTGACAGCAGTTTTATCTTTAAAAAATGTGAACTGGATCGGGGCGCCTAGGTGGCTCAGTTGTTAAGCGTCTGCCTTCGGCTCAGGTCATGATCCCAGGGTCCTGGGATCGAGCCCCACATCGGGCTCCCTGCTCCGCCGGGAAGCCTGCTTCTCCCTCTCCCGCTCCCCCTGCTTGTGTTCCCTCTATGGCTGTGTCTCTCTGTGAAATAAAAAAATAAAATCTTAAAATAAATAAATAATAAATAAATAGAAAATGTGAACTGGAAAAATGACTCCCCAATGGTCAATTTCTCTAAGGTACAATGGCCTGAATCTGGTCTTCATTTAGGTCTGAAGTTCTACAATATGGGCAGCATGTGGGATCAGTCTACAAATCAGGTAATCTTGTTTATAAATTTTATAAAGAGTCAAGCATTATTAACTACTCATCAATCCTTAATTGCCTAAAATGGGTACCTAGACTTGTTTGAAAATGATCTCAACAGTGGCATTCTGAATATAACTTTCTATTAATTTAAAATAGAAAAGTTTGAGAATTAAGATGTTTAAAAGGTGTAAAACTGGGGCTCCTGGGTGGCTCATCAGTTGAGCATCTGACTCTTGGTTTTGGCTCAGGTCATGATCTCTCAGGGTTGTGAGATCACGCCCCACATGGCTCTCTGCACTCATCCCGGAGTCTGTTTGACATTCTCTCTCCCTCTGCCCCTCCCCCACTCACATGCTTGTGCACGTGCTCTCTCTTTCTCTCGCTCTTTCTAAAATAAGTAAATTGGGGTGCCTGGGTGGCTCAGTCGGTTAAGCGTCTGCCTTCGGCTCAGGTCCTGATCCCAGAGTCCTGGGATCGAGCCCCACATCGGGCTCCCTGCTCAGCTGGAAGTCTACTTCTCCCTCTGCCACTCCCCCTGCTTGTGATCTCTCTCTCTCTCTGTCAAATAAGTAAATCTTTAAAAATAAATAAAAAATAAAATAAGTAAACAAAATAAAATCTTTTAAAAATAAAAGGTGTAAAATTTTCTTCAATTCCATGCGTGGCCAACTCTGATGGTTAGCGGATTTACAATACTCTTCTCAATTTCCTTTCTGGGGGATCTTTCTCCTTTCACTCCATAGCATCCACTCAGCTGAAACCTTTAACTTGCTTTAACTTTCTCAATAATTGGCTAGCTTTCTTCTCAATTAATTACAAAGCTGATGCTGTAAGTTGAAAGAATTTTCCAATGAAAAAGTACCCTTTTTGGAGACACAAAGATCCTACTACAAATTACTGAAATACAGTTGTATTTTATTGAAAACATCATCAAGAATATGATTAAAATTTTCCATATGAGGGATTAGTTCAGAAACCAAACTGTATATAATATATAAACTGAATTCAGGATATACACGTGTCTTTAAGATTTCTGTAATACTATTACTACTGAAACTAGAGTAGTTATAAAGACACAGACGATGCGTGACATTCTAGTTATAAATGCTATAAATTTTTAATCTGTCTTCTTTTAAAATGCAACCAAATTGGGACTATCATATTATTGCTATCATATTATTGAATTAGCTGTAGGAAATAGAAGACAAGCAATGTGCTTTACGCTTAATTTTTTGGTTCTAGAATTTCTAACCAAAAATAGATTTAATTAGCAATCGAGTATGTTGAGTAACTTATCAGAAAAAGCAACTCAGCATCAACTAGACTTAAGCAAAAAATATTTTATCTTGTGAATATGAGCTAACATATAAGTTAATCATGTTTAAATGAAAAGTGATAAATAATCCCGTTCAATAGCACAACTCAGCTAACTCCTAGAGAATACATTTTGCAGTTAGCCCATTTTGGTTAGTCCCTGAGGTCATGTTTCTAAAAATCAAATTTCCCACAGGAGCCACACTGACATGCTTTAGCTTACCCTGGTCAGTTAGTAGTACTGGCCTACATTTCAAAGGATGTTATATTATTGTTAGATATTCTTCACTTTGTCAGGTAAGGGAATGAGGAGGTGGACATGCCCAACTAGTCAGATCTTCTTTTTTTTTTTTTTCCAGATTTTTTAAATTTATTTGAGAGAAAGAGAGCACAGTCAGGGTGAGGGCCAGAGGGACTAGCAGACTCCCTGCTGAGCAAGGAGCCTGATGTGGGGCTCGATTCCAGGACCCTGAGATGATGACCTGAGCCGAAGGCAGACGCTTAACCGACTGAGCCACCCAGCCGACCCTAGTCAGATCTTTTATATTTGGGTGCAAATACAGGGCAGGTTCTAGGACTTTCCCAATAGTGCTTCCCACACATATAGTATTTGAGGCACATATCCAAAAAATAAAATATTGTCAGTTTCTGCATTTATTAGAACACTCATCATGAGCTTACTGAGTTATGGCCAAAGAGTCTTCTGAAACAATTCATACTTAACAGAAACAATAACTATTCATTCTCTTAAATTAATATCAGGTTAGACATTCAGTGAGATCACCAGAAAACAATGTACCTGGAGTATGTTATCTTGATTCCCTACAGAAATGCCTTCACTGACTTATAAAATATTACTACATATTTGGTTTATATGTAAAGCGAATATAAGAAATGTCCATCTGAGCAATATTTTCACCCTTGTGTTTATTTTATATGGGTTCTCTGAATTAACTATTGTTGAGTTCAATAACAGGAAAAAGTTTAGTAATAGGAAAAGCCTGTGCTTCTTTTTACTAACCTTTAATTTAGGAAAACTGCATAAATCAATGTGTTTGTCTTTTTTACTAATTTCCAGGAAACACAGAATAAATTCAGTATCCATCAGAATTAATTATCACAAGTTCTCTATTCCTCTTTTCCTTGGTTTTGCTTTCATCTTGTTTAGTTTCATTTTTAATGATGTCAGAATCACAGTACATATGAGTGCATGTATGTATATGTTGTGTCACCAAAACATTGCTGTAAAAATTCTTCAGACCTTTTGTATCTTAAAACAGCATTATGCCAAGTGCTTCCACCGAGTTTGATTCCTCATCTCACAGGGTTTATAGACAGTAATTACGCTTTGATTAATATGGTTGCTGATTCTAATTAGCTACTCAGTGGTTCAACATACTGACCAACACTGTGGAAACAACGTAAATGAAAATTTAAAATAATTTAAAAATCAAAAACAAACTCTTAATAGGAAAATCTAAGAATTAATTAAACCTGAGAAATAGTAGCCTAAACAGTGAATTAATACCCTCAGCATGCTTGAGAATAAAAACTGTTGGTGTTAGAACTCTACTGAAGCAAATCTGGAGGAAATTTGCTTCAGTAGAGTTCTAACACCAACAGTTTTTATTCTCAAGCATGCTGAGGGTATTAATACACAGTAAAAACAACAACTGTATGAGACATTGGAAGAGCATCCTTGTCATTGGTTGGAAATCTTTTCTTTTAAGGTTGTTAAAAGGTTAAATGTTTCTCATTTGTATGCAACTGACTGAAATTGTTTTCTTTCTTCCCTTCCTTTCATCTTTCTATTTTCTTTTTTTTAAAGACAGTGTGGTCAACTGCAGAAATAATAACATGGTGTTGGGAATAAGAAATGCAATCAGGTCCTTGCTCTGCTCCTAACCAGATGTGTGACTTTGGGCAAATCACTTAGCCTCTCTGTCCTCTAAAGATCTGATCTATAAAAATGATGACAATGATGACAATGAAAATGTGCGGACAACAATAAAGAAATAAACATTTATGAGCACCACCTGTGTGCCATTATTTTAGCCTTTTTTTTTAATGAATGTAAATTTATTGAAACTGGTCTGGGGGAGGATGTATGGGTGAATAGTCGGGGGTTTTCCAAAGAGAACTGTGGAGAGGAGCCAACACCCAGGAGGGAGGGAGAAGGTGCTTAGCCACAAACCCTGTCTCACGCCTGATGTCTTCTCCTTCTGCTTCTTGCACACCACGTCCAGCTTCCAGTCCTTCCACCTGCTCTTGTGCAGCTTGATGGGGGCATGAGCGCACTACCTCCCATTCATCTCACGCCTGGTGCGCACATGGTCTGCGCATAGTTGCTAGGGTCCTTGAAAGCTGACTAACCCTTGGTCTTGCCTCAGACTAGTCGCAGGTCACCTTAGCATTAAGAAAGGATGGGAAGCGGCTGACGGAGCGTGCCAAGATGTCATCATTCACCTCATTGCTCAGATCCCCACAGAAGATGTGGAAGTCATCTGCATTCCACTCCAGCAAGCTAGGATCCTCCCAGGTGCCTAACAAATGTAATGTTTCAACTTCTCTGGCTTTCTTTCCTTTTTGTCCTTAACCAGGGTCTCTGGGACCTCCAAAACCCTGAGGCCAAGGCATGGGGGCTGGGTCCACGGACTCAGGGCAGGAGTCCAGAAATGCAGAGTGGGGGCGGTAGGCTTCCCTCCCACACTCCTTCTAGTGGGAGAGGCTCAGACTGATATTCAGGCAAAGGCACGGAAAGGGCTACTGGTAGGATGAGCCCAATGACTTTAGGACCAACAGGGGTGCCTCCTGCCTCCACAGTAACCAATGCACTAGTCTTCTCCAGCCTAGCTGCTGCCGCCAACATGCCTCTTCCTTCTCTTTCAGGCCCAATGCCAAGGCCTAAGCCCAGCTCCTAAGGAGTTGCTGGCCCTCCCAGGAGAGGCCTCAGAGCAGCCACGGAGATGGGAAGTGGGGGGCCAGCCACTGGGGGAAGCATCATAGGGGGTCCACAAGGACCGGCAGAACCAGAGGTGGGATGACTACCTGCTGCAGAGGGAAGAACACAATCTGCTCTCTGTAGTAAATGGGAAATGAAGGCCAGATGCAGGATAGGGGTCCTTTGGGGGACCACAGCTACATGCCCGAGCCTCTGGACTGCCCAGGTGACTCCAATCATCAGGGCAAAAGCTAAGTGAACCACTCACCATGGGAGGAACTGTGAGTCCAAGAGTCTGTTGGATCTGCTGGTATGTTTTGGTCACAATAATTGGGCAAATCACAGGAGCTGCTGGGACCTGCATGGGTACTACTGTGGGGACCCTGGGTGCAGTAGACCCAATAGCTGGGATTCTGGTTACCAGAACCTTCAGAACATCCTGCTCAAATCTCCACCTCCTTCAAGCATTCCTTGCTGCTCTTGTCCAGGATGCCTGTGCCAGTCCTCAGGACTATAGGTCCTCCTGTACCTGGGAGTCCCAGGGCTGACCCTACCAGCTAATGTCACCATATACTGAATGGGAACCAACCAGAGCAGGCTACTATTGGTAAGTCCTTGATATATATAAATTAATGTTGATAAATAATATGAATTTGAGTCTTTTGAAACAATCAACAAATATTCATTGACCTCTTATTGTAAGCAAGCGCTTGTAGATCTGTGAGTCCCAGGCAAGGTATCACCTTTGATTCTACAACTTTTGGAATAATGCTATTTCTAAAGAATATCATTAAAATGACTAAATATGCCAAATATTTTTAAAAAATCTTAATGCTACTTTGAAACAACCATGTGCAAAAATTTGGGGGGTAGGGAAGGGGCAAAGGGAGAGAGAGAATCCCAAACAGGCTCCACCCCTAGCGCAGAGCCAGAGCAGGGCTCGATCTCAGGACCCTGAGATCATGACCTGAGCCAAAATCAAGAGTCAGAAGCTCAACCAACTGAGCCACCCAGGTGCCCCAACCATATGCAAATTAATCAATCTTAAAGGGCAGATTTTTTTCTTTAGCACTTCTATTAAAATTTTATAAAGCAATTTTATAACATTATTTACAATCAGATTTTACAGTAAGCTGTAATCACCATTTCTCTTGTTGATTTTATGAGCTATTTTCCCCGTTGATGGCTTTTCTATGATCATATAAAACTAGTGCATGAAACCCCAGGTAGAACAGATAGCCAATAAAAATTTTTATAGAGCCATTCAAGTGCTACATTTCTGGCACATACAGAAAAGATATAGAGTAGTCCATCTGGAAAAGGTGAAGAACAGATTCAAGCAGGTACAGCTAAACGTACATAAAGGTAAATGTTTGCATCAAAATCCATTAGGCTGTTTTGCATCTTGGTACAAATCCATAATCAACAAGTGTTTGCCAGGTACCCACCAAATGCTCATCTCTAGGTGCTAGATTCTAAGGGAGAAGCAAAGGACATGTGACATATTTTCTGTTTCCAAAGAGCCCCAAAATATTTATAATTAAACAACTGAAAATCACCTCTGTGCTACATAGACTTGTCTGTGTTTTTTTCAAATCTCTGGCTACTCTACTTTGCAAATCTTACATGTTGAGTTAAGGGTACTCCAATCTGTCCTATGCATATCTGAAAAGTACAACTAACTTACATAACTTCCTTAATTCTACTAAAATGTAAATATTTGGAAGGAGGCATTGAAATATATGAGTTCTTAAAAAATATTAGAAGAAAGGGGTGCCTGAGTAGCTCAGTCGTTGTCTACCTTCGGCTCAGGTCGTGATCCCAGGGTTCTGGGATGGAGCCCCTGATTGGGCCCCCTGCTCAGCAGGAAGCCTGCTTCTCCCTCTCCCACTCCTCCTGCTTGTGTTCCCTCTCTTGCTGTCTCTCTCCCTGTCAAATAAATAAATAAAATCTTTAAAAAATATATTAGAAGAAAAAGATGGAGAGCAAATGGGGACAATCAAAGGGCAATAATAGAGAAAAGAAAGTGAAACTTGACTCCCAATCCCCCACCCCACCCCCACTCTGAATGGGGCTCCTATGTCAGAGATGTCTTAAATCAGGAGCTCTTTTCAAGAGGAACTACATGCCCACATATAGAGATACAAATAATTATGAAATATTATTTATAACTTCACACTTCTATTGGCATAAATGACATCAGCAAAAGAAATTACGTGGAGAAAAAGAACTCAAACTCAAAACAAAATAACCTGTTTATATATTCCCAACCCAATTTTCACTCCTTATACCTAGCCATAATCTAGCTACACATTTCCCACCTCTTTCATGGTGGTTGCTCAAAACTAAGAGTACTCACTGTCATAAAATTCAAGATTCATTCAGTTTTTATGAAGATTGGAAACAGCAAAGCAATCAATGTGTCCCCTTTGTCATACACAATTTAACTGATTCTACCATGTCATTTGTTGCTCTCCAAAACTTTCTGATTTAAAAAGGAAATCAAACTATGATGATCCATGAGGAAAGTTGTTTCACTAGTGAGTTATTCTCAGATCTTCAAGGCTTTCTTTATAATTCAAAAATGATGAATGTTTAGTAAGGTATTTACAATGAGGCTTGGAATTTGATGGCTTGGAATTTGATAGCTCATTGATCATTTCATAAGGAAAAATGCTTAGAATAAGAATGCTTTGAAAATATTTTGTGGGGTGCCTGGGTGGCTCAGTTGGTTAAGTGCCTGCCTTCAGCTCAGGTAATGATCCCAGGGTCCTGGGATTGAGCCCCCTGTCCAGCCCCTTGTCAAGCCCCCTGCTCAGTGGGGAGCCTGCTTCTCCCTCTCCCTCTGCCACTCCTCCTGCTTGTGCGCTCTCTCTCTCTCTCTAATAAATAAATAAAATCTTTTAAAAAAATTAAAACCTTTAAAAAAAAAAAGAAAAATATCACTTTGTAAAATCCACTTCCAGATCTCCATGTCATCTATGATCCAGGGCCACCCAGATATCCATAGTGCTTCTGGCTGGTTGCTCCTTTGTTGGCCACCTGGTCTTTCCCCATGTCCAGCCCCATCAAGTCTTTCTACCATATAATCCGCAAAATACAGAGAATGAATTTAAATACGATGGTGAGCTAGCCCGGAAGAAGAAAGAGTTCTGAAAATTCTTCAAAATCTTAGCAAGATCAAGAGGGATGAAGAGGTTATGGGGGCTGAGAAATAAATACTTGATGAATAAAACAATGAAAAACTTAATGACATACATATCATTCTTATACTTTATATTTTACATATGTTATATCACATTATTATATATTGCAGAGAAGGGCCCTAAAATTCTCAGAAGTCAAGTGATTTGTCTCAAAGACCCTCACCACCAAAAATAAGGAATAGCAAAAATCCATACTTGATCTGATTTACAAATTCATGTTTTTTAAGTTAAAATAATTAAGTTCTAAACCAAGTTTCAAACTGTAGGTCATGATGCATAAGTGGGTCATAAAATCTATTTAATGGATTACCAATCAACATTTTAAAATATAAAGTGGAATAAAGAAAAATAGAATGTACTGTGGATGAGCAAGTGTTGATTTTATTTGGGGTTTTTGTTCTGTTTTGTTTTTGGTGAAACTTTTCACAATACACAAGCATACATGCACACACATGGGTGTGTCAGAGAGAGAGAGTGTGCACACAGGTGGTCTAGACAGCAAAAAAAACAAACAACAACAACAACAAAAAAAAAACCTAAGCAGGTTTTGGCAAGACCCAAGACATGAGGGCATCTTGGGACTAGATATCCTCTCAGACTGAATAAGTAAAAACCTGACGTTCACCAAGACCATTCTAAGAGAGGAGTGGTTTCTATGGTATGTTTATTTGAATTTTCTGAATTTAATCATTCCTATTTTTGATGAATGCTGCAATGCAAACATGAAGGATGATGATGGGACAAAGGAGAGTTCTTCACTTTGAGAATACGGGCGAAGTCACCACTGAACCGCGTGCACATCCGGGGCTGTGACAGGGGGCGTGGTGCACCGGAGGCAACGCCCCCAAGCCAGAGTTCCTCATTTCTCTCCGTTACTAGCAACAACACGATTTAAAGTTTCTTCATTAGTAAAACGGGGAAATTTCCCACTCTGCCTACTTCAGATAGTTATTTTTTAAAGTATATAAAATAATGTACATTTATGCTATTTTGAATCTATAAAATAATATACAAATGTAAAATATTATGATTTCCTGGTTAGGTGACAGAAGTAATAAATGCATATACTCCTCACTCCTGTTTTCTGGCACTGAGATTTGGTTAAATATGATGAGTTGAATTGAGCTTTTTTGAGTCTAACATATAATGTTTACCTGGACTAGGGAAATTATTAATTCATGCAGAAATGACTTACTTTAAAAAGTATTTTCAGTTCTAATGAAACCTAGGAAGCAGACGGGAACCTGGTCCATTAGTAATCATCCTTGTCAATAATTCAAAGAACTGCTATTTTATGACTGAAAGCTTTAACTCTCCTAATTTAAATGTTTTCACATAGTCTCATTTCTTTGGTTAGTTTTTACGAGAAATAATGGATAAATTATTTCTTTCATATTTGATTTCATATGTGCTAAAGCAAATCAGCATATGAAGCTCAAAGGAAGAACACTATTTGAGCTACTTATTATGATAGTCATGGGTTAAAGAGATTTAAATATTAGCTTTAAAAGTTGGCAGCAAATTATTTAAATAATAGCTAAAACTTATTATAACTTATTCTTAAGTGTCAGTCTTGGTTCTAAGCTTTTAATTGCATTAACTCACTTAACCTTAAATTGAACATTATGAATTATGAACTACCTGGTGATTCTAGCTTAGAAACTATACTCTTAGCCCCTACAATTTAAAAAAAAAAAATCTATGGACCCTGCATTATAATCCTATTTAGCTTTCTTCAGACTTCAATTTCTCATTAATTCTATTTGATATTCTGTGGAATAGGAAATATCTCAGTCTCTCATAATAAGTCAGTAGTTAAGGAGAAAAATTATCCCCTTTCTAGACATAGAACATCCAAATGTGTCAAAATTAGAAAGGAATTTTATAATGCATTCTAAAATGTTATTATCATATCCATGTCAAGCTTAGCTAGTTTTAATTTAAAGTAAAAAGGAATAGATTGGTTGAGCCTTTAAGTTTCTTACAGCAATAAAATTCTGTGGTTCTTAAATCAGATGACAGTAATGGGAGTATAATTTCCAGAAGATTTTAAAGAAAATATCCAAGAGAATAAATCTTGTATTTGTATATTTATCACTGACTCATTTAATATTTCAGTCAACTCATCTTGAAAGAGGGCATTAAAAACCTGGATTTTCTCCTTCTAACATAGAATTTATCAAAATCAGTAAGCAAGGAGAAGGAGTATGTATCAGAACCAATCAGTAGCTTTTTTTTTTTTTTTAATGAAATGTAAGAACTCCGTAGTGCTGCAGCCTGGAGTGGATGTGCCTCCAGGGGCCAAGGATGAGACTGAAGTAAGAGAGGGAAGGAGGGGAAAGAGTGGGGAGAGGGGAAATCTCAAAGGGAAGGAAAGCAAGAAGGGAGAACAGAACCTAAAATAAGTTCCATAGCTAATTCCAGTATGTGCCCAGCCTCCTACTTCTTCTTTTTTTTTCCTTTTTTATATTTTTTTAATTTTAAGTAATCTCTACACTCAACATGGGGTTTGAGCTTACAACCCTGATATTAAGAGTTGTATGCTCTACTGACTAAGTCAGCCAGTGCCCCCCCCATCCTCCTACTTCTATTCTAAGTGAAGAAACAATTTTGTACAAAATATTAAACTCAGATAAAAACATGGTACAGAGTTTAAATTTAATAAGGACTAGAGAAAGCTTAAATTCAAAACAAAATAACAGTTGAATATCAATTATTCACATATTAAAACATTTACTGAACATTTATTGTATGCCAAACTGTGCTAGCAACAAAATCTACATTTCAAGACACCCATATAAAATAAAAGTTTAGTAATGTTATTAGAGAATTACAATGACTTCTAATTTTCTCCCCATTTTTTAAAATTTTTAATTAAAAATAAGCTATATTTGGTGTGCTGCACCCTAAAAGAATATGGAGAGAGTGAGGAAAGAGTCATACAACAATGCAGTTGGCTTTAGAGTCTTCCAAGTAATATACCATTACTCTGCTTTCCATCATTATAAAATGATTCCTACAAATTGCATCTCATATCAATTTCCAGTTTATCTAAGACTCACAAACTGGCTTAGTTTATCCTCTGAGCAATCACAAAGTTTAGTTTGTTTTACAATTTATTGCATTTGTGTTCTCTGTTTAATCTTCCCAGCAAGGTTTATCATGGGTGAGAATCAAATCCTATTCATCTTTGTAAACTCTACACTTAACATGGCACCTAGCACAAGAAAAAGTCTACTTCAAGAATGTTTGACACTCAGTGAGCTAATGAGTAGTATGTACCATATGGAGGTAAATAGGAGTCTGCTTAATTCATCCAGTTATTCTACATTTGTCAGTAAACGTAGTCAGTGCATGGACAAATCAGGTATAAATATGTCTATCTCTTAGCCTTTGAAAACACAATCAGGAAATGTTCACTCTCTGAAGCTGAAGCTGGTTAACATGAACATGTGTAAGAGGAAATTAGATCCTGAGAGAAGCACTTAATCTAAAGGGGCTTTTCTCAGTCTGGAATCCCTTGATGTGTTCTTAAGGATCTCAGGATTCTCTGAGAATGTTTTATTTGACATTTTCATTTTAATGCCAATCTAAAAAAAGTTAATAGAAATATATTCTGGATCATCTGGATAATCACATTTAATTAAATACCATCTAGTAATTTCTTGGTCATGACACAATATGACTGTGTCAATTGATGCCAAGTGATCACTGAAGGAACACCCAAATTTTAATGAAGTATTTCTCAAACTGAAGCATGCGGATGTATTCTCAGGGTTCAAAAAAAGTCTCCTCTCTACTTAGAAAAAATACTGCCTTAAGAGATGGTTTGTAAACATAACCTGATAAAACTTGGGTCTTTCCATCTAGAAAGCAGAATAGATGTTTGAGGAGGCATGACCAGAACTTTCCTAACTATTACACAGAATTATAAGTTATCTGAAAGAAATAATGACAATTCTGATTAAGTTGGAAGGAATAAAACTTGTTAGAACTTCCCCCAAACCTGTCCATCCAGCTATTCTAGTTTGAGTGAAATCATCAATTATGGCTATACAACTTAATTAAATTCTATCTAACTGCAATTGTCAGAGCCATACTTTGGTCTCCTGAGTGTGCATAACACAATGGGTTTTCACACGTATAATTTGATCCCCTGGTAGTCCCCTTTGAGATAGAGAAGTATGTTGAGAGATTATAAAGTATGCAATATAGTGATAAGCCATATTGTGGATGTGCAACAAAGGTAACTATTATTTGATATCATAAGTATTATTATTTCTCACTTCAAGAATGGATAATTTGAGACTCAGACTAATTTAAGTGACTGGCCAAATGTCTGTGTTCATTCAATTATTTATTTATCAAATATTAATTGGATACTTCTTATGTGCCAATCCTCACTCAGTGGAGCTATATTCCATGAATAATCTTTAAAATCATTTTATTCATCCCCTTACATGCATCCTCAGTTCACTTGTCTTTCTCTATCTGTACTATACATGCTTAGCTAAACCACATTCCTGGTTGTATATAACACTCCATCTGAGTCCATGCCTGACTATAGCTGCAAAAGAACACACATCCATGCTAGCTGGTCACGATCCTTGAGTAGGCTCTTAATGCTGCCTGGCAGTCAAGCTCTGCTACCCTTGCTCTCTCCCACTTTCTTTGATGAGTGTTTCCTACCTTCTCTCTCCTCTCAGTTAATGAATCTTCAACCCTCATTACTCTCCTTGTGACCTCAACCTTCATCCCTGACTTCTCTCTTTTGCTCTTATCGTACATTAAATCCATAAAAAAAAAAAATCAATCAGCTCTATCTTCAAAATATATCCAGAATCCAACCACGTCTTACCATCTCTCCTGCCTATTGCCTGGGGCTAGAACATTTCATCTCTTACCTAAAGTATTACAAAAGCGTTTCCTCCTCTGCCCTTTCTCCTTTTCAGTCTGAGGGTTACTATTTAAACTGAAGTCAGCTTATGTCACTCCTCTGCTAAAAACCCTCTAATCACTTCTCTTCTCTCTCGGAATTAAAGCCAAAGTTCTTAAAGTAGCTTACAAGGTCATATATGACCTGGTGCCACCACCGATGGCTCTCCCTGACCTCCTGCTTCTCCTCCCCTGATCTCCTACTACTCCAACTACACCGGCCTTCTCACTGCACCCAGAACACATCAGGCATGCTCCCTCCCTGGGGCTTTCTCACTCGTCAAGCCTTCTTCTAAAATATATTCCCTCCAAATAGTGCAGGGCTTCCTTGGTCAAATTCTTCAGGCATTCTTTTGGACCATCCTATCTAAAATGACACATCGCTTCCCTTCTGCTCCCCCTCCTTCTGCTTTGCTGTGTTTTTCTCCCAATCATTTATTACAGTCTCTCCTTTCACATATTTTACTTTTTTGCTTGGTGATTATCTCTCTCTTTTCATGCTGTAGATTCTAAGCTATACCAGAGGGGGTTTTTGTCTCTGCTTTCATACAGCAAACACACATTACATGTTTGAATAAATAGATGAACAAATGGTGAGCCTGAGTTCAGATTGGCAGAAAGAATG
The DNA here is from genome assembly GCF_054177405.1 of Leptonychotes weddellii. Taxonomy (NCBI): domain Eukaryota; kingdom Metazoa; phylum Chordata; class Mammalia; order Carnivora; family Phocidae; genus Leptonychotes; species Leptonychotes weddellii. The sequence continues at coordinate 93,794,979 of NC_138370.1, forward strand.
TGATTATAATGTGATTATAATATCTGAGATGAATTAGGGAGAGTGGAGGGGCTCCTGGAGTTATGTACTAAAACCCATGTCTTTGGGGTGCCTGGGTGGCTCAGTCAGTTAAGTGTCTGCCTGCTCAGGTCATGATCCCAGGATCCTGGGATCGAGTCCTGCATTGGGCTCCCTGTTCAGTGGGGAGTCTGCTTCTCCCTCTCCCTCTGCTGCTTCTCTCTCTCTGTCAAATAAATAAATAAATAAAATCTTTAAAAAAAATCCATGTCTTTTAGTCATAGAAAAGAGCATTCAAGAGAATTCCCAGAGCAGAAATTGTTCTGTTTTCATCTAAACCACTGCAGCAGAGTACTTAAGAAGACAATCACAGAAATATTTTGCAAGAAGCTAACCCTGGCATTTTTTAAATGAAATAAGAGTTGCACTTCAAACCTCTTCCTAAATCTGTGAGACAAAACTTTTTAGAGTTATGGACAAGTAGCTGATGAAAAGTCTTTACTGGAATTACTTTGCATTGAACAGCTATCAACATTGAAACTGAAAATTCTGGGGTGCTTGGGTGGCTAGTCAGTTGAGCATCTGACTCTTGGTTTCGACTTGGGTTATGATCTCAGGGTCGTGGGATTGAGCCCCGCATTGGGGTCCTTGCTCAGCTCAGAGTTTGCTTGAGATTCTCATTGTCTCCCCCTCTGTTCCCCCCCACCCCCTTCTCTCACTCTCAATCTCTCTCTAAAAAAATAAATAAATAAAATCTTAAAAAAAAAGAAACTAAAAATTCTAAGCACTCAAAATACTAGGCAGACATTATTCAAATCCAGTCTGAATCGGCACTACTCAGTATAGAGCAAGGACCTGTATTAATGCACCAAAGAGAATTAGAGAATAATACAGAATCCAGAAACAAAAGGGCACATATAACCAGAACCAGACAGATACACCACCATTTGCTTCTTCTAAATGAGAAGTCAAATGATAAATATGTGACAATATTATTTGCGGATATATTTGTGCCCCATTTAACTGGTTAGGAAACTGGATATAGTTCATTCCATAGTCCATTAATTATAGGAGTTTAATTCTCAAATATTCATCTTCGTTTCCTTTATAAATTCCCAGGCTAATATAATTGGTTTTGGTATTTTTAAAGAGAGGTCCAGACTGGATGGATCCAAATGGCATTGGTAAAAAAGATTTTAGTACCAGGAAAAAAAAAAATTTAGCTTAATTTAACCCAGATAAAAAGAAACTGTCACCAAATTGCTATTAAATGTGACCTTTCCTATTTGATGACACAAGCTATGAGAATACCTTTTATGATCTGTTCTGCCTATGAGAACCAGCACCACCTATTATTATAATAGGGATTATCATTTGCTACTATTTATTGAATGTGCAGTTTCCTAAGCGTTTTGCAAACATCTCATTTAATGATCATAACAATCCTATGACTCCAGTATTGTTATGATCACTATTTTACAGTTGAGAAAACTAAGTCCTGGAAAAACTGAATGCCCAAAGTCACATAGCTGGTAAGTGGATAAAATGAGAATTTGGGTTCCAGCACTCACATTCTTAAAGTGATTTCCAAAAATGCTTTGTGGTCTGAGTCATAACTATGTGAACATATGACAAAGTCATTGTTGGGTGTACCTTCTTGTTGGTAAAGGCTGATATTTTAGGAACATTAACATTATTTTGAAAATGGTGCTTTGACCTTGCCTTCTGTTTCTGAGAGAGGAAGCACAGGATCTAACTGATAATTTTGGACTTTTACACCTCAGTAGTAAAGGGTCAAGACCAAAAATCAGGACACGTTAAAAACTGTTAACTTTCAGTGTTATATCTAGGAGTATGGCCAATAAATGATAAGTAATCTACTTTATTTTGAAGTCACTGCAGTGAAACCAATAAATTTTATACATGGTAAAAGTACCTGAATCTTCTAAGCCTTTTACTGACTTTAACTGGCTATAAATTTTTTATGAAAAGGTTATAGAGTCTATTTTTAATGTCTGGATGTTAACCTTGTTTATAACATTATTAGACTGGTAACAGTTACTAAAAGAAGAAAAGCATTAAGTATACATGAGTTTCAGATAGGGAGCAAATGCTAAGATTTATTCTCTTTTCTGAGTGTACAAGAGATAATAAAATAAATTACTAGTTTAATCTTTTAAAGAAAACAGAAGTTAAGAGATCTGTAACCATTCGGAAAAGAAAAATGAAGATTTGAATTTGTTTTTTTTTAAGAAAATTGTTGTGTGCCAAAATTATGAATTTTTCTCATATCCTTTAAATGATGAAAAGCCAAGTTGTATTTTTGGATTAAGTTTCAAAATTCTCATGGTAGTTATGAGAAAAATTTTATAAAGAAAAAAATTTTCATCCAAATTTTACTTAGAACGCCAACACACGTGATATTTTTGGAAAGTTGGTGCAGCCCAGATTGCCTTTCATTGAGAAATATAGCAGGGTACAGAAAGTCCTGGTTTCTATGTTACATGTTATGATGCTCCCCAGAAACCCACGCTTACTAGCAAAATAATGGACACTTTTTCTTCTCTTCCTTCATATGCCTTATTAGCTTTGAAATTTTACATATTTAGATATAGCAGTATTTTGGCTACAGAGTTGCCCCCTTTGCCTTCCTAGGTGTTTGGACATTATTTTCTGTTCTATATTTTATTTGAGTTTTAGTCGTAATCCTGGTAGTGGTGCTCTTTGACTTAAAAGTTCTTTTAACTATGGGGCACCCGGGTGGCTCAGTTGTTTGATGGCTGGCTCTTGGTTTCAGCTCAGGTCATGATTTCATGGATCATGAGATCAAGCCCAGCATTGGACTCCTTGTTCAGCAGGGAGTCTGCTTGAGGATTCTCTCCCTCTGCCCCTCCCCCCACTTGTGTTTTCTCTCTCTCTCTCAAATAAGTAAATAAACAAATCTTCAAAAAAATAAAAAATAAAGTTTATTTCAACTTCTATTATGTTAATTTAAGAATGAATCAAGTTCTTTTTACATTAACAATGGTAGATTAAAAAAGATTTGAGCTTCAAGTTAAAGGAAACCACACTGTACACTCTGAAGGGAGGATCCCAATATCTCAGGAACATTCCTGCAGTAGAAAACACTTGTACATGGGAGAGAGACAGATCTGTGTGACCCTGAGAACATCACTTAACCACTTGCAGGCTCTGTTTCTGCATTTGTAAATTCCAGCAAGTGCCTACTTTATAACATTTGTCTCTGCTGATTGATGAAACATCACATGTAAAGCCCCCAGCAGAAAGCCTGATACACAGTGGCTAGTTAACATTAGTTACTTTATTTCTCTAATCTCTATTTACTGTACATTCTTGAATAATAATAAAGATCAACACCAGACAACAACCCTTAACTTTATACCTAGTAAATTCAGGCGATTGAGGAGACTCGATCTCATATGCTGTATGGAGGTCAATTTTAATTTTTCTGATTCTTGGTGAATTCTATATAGTAATTACAATTAGAAAATGTACACCTTATTCCTTTCCAAAATTTCATAATTTACTTTGCAACCCAGTGACATAAGATTGAATATACTTGTTTTAGAGATTAGAAAAGTGTCACTTTCTGAATTGAAATGACTTGATAAAAGTGGAGATGGAATTTCAATTTCAGTCTGGGCTTTAAGTTTTGGGTAGTTTCATGACACTGTGTAACCTTTTTACAAAAATAAATGTTTTTCCCTTTTATAGCAACATGTTAGTAGACAGTTGGCCAATATAAGAAAAAATATGTTAGGCGCTAAAAACTTTTTGAAGTAACTCAAGAAGTTAGGTTAGTCTATGAAGCAGATAAGAACTGAGTATCATTTACTTTCTGTTAACTTAAAATTAGCCAGGACTTTTCACTTCCCAGTCAGCTCTGTCAAACACACACACACACACACACGCACGCACCACCAACATTCACCACACTGTAGTGAACACTGAAGTCTACTAGATACTTTATTCATGGCATAAAAATCTTAGTCAAAAATAACACAAAATCTCAACATCCATGAAACCAAATAATATCTAAGATGTATAATATCATCTAGAGTCCTTATTGAATGAATATGATGAATGAATAATCCAAACACTTCATTTAAGCTAACAGTTTAAAACTCTTCTCATTCTAATCCATTTTTTTAAAACTAATTAGGGAGAAGGGAGGAAATAATTTTTATTTTATTCTGTCATTTCTTTTTTTGAGAGAGAGAGAGCACACATGCATGTGAGTGGGACGGAGAAGGGGGGCAGAGGGAGAGGGAGAGGATCTTAAGCAGGCTCCATGCTGAGGGTGGAGCCTGATGCGGGGCTACATCTCACAACCCCAAAGATCATGACCTGAGCTGAAATCAAGAGTCAGATGCTTCACCGACTGAGCTACCCAGGCATCCCTTTTCTCTTATTTCTTTATCCCAAATTTTAACAATCAGTTGTCCATTAGTAAAACGCATATGGCAGAGAAGAAAAGAAACCAGAGTCTGGACAACTAGTTTATGATAAATGAGAAATAAAGCATTATTTTTGGTCAATATTCCCACTAAGAGCAGTCCAGATCATTTCCCAGACAAAACTGACATTTGGTTATTTTTGATCTATCTACTTTGCTGCAATAGTAGGTCTAGATACAAATGCCTGAGGCTTCAAAAGTTGGTAAGGGGATAAAAATGGACTTTCATAAGTCTGAATCACTGATATTTTAGTAAATTCAATAGACAAAAAATAACCCGGGGCTACTGGCATATATCTATAGACAATGAGTGTTTCTTCATTGTGCACAGAGGCATGCCCTTACCTGATTGCACGTATTGATGTCTATGCCCCCCTTCAGATATTCCACTACTTTGTCCAGGTTGCCTGCTCTGGCAGCACGGAGAAAGCTCGCATTGCTGTCAGACTGTGAGGGGGAAAAAAAAAAAAAAAAGACCTCCAGTGAATTATTGTTAAATAAAAACATATCAAAGACAGAAAGACAGAAATGTTTACACTGCAAGTAAGAAAAGCTTTGGTTGCAAAACACTCCAATATTGAGTTTAAAACACTGAAGAATAATTCAGAGGATAAGGTAGCAACTTCGTAGTATTTCTAGAGAGTTGTTTAAAGTCAACAGGAAACACGTCCTGCTATATTAAAGAGTGTAAAAGAACTCTTAATATAAAAATTGTTCCTGCTTTATTCTCAATCTTTAACCACATTTGAAGATGAATTTACACTACTCCCAAATCCACTGTGACCCATTCATTTTCGCTTCAAGATGCTTGTGACCTTATAATGAGCTTAATGTCAAGCCAAAAAGGAATCTGAAACGTAAAAGAAATTAAAGGGACTGGGCTTCTTTTTTTCTCCTTTTTCCTTTACTGTTTGGTTTCTCAGATGAGTCTGAGGGAGAATGCTGAGTATGGGTCACTTGGCAGTCATCTGTCCTCATTACAAGGGAAAAACAGAAAGCTCCGAGGATGCTTTGAGGAAAGAGGAGAGCACTAGTTGGCAGGTATGGATGGACTGGGCCAATGCAAATTTTGTGATCCCAGTGATTTTGGAAAAACAAGATTAAATTTAACCCAGCTGACACAATACCAGACTAAAATCCCTTGGTAAAGATAAGCAGTCATAATGGAGGCTGCTTTTTAACTCCTCTTCTTCCCCCCAGAGCCTCTCAACATCTGATCCTGGAAGAAACAGCTGAATTGTCCCCACAGAACATCCAGAGGAGAGCTGCTTCTGAGGTGAAGCTACAGTCCCCCGGCCGCTCTAGCTTGCCTGCAAAGCCTAACTTTCGAATCTTAACCCAATAACAATGATAAACTTTGTAGGTTCCAAGACACTGATGTAACTTTATAATTCTTCTTGTGGTATAGTATCTGACTAAAGAGAACATGAAATGTGGTAACATGAAATGGGATGTCACTGACCTACTAGGAAGTGAGACACAGTTGTGAAAGCTCATAATCCAGCACGTCTCCCTGGTAGGCTCCCCTGCCTCTCCCCCTCGAAGAATGTGTTTGGCAGGGCCTCTTGGCACACTCTTTCAGACCTATTTATTATGACTGGTGATGATGTACAGGGATAGAAATGGAAGTATTTTCTCTGGGAGTCTCAAATTGGGAATTATTTGCATATTGTTAAAATGATTTACACATGAGAAGACGGAAAGCCGTAGGACCAAATTACCTCACATTTAACCCAAATACCATAATGACATATATTTACAAATCAGACAGTTAATGTATGAAGAGTGGAAAGGTATGACTGAAATCTGTACATCTGGAATTCATGCCCTGATGCTGTAGAAGTGGATCACGGTCTGGCTGCTATCCGACCATTCTTCCCTCCCTGCACGGCCGCCATGCCTCACTCTTCGCCCCTCCTGAGAGCCATGCCCATGGCCGGGTGCCCTAAGTATATCTGCAATGCTGCAGTGACTGAGTTGTGACTCATTTTAAAATGCCTACTCTATGAAATTATTTTGTGGTTTGTGGCAAATTCTAAACTCCAGGAAGATTTTCCACCTCGGGTTTCTTGCCACAGCACTTAAAAGGGAAAGATAATGCTAGGCATTATATTCTGTCAAGACCTCACAGGAAACATTATTTACTGTAAAACAACTAAAATTAAATAATATTTGGGCACAGGTAGGAAGTATGACATTATTTGCCATACATAGTTTTAAAAAATAAATCTATGTGCTATATGTTATATATTATATTAAAGATTATGCCTAGAAACTACTGCCATGTTGTACATGAGACTTAATAATTATAGTTAACATTTATCGCTCACTGGGGGTCAGGCACAGAGCTAGGGGGTTCAGCCAGATGTATTATATCCTTAATCTTCACAATAATACTATGAGAGAGAAACTATTATTATGATGCTCATTTAATAAGTGAGGAAAGAGGTTTAGAAGGTTTCCAAGGCCACACAATTATTCAGTGGAAGACCCAAGATTTAGCTTATGTTTATCAGCCTAGAGCTAGTCTTAACTGCGGCTCTATCTCACGCCCCCCCCCAAAGCATCAAAGCAGATGTTACTACGGATACCTAGCCTAGGAGCTATAGGTTTGTTTCAGTTGTGAGAATCACTGTTATGCCCTTGGTCTACATATTTGTATATGTAAATCATGGCACTTGCTAAATACTCAGCTGGAGAGAGAATTCCTGGCTGACATCCCTGTCCCCACATCTCTCAACCATCTATACACCTAGAAAAAGTATGAGGTGGCTTGAGAAAAACTACTTAAAAACATAATCATTTGAGAACAAGGAAAAGAGGTGGTAAAGCACACATTGCATTAAAAAGCCAGTTGACTATCTCTGTCTACATGCCTAATCTGATTAAGCTCAGGAACTAAGATCAGGGTGCCCTATCATTCCTGTAAAAAAAAGAATGCCGTGAATAAGTAGAGCTAGAGGGAGCACCTGATCCGGAAGGGTTGAAGAAACACATGCAGACATGACTGCAAGAGCCTAAAGGAAGATGTTGGTCTGAAGGGAGCTGGAGGCGTCACTGAGGAGTGCCCAATAAACCCTCTTAGAACCTTCTTTAGGGACTGGGCATGACATGGAAGATTGCTTTTGCTGTTACATAACTGGTTTTCATAGCTGGTTTTCTCTTTTCTGAAGCAAAGTTCTAAAATGTAGGTGCAAGTCAAAGACTTGCATCCAAACCCTGGAATTTTAGCAAAATATCTTCCCAGTGTTCTGGAGGGTCTAGACCCAATGGAAAGGCAACATCTGAGCCATCCCACCAGGGACCTCTCCAACAGTGAGTCATGGTAGCCTTTGCTATAAGTTGGATTCTTTTAGAACCTGTTAAAAAATTTGGTTCTCCTGAAGTGAGAAAATGCATTATAAATGCATTTTGCAAATGCAAATAAATGAAAGTGTTATTAGAAAACAGTTCCAGAACATGGGTTTCAAGAACAAAATTAAAATGAGATTTCCAATTTTATGTATAGATATTGACATCCTTTTAGGTGAAAAGTATAGACCTACATGGAAATATATATTCTTTTCCCACTTCCACATAGACACAGGCCTACCATCCGTTACAATGAGGTCAATCTGTGATTAAAGCACTTGACACAAGAGCTTAAGATAAACAGTAGTCAGTCTGGTTACCTTCAATCAACACAGAGATGAAAGAGGATTCAGGGACTCATGCACTGTGAGAGATGCAGCAACTTTTACCATACCGTGTTTCCCTCTGAGTATGACAAAAGTAATTATTTCCAAATTAAGTGTAAGTACGGGGGAAGTATGCTTTCAAAATAGATTGTTGTCCCCTGGTTCAACCAGAAGATTTCACACATAACAGCTCAATAAAGAGAAAATCAGGCAATAGCAGCTCCTTGGGGGAAAGTTTCCAACAAATGTAAAACTAACCTCTTTCTGCTCTGCTGCTTTATGTCCCTAGGACTCCCAAATCCTAAAACCAATTTTACTCATGCCTATAAAGTCTGATTCTGGACAAGGAATTCAAATGCTGAGCCCCACTTATTTTCATCTGCAACAGATGGATGTCATTAAAACTTGCCCCTGTTACAACCCTGGTGTGGCATCTCAAGCCAAGAAAGAAAAATTTCCTTTAAAATTCCTCTTGACACAGTTCTGTACATTTTTTGTATCTGAATGTTAGAAAAACAGAATACTTTCTTGGCCCCCAGCAGGGTGGACATGAGAGGCAAGAGGAATGTGCATTCACAAAGCCACACTGTATCCTAAAGAAGTACTTCCCCAGAGTCCGGAGGCATATTCACAGCTGTCCAGGAGTTTGCCACAAGATTTTTTTTTTTTTAATTCTGTGCTTACATTTCAATAATAATCTAACAAAAATATAAGCATCTAGTTGGCTACCCTTCAAAGAGTATGACCATGTAATTTTGGTATAAGCCTTTGTGCTTATAATTCAGTGCATAACAAATGAAGTAGAGATGACACATAGATGCATGATATGCAAAACGTTTTGCTGTGGGTCAGAGAATGATCAGAGAATCTGATCATTACACATGGCACACAGCACACATGATAAAACAAAAGAAGAGCAGTCAGCAGCCATATTCAAGGAGCAAATGAACATAAGGCTCAGATGCTATGTTTGCATGGTTCAACTCGCATCGACCATTAGCAGTGAGTGTAATAGAAAATCCGTCGTGAAACACTTCTCAGTTCCCAAATTTCGCTTTTACTGGATTACGGATGTACAAACCTTTGCCGCAATGCTAATTTCATCTCCGAGTAAACAGAGAGAGCTTTAAATGATTATCAAATGGCATGCCATTAAAATGGACATTAGTGAATTTCTCTGATAGCTTTAAGCTTTATTACTCTGAGGTGAAAAACAAAACCTTACAGGATTAATAATGGTTTGTACAACCTACACAGAAAAGATATTCGTTATGTTATTTTCATCAAAATCAAATTCAGAAGCATACTAAATTATAGAAATCTGAGGTTAGACCTTTTTACTATTAAACCCAATATCTTACTTAGCTTTAGTCAGTTCTATCCATTCTATTAAATTGGAGTCAGGTATTTGAAGAAAGCTTATTTTGTAGTTTTGTTTACGCTTAATTTGTAAAACTTTCTTTTTAGTAATGGTTTAAGATTTTTAGGAGTTTTGTGCCATTTGTTTTTACATTTAAATTAACACTATCATAAAATAACAACCTGAGAGGTCATGAACTTGTTTTTATACTTTGAAAGAGTAGACTACATTATTAAAGTTTGAGAAGCCCTGGTGTCGCGAATAGTAAAAGTCGGCCAGCAGCCTCTACTGGGCTCAAGACAGCAAAGCAGAGCACCTCCCTTACAGTGGACCCTCCACAAATATTGGCTGGTTAACCTGAAGGAAAGCACATGTTCCTTGTGGAATTTTAATAATTTGCTTATTTTCTTAGGATGCAGTTATTCCTTTATAAAAACAGGATGGTTTATCAGCCTAGCTGAGATCCACATTTTTATGACGATACAAAAGAAATAAAATGTATTAAAATAACCTGAGGGGAAAATCTTAATAGGAATATCATGAAATAGAGGACATTTCTACAATTCCTTAGGTCTCGCCCTAGAAATGTTGGATAAGTTAACTCCGTGTCCAGCAAATCACGAGTTGTGTGATCTTAAGTCTTTGTGTATCTCAGTTTCCTTATTAAAAGACAAGTGTACGTTGTAGAGTTGCTGGGGGAATTAAATAAGATTATTTGAAGGTGCTTAGCCCAATGACAGGCACAGAGGACACACTGCACTTGTTTTATAATCGTGGTTTTTCTTGTAAATGATAAATGCAAAATAACAATGGCAAATCTAAGTATAAACGCATACGCATGATCTTCTTTAAATATGAAGGTTGTTGCCAGAAGACCAGAGTATTTGAAAATACTCTGAGGTGTGCAGGCGCGTAAGGACAAAAAGGGAACCAGAATGGAGTGTGTGTGGTCTGTGTCCAATAATTAAGATTTTACAAGGCACCCTTTTTGTGATATATTAATGCTTTTACTCAAATAACCATACTTTTGTATAAGGAGTGCTGGATTGTATAAATAATTTAGGTCTTTTAGTAGCTCAAATTGTTATCACTATCCTGTTATAAACCAAAAGTTGGGGGGCAAATTGAGAACTGTGCACTAGATGTACTAGAATTTTTTAGAAACAATTTCACAAGGTGTCTTTCTGCAGTTAGAACACACATATGACAGGTAAAACACCACACCACAAAATCCCACTTGATAACTTCTATTCAGCTGCCACTAACAACAAAATCTGCTATAAACCATAAGTCTGTACACTTTAGCTCAGGCATGCAGATTAACCTACATTTTTAGTGTCATTTCAATAGGTCTTTAGATTGCTACTAAGTACAATACTGACAGGTGATTAATATTCAAAGAGCATTAATGCAACTTCCCCAAAGATTGTTCTTATTCCAGCGACCTCTGTGCTAAAAAAAATTGGCTGAAATATAGGTGTTCATAATTTTGCTTTTAAAATTTATTTAAAATAATTACTACACATAAAATTGAGACTTGGGATAAGAACAATAACTAAGTTTAACTAAACAGATAAATTCTACCTGAATATTTTAAGCATATATCTTATTGTACATGAGATTGTTTGAAATTACATTTTTATATAAAGACAAAGGATTTTTTTCCCTTAGTATTGCATTTGACATTGATTTTTTTTAAAAAAGATTTTATTTATTTATGAGAGAGAGAGAGCCCTCACTGGAGCTGGTGGGGGAGGGGCAGAGAGAGCAGGAGAAGCAGACTCCCCACTGAGCAGGGAGCCTAAGACAGGCCTCCATCCCAGAACCCCAGGATCACGACCCAAGCCGAAGGCAGACGCTTAACCAACTGAGCCACCTAGGTGCCCCTTGACATTGATTTTTACTAGCACACTAGGTAAATTATTTCACTCATCAATGATTTCCTTAAGATTATCACTTGTAAAAAATAAGAATAGCAATAGGAATAGGAATGAATATAAACCATATCTATACATAGCATCAACAGATCTCACAAAAACAATGTCAAGCAAGACAAGTCAGACCCAAAAAAAGAACATCTTTATGATTCCATTTATTAAAGTTCAAAAACTGACAAAACTAATCTATACTGTTAGGAGTCAGAATAGCGGGTTCTGGGGGAGCCTGGGTGGTAGAGTTGGTTGGGCGGCTGATTCTTGGTTTCAGCTCAGGTCATGATCTCAGGGTGGGGAGATCAAGCCCTGCGAGGGGGCTCCACACTCTGTGTGGAGTCTGCCTGGGGCTCTCTTTACATCTCCCCCTGCCCCTCTCCACCTCTCACTCTCTCTCTCTCAAAGAAATGAATAAATCTTAAAAAAAAAAAAAAAGTAGATTCTGGAAGGAGGCAGAAAAACACATCTGGTTGCTGATAATGTTCTAGTTCTACTTTCTATATTTCTAGTTCTGGGTGTTGTAAATGGGTGTGACAAATATCAAGATGAACATTATAATTTATGCATTTTTGTATGTATGTTATAATTAAATGAAATGTTTACTTAAAAAAAGATGGTGACACTGAAAACTAAGTTGTTTTTAACTTACATAATGGTAACAAAATCACTGAAGACTAAATAGATGAAAACATTAGTATTCAAAAGCAGTATCTTTTTTCTCAGGGTGGAGACAATTTTTCTAATGCAGAATGTTCGTATTATGCAAGGCTTTTAATGAAAATATATTTAAGGTACTACTCGGTCTAAAAAACAATGCAGAGTACTAAATATCCACAATTTTGTTCTTTAACTCAAAAGGTTTCCTGAGTCAAATTTTAGAGCATCTTTTTATTAGTTGTTCTGACATCTACTGAGCTTTGCAATTATAAAAACCTAATGATACTCTTTGATCATACATTGATTATATTCTTCCTTTAGCATTAGTGAAAGTTATTCCACTTTTCTTATCCTTTGTACATATTATACAAATAGTACTCTCCCGGTCTTCAAAATGCTAACTACACATCAAAGACCAGATCTGGTTCAGAGATCTCAGTAGTTAAATCTTCTGGAATAAACATAAGTGAAGTAACTTGCCACAGACAATTTTATACCTTAAAAAAAATTCTGTACACTCACTTTTCTGTGAGACTCACTTTTCTGAAAACTGAACCAAAATATTAATAATATGATGATGTCCTTCCTCAATGAATTAGAATTACTACACAAGAACACAAAAATCCTAAATAGTAGAATCCATAACTCTAAGCCAGAAAAGACATTTGTGATGTACACTTGATAACTATTTTATACTTCAAATTCCCTACATGATTTTGAACTTTTCAAAAGTTCTTTTATATGTCTATTTTTAAAAGGATTATTGAACAGAGGAATATGAATTCCCCAGTTAGTATTTCATGACACAGAAGTCTGACTTGAAAAATGACTTTGTTTTGTTGACATTAGTTTGGCTTCAGAAAATGTTTCTATATCCAGGCTCATTATTAAGATGCTCATTGTAATGAGACACATCAACACTTTCACATTTTAAAATGGGAACTTTTACAAAGATAGGTGGAAACATTTTTAAAAAAAATTTTACTTACTTATTTGAGAGAGTGAGAGAGTGCACACATGAGCACAAGCGGGGAGTGGTGTGGTCAGAGGGTGAGGAAGACAAGCAGATTCCCCACTGGGTGGGGAGCCGGACCCGGGGCTTGATCCCAGGATACCAAAATCATGACCTGAGCCGAAATCAAGAGTTGGACACTTAACCAACTGAGCCATCCAGGCGCCCCTGATAGGTGGAAACATTCTTGACTGCTTATAATTCTCGCTTTCCTATTGAACTTTATGGTGAATTTAAATAACTTCTCACTAGGCAGAAAATCCACAGGCTCTGATTACTTGCATGCTAGCATATGTTCTGCCTATGACTCTGAAACGCCTACAGAACTCAGAAGGTCCATCACTAAATACAACATGTCAATTTTTCTGAGTTTAAATGGGAAAATGGTAAGTTTGTAGATTTCGCAACATTAAAAATCTCTACTAAGAAAATCGGAATAGTGGGGAAAACATTTTGCTGTAGCTGTAGTTCAGATGTCAGATTAAGTAACTTCAGATTCATTTTAAAGACTTAAATTGAAGAGCGTTGCCACTGAATGCTGCAGATTTTTTCAAGGAATAAGATACTCTTTGGGAGGTGTCATTTACATGGACAGATTTCAGCCACCACTGCCTCAGGCAAGTAAGAACCTTATTTATTAGTTAATAAACTATTGAACAAAAGTTAATACTATACTGTTTGAACTGGTATATTGGAAGAGTCCTGCTTAGTTTTTTCCATTCAAGATGTTGACGATGCAAAGGTAAGCAACATAGTCCATAAATCCTATACCAAATATTATAGGTTCTCCATAGTATTCCCTAATATTTTCAATAGCTAAAGTAACATGGAAATCTGCATTTAACATGCCAACAATAAAAATAATGAAAACTTAGAGATCCACAGTAGAAGTTGAATAATGCCTACTACATCCACATACAATCGAGTCCTTAACAGTTCTCTGTTATTGCTCAGGGATCTCCAACTGGTATTAATTGTGTGTAAAATAATGAAAAAAATTAAATAACTTGTATCCCAGACCAAATCTCTTTTCTAATTTCCAACTAGCTGGACATCTCTGTAAAAATGTTCTATCAACATTAAACTCAATATGCCCCAAATGAATATGGGCCAAAACACAGAAGAGTTTATCAAGCTTTTATGCAATGTTCACAAATTTCCAAAGGAATTTCCTTTTGGACCGTCACTGGTCATAAAAAGGGTAGGATTTATAAATGAATAATAACCAACTGTAATAACATTTAGGTCAGGAGAAAAAAGAAAGCTTTTGATATGATTGGGTAACAATATTGAACTCTTTAAGGAATCTTCTCTACACAAAACTCTTTTTCATTCCCTGACTAATCAGCATGTTCAAATTTTACAGGACCTTTGGTGGGGGGGAGATATTTTAGAGTTCATCCCACTGCTATACTTAAGGATCAGGATAAATGGACCTGAATTAGGTTTTAGTCTCCCTTGAAGGCTCTTAGAACTGTCAGGATATGAAAAAACAAACCCAACCAAGTGAAAGTATCTTTCATCAATGTTTTAGCATCCAGGCATCCTACAGTGTTAATTTACTCTTGCCCTTTTGAGGTCGGCACTGCATTTTTATCCCCATTTGTCTGATTATTCTTCAGCCCATCTGCTCTGAAGCAGACATCACTCAAACAGAAGCAGCCTCATGACACAGCACAGATGAGTTGCTGACCGCACCCCCACGGATGGCACATACTAAAAACTAGATGGCTTCTTGAGCATTGAATTATTCAGGATTGGGAAAAAAAAAAAAGTACATTCTTGCAATGAAAACTGCAGAACAGCTTATTCTATAATATAACCACTATCTTAAAAGAACTTGCATTTTTTTTCCTGTCATGATATATATCCTTACACAGTTGATTTTCGTGCAGCCCCATTAAGAAGTACATGGAAACACAGAAGGGCTTTTTTTTTTTTTTTTTTTTTTACAACAGTCTAGAGTACATCTGTGTCGGTCAGATTGATTTTTTCTAGGGAGATCGCTTAATTACAGCTTAACAACCCCACACTGTGACAACCTGACTCTACTTATTTAAATGCAGTTCTGAACTTGTTTATACTGTTTTTTTTAAAAGACCAAGTTAGAGCAAATGCATCAGTTACTCAACTCAAATTCTTTATTTTCCTTTTTTTTTTTTGAGTACATAAGTCCCACAATATTAACACAGATTTTTGAATTCATTACTTTCTAATATAATTCCTTGTCTCAAGATAATATATTTATTTTCTAGGAATAATAGACCCAAGAATTCTAGTGTGCCACCCTTGGAATTTTTTTTTTCTTTTCGAAAAATCTTTCTAATTACTGGGTGTCAGGAATTTCAGCATGATAATTATGTTGTTTATTAGAAATAATTTGTGTGTCTCTAGTCCCATTCATTAAACTGTCATTAAGTTCATTGTCATCTGTAAGTTGGCAAGGGCCCATCTTTCTATCTGCATATAATTTTTGAGAAGCTGTTTATTCGCCCCATTCTCTAAAGTATGTGGGTCCCGAAAGGGCATGCCTTCAGCCTCTTTTACATGTTTGTGATGATCTACGTGGACACTGAGTGCCAACAATGAACTTTAGAAGGCAAAATTACAATTTGAATAAGTCAGCATTATGCTAAATGTAATATATACAATCATTTTTACATCCATTTCCTGGCTCCCATCATGCTGGTTCAGTGGTAGACAGCAGAATGTCAACAAACTTTTTTAAATGAAATTTTTAAAAAACTAAAGAATTTGTGGGTCACTTGGGTGGCTCAGTCAGTTAAACGGCTGACTCTTGATTTCAGCTCAGGTCATGATCTCAGGGTCGTGGGATTGAGCCCCGTGTCAGGCTCAGCACTCAGCCAGGAGTCTGCTTGGAATTCACTCTCTCCCTCTGCTCCCTCCCCCCACTTGCGCTCACGCGTGCACTCTCTCTCTCGCTCTCAAATAAGTAAATCCTTTTTAAAAAAACTAAAGAACTTGTAATATATGCACTGTTTAAGGAGGAAATCACTTTTTAAAAAGATTTTATTTATTTATTTGACAGAGAGAAAGAGAGAGAGCACAAGCAGGGAGAGTGGCAGAGGGGGAGGGAGAAGCAGGCTCCCCGCTGAGCATGGAGCCCAATGCAGGACTCGATCCCAGGACCCTGAGATCATGACCTGAGCCGAAGGCAGACGCCCAACTAACTGAGCCACCCAGGCGCCCAAAGGGACTCACTTCTCAAAGCTGTCATCATCAA